>NC_082599.1:3729039-4032025 GCF_030936135.1 Gavia stellata
TAGTCTTAGTTCTTTGCCTCCACCCTGGCTTTGGACTGAAGAGAGGCCAGGAACTAAGGTCTGCAGGAGGGGAAGAGTCATGCGAGTAGTAGGGTAGGAAAGAGGGGGGGAGAGACGGGCAGCGGGGGCCATGTGCACTCATCTCCAGCCTTTTGGGCTCCTCATCTTCAATCACAGATCACAATGTCCTCACCTATGGTTGGACAAGTGCTGTTTTTCAGGGAAAGGTTTTATATTTATGCTGTTTCTCTTATTTTTAATGTTCTGACCTTTTTTTTTAAAGAGTATCCTAGTTTGCTAAGTACACGGAGTTCTCAGATGTGTTTGGCTCAGAAAGAGCTTCCTACTGAGGAAAAATGCATATTTTTTTTTAAAGATATCCATAATGATGTTTTGATAGAAACATGACTGTACTGGCAGCAGGTCAAAGATCTACTAGAGCAAAAATCTCCTGATGCCCACACCATCTGACCAGTGGTTTACTTAAAAATAAATTATTAGGCTATTATTTCAAAATAAATCCCCTGTGTTTGCACATTGCTAGAGCTGTAACTGAATGTCCACAGCAACCAAACACAAGGACCAAGCAAAAGCTGTGATGAGCACACACAGCAAACCAGCCCCATGGAGAGCCCTTGCACAGCCCCAGCTTTTACCCTTCTTATTTTCCCCCATTTAGGAGCTGAAACTTTAGCATTCATATCCTTACAGCTATTCTCCATAGATGTGAGGACTAGAAGCTTACCCAGAACTAGAAGGAATGAAGCTGGATGCCTACATGATCTCATGATACCATGAACAGGGGTGATAATCAGTAATAAAAAAGAACAAATACAAACCTTGCAAAATAATACTCTCAAAGTGGCATGAAAATTATGTTATTAAAAAATCACATCTGGCCAATCCGTCTAGCTCAAAATGTAGTTGTGGAGAAACTAAAACATGTTTGGAAGGCAAGAGAATTTGGCATGGGTAAGGGAACCAGAATCTTGTCCTGGTTTCATTTTAAGGGTTTTAAAAGTTACAGGATAATCTCCTTAGAGGACAATCACATCAGAACAGTAATGAAACATTTTCACAAGAAAAATAAATCCAAGGTGACTGGCTGGCACAAAATAGCTTAAAAAAAGGCAACAAAAACCTTTGAAACAATCAAATGTGTGAAAAATGCACTGCAAAAAAAAAAAAAATCATCTTCTACCCAGTTTTGCAGAAATTTCTGTGGATGACTCCCAAGCCAATTGAAGATGAATCTATGAAATGTAGAATAGCTTGTGGCAGAAAAGAGAAAAAAATGAAGAAGGAAAAAAAAAAATCCATGCATAGAATAGTAATTTTTTAAAAGTCATTTATTGTGGTGGCAGGATACCACCTCCAGCCTGGGATGGGAAACCAACACCTTTGGTTCAGCTTTTCTTGACGGACACAGAATGGAACTTGGTACTTGGTCCGAAGAGAAGGTTAATCCCCATATATCCACTGCCACGTTGCTTGGCTCCCTGGGGGAGAGCTGGGCCTTTTGAAGTCAACGGGGAATGCTGCTGAGCCTCAATGACTTGTTATGGTGTGGTCTCTTGATAATGGTTTGAGAGATGGCAATTAAAACTGGTCCACATCCTTGGTCACTCACCTCACAACTGTCCATCAGGAATACCGTTAGTAGGAGCTTAGTGCTCCCACGTGGTTCACATCCATTATAAAGCCATGGGAGATGCCACCACAGGCACAGGGCAAGAAACCATAAAAGGAAAAATAGCTGTTGTATAAAAAGACCCATTGCTTGAGCAACGAGGGCCAAATCTCAGTGCGAGCAAGCCGGTGTTGGCCCAAGGAAGGTAGCGAAGTTAGACATCGCCAAGCGAAAATCTGGCCCAGAGATATTCACCACCACCTCACCAAGAGGCTGCTTCAGTCCGAAGGCAATCGCAGATAAGAAATGCCAACATGAATACTCAGAGAGGCATCACTTCTTGCAGTTCCCTGGCGTTTTCCCAGCTCAGGTGCACACAGTTCCAGTGGCACAGATCCCCTGTGCGTATCTTCTCTAGACAATGCCAGCAGTGAAGGAGGAGGTACATCCCAAGGGTGGAGGAAAATCATCTCTTCTTCCATTAGCTTCCCAATATCAGTGCTGACATTAGCTGGCGAGGTTCCCACTGCTCCATTTTACATCAATAAAGGCACTGGGTGCTTTTGGATGGGCTCCTTGGTTTCTCCAAGGTCTACAGGGGAGCTCAGGGACCCTCAGCTCATAGCTCACACAAATGTCATAGAGCCAGTAGGACCCAGGAGCTCAGTCCTAACCAAGACCCTTCTTCCACCTACTCATCACCCTTCCCTGAAAAGCTATTTATTGTTCGCCCCACAGCAGTCCAGTTGTCTCACGCACATGCACACACCTCCCACCAAACCTAACGCAAAGGCTATACGTGTGAAGCAGTGGCAGCAGTGAACATGCCATGGGAAGCCCATCCTGCTGGGCTCTGAATCCTCACATAATTGCCTGAAAAGACACTTTAACAAAAAAAAAAAAAAAAAAAGGCAAAACTAAGGTAACAAAGAAAGTGGTGGAGCTTTAGATTTTCTTTTATAAAAGACAAATTGTTTATTGATTCAGTCCTTCCACTTGCAACCTCTTTGGTAACAGTCATAACACTTCCAGACTGGGAGAACGCAGTGGAAAGGCCCAACTCTGACCTCTCACCACTTTCAGAGCTCAGCAACCCCTAATGTGCCTTGGTGAGAGGCCAAAAGCAGGTTTCAAAGCATGGCCAAGGACCTGGCCTCTAGGGACAACCCAACACAGCCTACCGTGACTCGTCCGGGTGGCCCAGAGAGCAGCCCCAGCACTCCCAGGCAGAAGACGGCTCGGGAAGGGGATGCATGTTGGGCCTTTGGTGCTGAGGCTGACTGTGAGCTGTGCCCTGGAAGGCAGCTTTGATGCACCTCTTGGGACCTCCCGGACATTGGCCAACAAGGCTGTCAACAAAGCAAGACTCACCCATTCCTGCGGTTGGCAATGACTTGCCCCAGTTGGCCCCACGCTGATGGACTAACCTGACCGTCTCGGCCTCCCCCTCATCACACCATCCCAAAGAGAGTAACTGCTGTACTTGGCGTTAAAGATAAACATATATTGATTACACATGGTCATTAAAAAAAAAAAAAGTAATAATAATAATACATTTCCTAGAACATTACTTAAGACGCTTCCGAAAAGCATCCAAGCTTCCCCTTCCCTCCCCGCCTTCCCTTATCTATACAGAATAAAGTGCTTTGTTTAGTTTGTTCACACTAGTAGAGCCACCGATACACTCTTAACTTGGCATGTTTGGGCAACCGATACTGAATGCCATAAAATAATACAGAGCCAAACACCAGGCATGAGAAACTAGTTTTGAGGCAAGTGCTTAGGGTTTCATTCGTTTCCTTCAAGTTCCATGCTACGGAGGTTTTCTTATTCCTTTTCTTTTTTTCCTTTTTTTAATTATTATTTTCTTCCCTTGCAAGTTCGACCCAACTCCCGTCGTGGTTACGTGTCACTAGGCAGGGCTGCGTGTGGGGAAGCTCTCTCCGTCCATGTGAACAAAGGGCGTCTGTCTGTCCGTCCTTCCCTCTCAACTTCAGGCAAACCAAGAGTTTAATCAGTGGAGTTGTCTAGCAGCGGATGCTCGTCTCTATTGCACTGTCACAGCCGTTCCCACCCGTCAGCCGTCCATCCATCCATCACCTTCCCACCGCGCTGAGGTTATGGCTGTGGTCCGAAGGGCCAGCTGTGCCTCATGGGCATTATGAGGCTAACTGGTCTGTGCTACCAGGCTCCTGGGATATACAAACCAAAAATAACCCTCCCCACATAACTCCCTCCCTCCCCAGAGTTCAAATGAAGGGGGAAAAAAAATTCAAATTCAGAAAGGTCTGGGGTTAGGCGCGTGGGCAGAGTTGCCAGCTGAATGTTGCGTTGCGGCATATTCATGAACTGCGTAATGGAAATCAAGCCCCTCTCCACCCTCACGGTCTGTCGAAGAAGGGATGTGAGAGATTAAGGTGCAAGAGTTAAACAAAAAAAAAAAATTTTTTTAAAATTAAAATAAAATATAAAAAGCTTGAAAACAACAGATCCAAGTCCCCCGCCCCCCACCCCGTCTAACCCAACGGGTGCCAAAGGGGCTGACCGGGATGGATGTGGGACGAGACACTGCGGAAGCGACTCGTTTGAGCTCTTAGTACGTTAACGAAAACCAGACATGAAGAGACACATTGGGGCCGAGTAAGGGTGTAGACAAAAGGGCTCGGAGGCCACGTAGGACTCCTAGGAACTGCCCAGGCCTTGGAGAGGGGAGGGAGCAGCAGGGATCTGGTTCTCCAAAGTGCTGTGTGCATGGTCACATCTCGACGTCTCCAAGTGGCTCTCTGGGCAGGCTCTTGAAGGGGATCGGACATGGCTGGGATCAGTCGCCGGGCTTTCCACTGGGCTTCTAGCCTCAACAAGGAGCTCTCATCTCGCAGTGACGTCCAACCAGGACAGGTCCTCACTGGGAGAGGATGAACTGGGACAGGGACAGGGAAAGCCACCTCCAGGTACAAGGGAACACATGTTGGCAGGGAGTTTGCTTGGGGGGAGATGTCTACTAGCCAGGCAGGCTGATAGGCTCCATCACAGAAGATCCTATAGGCAAGGTGAGTCCTCCTCAGGGTGCAGTACTCCCATCCCATGTCAAGGCTGTGTGAGGGAAAAGAAATGCAAGGGAGCCCAAGGGGACGGGGTCTGGGAGGCAGCGGAGGAGGAGACAGCATGGACTACTCTACTGAGGCCCTCCAACACCTCCAAGGATATCACTGAAGGCTTCTCTAAAGCAATTGTCTTCCAGTCTGGGTCATGGTCCCTTCAGAAAGCCAATGGCTCCAAGAGCTGAGTGCCCACATCCCTCAGAGGTGCGTGTTTGACTTTGCACCATCCCAACAAGCCCCAGGGTCATGGAAGAAGGAGACTGAAGAAGCCTTTGGTACCTATCTGAGAAGGCCAATATGGCAAGGCAGCTCTGCCATAGCATCCTCCCTTTGCTCAAAGCAGATGGAGATGAGGGTAAGCTCACTGGTACTGACTGTGGTGCCAGGGGTCCACAGGATCCCAGCCAACACGAGGATGAAAAGCAATTTGTTGCTCCAACATGCTAACATCCACAAGAGCAGCCAGCTTTCCAGAGATCTCAGGCATGGGGAGGCACCACTCAGCAGGAGGGGACACCAGTCACCTAACCCATCACCTCAAACAGCACTCAGAAGAACAGTGGGTGCTCCCCTGTCCTGTCCCTACCAGGATAACGCTCCTGCATGTCCCCAGTCAGCAAACCCCTTGAGCACGTGGCTGAATCCTCCCGGCTCTGCAAGGGACAGCCTCAACGCTGCCCAAGTGCTTTGCTGATTTGGTCCAGCAGACGAAGCACCAAGACTTTTGCAGAGCCAGATGTGGCTCACTGTCCCCAGCACCCTGCCATCATCCAGACTGAGGTGCAAATGAGAAAGGGCTCCTGCAGCCCACTCAGTGTCCTCTCTTCCTTCTTGCCTGCCAACAGCCCTGTTTACCACCTCCTCCATGACCTGACCCATATCTGCAGGCATCCATAGCACTGGTCTTGGGAGCAAGGCATTGGCAATAACACACCCCATCTCTTGGCCAACACCCCTCCGCCCATGCTGGATGCTCTGCAGCTCTCCTCAACACTTCCCTGGGCAGGGAGACCACACAGCCACGGTCAGGCCAATGCACGACACCCCGAGGCAAAGCACAGCAGCAAGAGACCCATCTTGGATCCCAGCGTCCAACAAAAAGGTGAGAGCAAAGCCTTTCTCTTCTCCTCCTCCGGCAGCATGAAGCAAGCCTGAATAAGTGAAACCAAAGACCAGCTCAACTTCAACAATGTGGCCAGAGAAGCTCTAACCAATGCCGCGGGGCATCACCAAACCAACCACAGCCCTCACTGGTCCCCTCTGGTCCCCCCAAGCCAGGGCAGGGCAACAGCTGCCAACCCCATGGGGAGAGGTAAAGCTTGGGAGAGTGACATGGGCAGCAAGCTGGAGGATGGGATGTAGTCATCAGGCTGAACACAGCCTTGCTTTAGCTCTAAACCTTGCAATGGGACCCAACCTCGAGCTCACGCATCGGTCAGGGGTTTATTCGAATTGTTAAGGCACTATTCTGGGCTGATTCTGCCAAGAAATGGCGATGTCCCACTCCTCCGTCCCGGGTTGCCGTGAAGCCACCCTCCCACCGGTCCCAAGGCCATCTGAGCTCTCCCAGGGACACCTTACCAACTCCAGAGCATCCCCAGGAGCCCAGCTCCTGCTGGGATTAGCAGAAAGAACACACCAGAGCCCGGCTCCCTCAGGGAACCCCAGAAATGAACCAGCAGCGAGCTGCTGAAGCCCCGAGATGCAATTCCGCCAGTGTTTGTGCTTTCGCCTATCGGGGAAGAAAACCTGTCGCCGGGAAGGAAGACGCAGCGAGGGCTGCTAACGAGAGCGGGCTGACGGCTTTCCAATGGGGACATCTGCTCGCTTGCTGCAGGCCACCAGGGCTGGCAGACGGGACTGGCGGGGGCTCCTCTGCGGTGCCCACCTTTCAATCTCTTGGGAAAAGAGCCTGAATTGAAAGACCAGCTTTACAGTACAGGGATTCAAGCACCACTAGCTAGATTTCGGCTTATTATAAATATTGAAGTGCCGGCAGGCATTCATTCGGCTAGCGAGCGGGTACGTGACACCGGCGCGCTCAACCCTGGACGGTGCAGCATCCTGCTCCTCTGAGCCCTGCCAGCATCCCGGCACGAAGATGAAGCTGATGCGCAGGAAGATGAAACGGAGAGCGACGCCTTTTACCTACACCCTTACGGACGGACGGCGGTTCCCCCCGCAACATCCATGCTCCTTGGGTGGGGGCTTCCTCCTGCTCCCCCTCTTCGCAGAGAATGATGGGTGAGAAAAAGGAAAAAAAAAAATAACAAACACCCAAAACAACCCCAAAACGAGGAGGAAGGGGGGTAGAGAGCAAGCGAAGCCTTGGCTCCCCGGTGGGGGCGTGTTCCCGAAGGGCAGAGCAGTCCATGCGGGTGCATGGCTGGGGTGGGGGGCACCTAGTTGTTGTTCGAATTTATCCTCCCCGCGGGAAACAGGGGAGGGGGCGGCGGTAGGTGAGGAGGAGGAGGAAGGCTCTGTGGAAGGGGATGAAGCAGCGGCAGGGGCAGAGGGGAGACGCCGGGACCAGGGGGCAGTGGAGCCGGGCTGGCGGCTGGTTGGGGGGCAGCCGTGTCCGAAGCCAAGGGGTTGCTGACGCGGAAACATTTCTCCTTGTGGGCTTTGAGCATGTTGGAGAAGCGGAAGCGTTGGCCACAGACGTCGCAGGGGTACGGCTTCTCGCCCGTGTGGGTCCGGCGATGCCGCTTCATGTTGGGGCGGCTGGTGAAGCTCTTCCCGCAGATCTCGCAGATATAGGGCTTCTCGCCTAAGGATGGGGAAAGGTGGATGAGAAGCCCGTGGCTGGACCATTCACCCCCCAAAAGCCATCCTGCCATCCACCCAAAGATGCCACCTCTGTCCCACCACTCTTTCCCCAGGATGCCCACCCAGAGGGGCTGGGGGTAAGGTGAGGAGCTCTCACCCGTGTGCGTCTTCATGTGCTCGTCAAAGTACTGCTTCATGTTGAAGTCCTTGCCGCACCACTGGCACATGAACTGCTTGTGGCCGATGTGGATGCTCATGTGGGAGCGCAGCTGGTACTTGTACTGGAAGCGCTCGTTGCAGTTCTGCAGGGGCGAGAGGGGGATGAGCTGCTGATGAGCACCCAAAACACCCCCCACATCCCCTCCAAAACACCAGCGTGCCAGAGCAGTGCAGAAACCACTTGCCCCCCCCCCCCCCAAAGAACCCAAATAAATGGCTTTTTGGGACATACTCAGCCAGGTTTGCAGGCTTGGGGTGGGATAGAATCATAGAATCATTTAGGTTGGAATAGACCTTTAAGATCATCAAGTCCAACCATAAAATGCAAGGTCCAGGCACTGGACAGAGAGATCATGGTGTTGGCCACCAGTTTCATCATTGGGTTTGTGGGGCCCTCAAACCAGGAGGGGAATGCAAAGTTTGGAGAGCATGGGAGCATCTTTACAGCTGCACTGGCACAAAGCATGGGGGAAGCCCCAAGAAGTGGAAGTTCTTTCCCCAGATCAGCGTTTTTGTCCTTGTTTGAGAGGACACGGCGTGGGGAGGGGACACACAGGACCCTACCTCGCATTTAAAAGGCTTTTCCCCGGAATGCTGGAGCGAATGGACCTTGAGGGACATGCTGCGCTTGAAGGACTTCCCGCAGGTCTCGCAGGTGAACGGCATGTCCTTGGTGTGAGCTGAAGCAGAGAGGAGCAGGGTCAGGCATCCCCCCCGCACCCCGAGCATCCATCTCCCCAAGTCCCGGCTGCCGCTCCCAAAGCCGGTGCCCAACCCCAGCAAACCCAAAGCCCTCTCGGGAAGATGCGTGGCAGCAACGTATCAGGTACTCCCCTAATTGCCTGCCAAAACCCCCCTTTTTTTGATCTCTCTGGTGCCTGCAAACCCCAGGGACCCAACCGCCATGGCCATGTGCAATTTGCTTTTCAAAGCTCAGCACTGGTGTGGTCTGGTCCTCTTTTACAAGAGAAGGATGGTTGCACTTCAAACCCTCCTTTGATCACTTCTGAGGTCTTTTTTTCTGGTTAAATAAAATAAAAGATTCCCCAGCACCATGCCTGATTGCTCCAAACCCAGCACTGAGCAGACATACGTTCACCATTAAACACCAGGCCAAACTTCAAAGCCCCTGCATTGACGTAAGAAAGCTCACCCAAGAGTAAGCCCAGCCCTAAACTCCCAACACGACAGCAACAAAAAAACACCCTTCGTTGCCAAAATGATAGATGAACAGCCCTAACAAGATCTCCCCGTGGCACCGGTGCCTCCCGCACTCACCAACCATGTGTTTGCGCACGTGGGCCATGGTGTAGAATTTCTTCTCGCAGATCTCGCAGGAGAACTTCTTCTCGGCGTAGCCATGGACGATCTTGTTGTGCTCATGGAGGGACCAGAGCTTCTTGAAACCCTTCCCGCATGTCACACACTGCAAGGAGATAGGCATGGGTAGGGAAGCAGGGGAATGTTCCCAGGCACCACTAGCATTTTTGTTTTAGCAGGCTATCAGCTTCATCCATTGAAAGGGAACATCACTATGAAACCTACAGCTAAAACATCAAAAATCATAATGACCAGCAAGTCTGCTACAGACCTTGTCACTTCAAAACCTCCAAAATTCAAATTTCTCTCCATCGGATGAGGAAAAGACAATGACTTTCCAGGGAAGGACGTGGCATCTCCATCAATGGCTGTATTAGGACTTGCATAAACAGCAGCTCACGCACCAAGGCCCTATTCCCAACTGGGGATTCTATTCTTGCACACAATGAAGCCATTACATAAAAATCCCAACCCTCTGTGCATCAGAAGGCTGCAAAGAATATAGGAACAAGGAGAAGCCCAAGCCAGGGCAGTGCAACTTCAGCCTTCAGCAGATATTATGGTTACTTTACCACTACATGAGTTTTCCAAACATATCCAAATGGACCAAAATGGACCCAAAAACCAGTCCATCAGCACAAGCAGAACAACATGATGTGCAAAGTCTCCCCCGAGAAGTAGAGATTTGCTTCAGCTCCAAGTTCAGTGTTTCTCTGAAAGTTCCCAGGAAAAGCTCCAACTTTGGCGTGAGATCTGTTTGAAGCATGTGAGATCAGTTCGGCACTCAGGGAAACACGGGAGAGCGAGGCCCACACAGGAAACCATTGCTAGAGCGCAGGGATGGTGGGCAGCACCCAGCTGAGGACCCTGCCAGGAGCCAAGGGTCTCTCTTTCCTCCAAGGGTCAGCTTGTTCCCCTTCATCTCTCCATGACTCATCTTCCTCTTGGCCAACAGGGATAAAACCATCCCTTCTCCTTGCAGATGTGTTGAGAAAATAATTCACACCTTGGAGGCATCTCACAACAGCACGGCTGAGCGGTACCAGTAAGCACGGAGAGGGATTCCTCCGGCTTCTCCTACTACCCAGAGGAACAGATGCTTGTTGACGGGCTTCAACCAAATTTTACACCGAATGAGGCTGTGATACCATGAAAAATATACCGTTATGCCATCTAGTCACAGTATCTCTCCATATATATTTATATTTAGGTGCCTGAGAGGCAAAATTAGGGTCACAGAGGCATTCTCAACACTCTACTTCATCTTGCCATGCTTGAGTACCAACACGAGTAGTCCTCTGAGTTTTCCTGTTCCTAAGTATATATTTCCATGGATCAGAACAGTTTTATCTCTGCTTTAAGACACATTTCAGGACAAGTTCAGGACCACAGCCTGATATCAAAGACACATCAATATCCATTTGCTCCACTTAAAATGAAAAAGGCTGCAGGGCAATTTTAAAATTAAAGGTAGAGGGAAAGCAGCAGATGTAGGAAAGCCTCTGGGGTGGGACCAAGCACCCTGGAGGGCTCAGCTCTGTGTCCTCCGTTACCGCAAAAAAGCATCACTCAAAAATGTGGAAGTAACATCCAAACGAGGGGAAAAAAATGAGAAGATAAATTCTCACAGGTTAAGAGGAAAACCACACTGAAACTGGCCAAAAAAGAGTTTGAGAAACAACCTGATAAAGCAAAGGATGAATCATTTTTCAGGCGGCGGAGGCAGGATGCCTGCTACGGAGTCCGCGGGACCACGGACGGTGATGGGAAAAGATCACAAGGAGCGAGATGAAGCCTAACACCTAAAGCATTATGGATGAAATTTGGGGACAAAACAGAGGAAGCAAGCAGCAGACCCGAATGGGATAAGAGGGATGGTCCCTCCACGGATCTGGTTAAAAAAGAAGAAATAAAGACTGCCCGTTATAGGTATAGAGTTGAAAAAAATCCCTTTTCCATCCAGCTGTAATTCCATAGTATAACAATAAAGTTATTCAATATTATCACAGCAAATGGAGTGAATTTGGCTATTTGTAAAATTAAAAATGCTCAACTAAGTGAGAGGTAATGATCCACGTTTTCCATGGAAGGAGGTCACCACATGGGCAGTTGTGGTTCATCCTATTCGGAAATGACCTGGAAAATGGTAAAAAGGGGGCAAAAAAAAAAAAAAGCATTGCAGTGACAGCCCCATGTTATCCATCAGGAAAGCAGATGAGGCTGAAGAAACGTTCTGGGAAAACTCATTTTTAATTGCACAGGCATTATGACAGGCTGCGAAACAGCCACCACCACGCAGGAATTGGAGCTGCACTCATCCGTTCTGGGAAAAAGCATCCAAAAAAAGCAACTTCAGGGCTGTGAATTTTTTAGGAAGATGCACCAAAGGGCCAGCTCGGGCAGCGGCTCCTTCACCAGCTCGAGCCGAGACCACTCCTGCCTCCCTATTCCCCGCACGCCCTAACACCGAGATCTGCTTCATTGCCCATTTTATTTGGGGTGCCATTGGCCAAGAGCTCCAGTAGCACTTGGGTTGCATTACCTTCATCTAGGAGAGCTGCAAGATCATTCAAAATCCAGTTGTGGTGGGAAGAATGACGGGCGAAGCTCTCCAGAAGTTGTTGGTTTTTTAATTAGTAGTGGCAGCGTCATGCAAAACAGCTCGTTGGGGATTAGGAGATGGGTTGGAGGGGTCCGCAGGAATGCACATGTTTGCTGCTCCAATGCGATGCCTACCTATCCCCCCAAAAATGCACTGATTTACTGAGCCAACTTGCAAACGCAGACGAGAATCTCGTTAGCATTAGGCAAAGGACACATTGAGCCTGAGCCACGCACGGATGTCAAATGCATTCGGAAATTTGCTAATACGCAAGCTAAAGAGCACAAAAGGCAGATTAAAACCATTTTAACTCATGTCAGCAAATCTTTGAATTAAGCTAAATTGGTTTCAGCCTGGGTGGGAACGGCTGGAGTGTGTCTCCATCAGGGGCTTGCAATGTTTTCTCCAGATTAACTGAATAAATTCAAAGAAAAATTACTCCTCAAAAATTACTCCATGTTTCCACCCGGCCGGCCAAAGGGAAGCCACAGTCCCCCGGCACAAATCCTCCGGTCCCATGCCACTGTGGGATGCTCCTGAGCCTGAATACAAGTCATGGGGGAAGTAAAGCTCCCTCCCATCTGCCATGTGCCACCCACAACATCAAAAATATCATTTGAGCATGAGCCCATCCCATGGTGTAGCTGGGTGGGATGTCCTCCCTGGTGGGTGGGATGTCCTCTCCCATTGGGATGTCCCATCATGGTGGGATGCTCCTCCTTCAGTGGGTTGTCTCCACCTTGGTGGGACGCCCATCCCCTTGGTGGGACATCCCCGGGGCTGGCTCACCTGGATGTTCTTCTCGCAGTCGGTCTGGTGGTGCAGCAGCAGCTCGCTCTCCAGCAGGAAGCGTTTGCCACACTTGTCGCAGATCTGCATACGGCTGTGCGTGACGTTCATGTGCTTCTCCAGGTACCAGCGGTTGTTGAAGACCCGGGGGCACTTCTTGCACGGGTAGTGCTGCTTCTCCTCCAGCTTCACCTTCTGGCCCAAACCATCCTGCTCCTTTTTCCTCTTCCTCCCTCTCTGGCCTTCCTCTTCCTCCTCCTCCTCCTCTTCCACCTTTGCCATCTCCTGGGACCTGGTTGCCATGGCAGGTTTGGTGGCTTTGGACGCCCGGCTGCCTCTGCGGGGCTGCCCACTCTTTTCTCTTTTCACCTCTGATGCATCTTCATCATCGTCGTCATCGTCCTCTTCTTCCGTCGTCTCCTCCAGGTCTTCCTCCTCGCTGTGCTCCTCCTCCTCCTCGCCCACCTCTGCATCCTCCTCCTCTTCCTCCTCCTCCTCCCCTTCCTCATTCTCCTCCTCCCCGTCCTCCTCCGTGTCACGCCCATCACCGTCAGGCCGCCCCATCACAGCCGCCTCACTGGCGGCCGCCTTCCCCTCTGTGCCCTTGGAGACATTGAGGGTCTGGTTGTTGAGGTTCACCTCCACGATGATCTGCTCCCGGTTGTACGAGCCCTGGCTGTCCAGGTCCTCCTCAGACTCTTCGCCTTCCATCTTACAGACGGTGCCCGGACCACCATCCTTCTCCTCCTTGTAGTACTGCTTGGCTGGACCAGGGGGGAGCGTCCCACCACCTGCTCCGTCCTCTACACGCACTGAGTAGGGGTCGTTGCCCTCCCGGGCGTAGATCTTGGGATGGGGGGCGTCCACCTCCTGCTTGATCTCGCAGTAGTAGGGCGGGGGTCCGGCACAGCCCTCAGCGGGCAGGGCCATGTCGGCAGCCAGGCTGAGCGAGCGGGTGTTGAGGAGGTCCTGGCAGGAGGAGGCGATGTTGTTCATCTGCAGCACGGCAGCCGCGTTCAGCACGTCCTGCACATTACAGGAGTTGACGAGGAGCTTGGAGGTGTAGATGAAGTTGAGGATCTGCTGGAGGCCCTGCGAGGTGAGGGCCTCCAGCGAGAGCTCCACACGCTGCAGCTGCTTGTTTTGGGTGAAGAGGGAGTGGAAGAACTGGCTGTAGGCTGCCAGGACCCCCTTGTGCGCCGGGAAGATGCTCTTGTGCTGCACCAGCACAATGTCCACGTCGCACAGGTCCGGCTGAAAGAGGCGCTGCTCGTTCAGTCTGTCCATCAAACACGTGAAGTGGAGGGCTACATCCTCCACCAGGGAGTACTCAGCCGAAGGGTAGTCAGTCGTTTTTTCGACTATCAGCTGTGGGGAGGAAGGAAATAAAACCATTCAGGAGGGCTCTTTCCCCAGGAAAACACCCGCGCGGCCATGCCACCTGTCCCTGTCCATGCATCCCAAGTCAGAGAAGCCAACTGAGAAGCTCCACTGCCAGCCCCAGCTTGGAGATGCCAACTGAGAAGCTCCACCACCAGACCTAGCCTGGAGATGCCAACCAAGAAGCTCCACCACCAGACCCAGCTTGGAGATGCCAACCAAAAAGCTCCACCACCAGACCCAGCTTGGAGATGCCAACCAAAAAGCTCCACCACCAGACCCAGCTTGGAGATGCCAACCAAAAAGCTCCACCACCAGGCTCAACTTGGAGACACCAACCAAGAAGCTCCACCACCAACTTGAGTCCGGAAGACTCAACCAAGGAGGAAAAAGCCCAATGAAAGGACAGGCCAAGGCCATATGAGCACCCACTGACATCCCTTCAGCCTGGGTGGGAGGCACCATGGCCACCCCATCACCAAGGAGGTCCAGAGCCTGGCTCAGTTGTCCGTGCTCGTGCGGAAATGTCACGCAGGAGAGGGGATGCCTCGACCTCCTGAACCAGATGGATACCCTGGGGGGACATTTGCCCCACGCAGGAAACCAATTTTAGGCACCTGAGATTTAACCCCTAAATAGAAGGAAATCAGGGGTTTAAACCTTCCTGCTTCTACAAGATAATTACATAAAATACAATATCCCCTAATATTTGCCGAATTACGCCATGTGCTCTGACTCATGTTAGCAGCTAACTCGCTAGGTGGGTTCACCGGGATGAATTACGCACTTTTTTAATGCCCATTTTAAATCGCCTGGGGAAAGGCACTACCTGGAAAAATTCAAATCAGGGAGCAGCATGCCCCAGGCTGGGAAACGCTGCGACTGCCAACGCTCCCCAAGCTGTGTTTGCTGGATATTTAATTTAGGTCACATGTATTTTGCATGGTGCAGATCACCCCTGGATGTTCATCACCTCTCCTGGGGATACCTGAGCTCCAGGATGGGTTTGCCAGCTGCATCCCAAACGCAAGGGATATCCCACACCCTAAATTCCGCACCCTGTATTAAAAGCAGGTGGGATAAGCCCTTTCCCTCTGCTTTCCTTTGGCTTTCCGTGTTGAACACCCCATTCATGGATGGAGACGGATCTGGCCGTGTTAACGCCCTCTTTTCCCACCATTGTGGGATGTGACCAAGGACGTGGTGCAGAACAGTGGCGGAGATGGAGGGTTCAACCTGCGGGGTTTATCCTGCGCCTCCTGCTCCAAAAAGAGTTTCTCAGCTCCCATTTTTTCTGGGACAAATGGCAGCTCTTGATCAACACATGAATTCCAGCAAGACACGTTTTGTTTGTCTTTGTTTTTTTGGTGTTTTTTTTTTGTGAGCCAAAGGCAAATGCACACACAGACAAACATGTTTAAATAATAAAAAAAGGGTGTTTTCTCAACAAGCAAAAAAAAACCCCTTCCCCCTCCCTGCCAAAATTTTTCATTTCCACTGAATTTCTGTTCTGTAACCAACGCCCCCAACCAAGGGGGTCGTCTGCTTCGCATGGTCCCCAAGGCCCCGGAGAGCCCCACTCGCACCCAGGGAAAACGGGAAAAAACAGCTCTTCTCCAAACTCTTGGCTTTGCAGCCTCGAGCGGGACAAAGAGGTAGTAAAACAGGGGGGTTTGTATATATTTCTATATATATTTTTATATATTTTTTATATTTTATGTATTAATTTAGATATATATTTAAACTCTTTATATATATAAATATATAAACACTCCATATATTTGTTATAAAATGCTACCCCCCATTTTCTAAGCCTCGCGACTGCTAAGGACATTTCGAGGAGAGGAACTTGGATGGCTCAGCCTCCCGAAGAGCACAGAAAATAAATAATGATACACTAAATATTGAACGCCGAAGAGACAGCAAGCTTTCAGCAGAGCAGTTTGCTGTTTGCCAGGGACTCTCCTGCTTTGCTTTCACTATGAAAAAAACCTGAATTCAGGTTTTTCCTCCTGGGATCCATCTCACCTCGCTCCCGGTATAGGGTGCCCCAAGCTTGGCACGGCCACAGCCGTGGAGAAATAGGTGCAAAACAGGGGGAATTGGGTCTGCCGGGCAGCATCGCCTCCGCGCAGCCCAGCCTGGAAAACAAAAGCTGGGTTTTTTTGCTCCGGATCGAGGTTTTTTGGCAAAAGGGGCTGACCCCTCACCCAGCGCCGGGGCTTGCCAGGCGGCTCTAATCAGTCCCAGCAGCGGCGAGGACAATGCGTGTCTTGGCCGCGTCCCGTCGGTGACTTCAGCCCGGGCTTGTCAGCGGGAGGTTTCTGCTCTTTATTGCTATCAGATGCTTTTCGTGAGCTCGCCCGGAGCTGGAGCCCCAGCCAAGACGAGAGGCGCCCGCCGGGGTGAGATCCCAAGAAAGACCCCAACTTGCCCAAAAATACCCCTCTGGTAGCTCCCGTCCCTGCAACCCCATCGGAGCGGAGAAGCCCAATTAATCGTGATTAATGGGAGAGTTAAAGCCATTACTCTTCCCACAGGAAAACACAAT
Source organism: Gavia stellata (assembly GCF_030936135.1). Lineage (NCBI taxonomy): Eukaryota > Metazoa > Chordata > Aves > Gaviiformes > Gaviidae > Gavia > Gavia stellata. Next base: position 3,745,401 of record NC_082599.1, read on the forward strand.
TTTTTTTTTTAAATATATTTAAAAAAAAAAATAAAAAATACATACTTTTAAAAAAAATCTTTTAAAAAATACTTATTTTAAAAAAAATAATAAATCACAGTTTTGCTCTTTTCCACCGTCACCACCTTGGCCCTCTGGGTCGGTTTAGTCCCACGAGCACTCCAACACAGCACCGTGGGAGCAGGTCACCCATCCCATCCCCATCCCGAGCCTGGACTTGGGGTGCTTGAGGATGCATGAAACTGGAGCGACCCCCAAAACTGCCATCCCCCTCTATGCACTGCCAACCTCCGGGCAGGGCCCTGGCATCATCGGCACCGAGAAATACCCCATAAAAATTATTCGAAAGCAGCGTGGCCGCGAAGTCCCCACCCCGAGGGGACGGCGGGGCCTCCAGACAGCCCTCCCCGCCCTGACGCTGCCCTCCGGCTCTATTTTAAGACCATTTTCAAGCGGCGCTGCCAAAGGCCCATCCCGAAACGGCCGGCGGGGCGGGAGGTCGGCTGGAGGACGGGGAGGATGCTCGGGGTGAAGGGGGGGACCGAGGGACGCGGGTTGGCTGAGCCCTGATGATACAGGAACAGCGGCCGAAGCAGATGCTGATGCTCGCTGGACCGGGGCAGTCTCTCCTGGAGAAGCCACTGAAAAATCCCGCTATAGGAGATGGAGCCTGAGAACGGCCCTGCTCCCCTTCCACCTGCATCCCCCCGTGTGCCTCAGTTTCCCTAAACAGCCACACCAACACCCGATCACCTCCCTTGAAAGGAGGCTGCTGCTGGATTTCAATCACTCTGCTAAGATAAAATGCTATTTATCTTAGCAGGTATTAAGAGCCGGATCCCTAAATGATCCTGCAGCAATAAAACCCCCTGAGGGACCAGGAGGTCGGGCCACCCTGGATATATTTAAATACTCAAATCTGCAGCCCCCCAGAAGACCACCTCTGACATTCACCGGCCTCTCTTTATTTATAGGCGCATCTATCGCCCTCATCACCGGAGCATGGAGGACCATGAACACCTCTCTCGTGGAGTAGTGCAAAGATGGGGTTTTGCAGCATAAAAAGCACGTTCACACCGGGCAGAGCGGTTAAATCAGCTGCCCGCGAACCAGTTTCCATTCAGCACAAAATTTGGGGATTTCCTCAAAATTTTTCAACCCCAAAACTCCCATGAAATACAGCAATCTGCTTTTCCGTATCATTCGCAACCACCAAAATATTTATCGTTGACCTTAAGTATTAAATTGCATTAAGGAAAAGTGCATTAATAAGTAGCTGAATTCGATGTTTGCACTTACTCCTCTAGAAAAAAACCCCACGTCCTATTCTCAATTTGAGCACCGCTGCATTTCAGGGAGAAAGAACTTGGTTGAAACTATTAAATGCCACAACTTGACTTTTGCTAAAGAAAGAAACAGCATTAAAAAACTATTTTTACAGGATAATTCAAATGATACAAGGGCGTATCGTTAGAAATTCCAAAATCGTCCGTGCTTTGGGTTTTAATCCTTAATCCCCTATAATTTGCCCTCTGCTTTCAAGACCCTTGCATGAGACCTTCAGCCTTCTCTCTGTAGTTCTGAGGCCACATATGGGTTTTTTAAGGATGATGTGACGCTCGTGTCTTCCCACGACTCCCAAAACCGGGATGCACCGGGATGAAGCTGTCCCAGAACCAGCAGCGCTGCTTGGACCATACACATCCCATGCATCGCCAAAACCACCCATCTTTGGACCACAGCCGTGCATGGAAACCTGGCAGCGGGATAAAACACATCCCAACGCACCCTCCCCTCGCCCATCGCCTACCTTCACCCCTCTGCTTGCCCATCGCCCCCCTCCCGGAGACCTCTCCCGCGGGTGCTTCGCCTTCCCGCAACACGGGACCGTGCTGGGTGGGGGGCGGCGGTTTGTTCGCTTCTCCGACGGGTGTTTTTATTTAATTAGGGGAGGGTTGTCCGGAAAAACAAGCAGGAAGGGAAAACAATAGCTCGGCCGCAGCCCCGCCTGGCGAGGCGCCGGCCAACACGGCCCCAAGCACCCATCGCCACGTCCTGCCCGCCGGGATGCTGCCAGGGCTGGACCAGGCGCTCGCCGAGGCTGGTCCCATCCCAGCTCCAGAGGTCGGGGATGGCCACGTCCTTTAGGATGGCGGTGACGCCAGCTAAAAAGCTGATTTTCCCTATGCGCCGTCTAAAAGGCTTGAGGTTGCCGAAAATAGAGCCATGGGAGAGGAAGGGAGGGGAAGGGGCTCAGCGACGCTCCCAAAATCTGTCCCACCCTGGGGTGTCGGGCACCCTGAAAAACACCCCCCAGCCTCTGCACACAAGTGAAGAGGAGCGTTAGCCCAGCTGGGGGACAGTCCGATGCTTCCCAGCCTTTTTTTTGTTTTTTCCCCTTTGGTTGGTTTGTTTTTTAATAGCATCCAGCATTTACAGCCTTCAGCTCAAAGATGCTTTTCCAGGCAGCAGCCTGGGAAGCCGGCGGCAGCGCCAGGCCCAGTGGGACCATCCTCAGAGCAAGAGAACGGGGACAAATCCTTTCCCCATCCCCTTCTCCTGGCAGCCCGGGAGCCACCTCTGCAAAGGGCGAAAAGGTTCATTCGGGCTTTTCTTGTAAGCGCCACAGCCACCCATGGCTTGGGGACAGCGGGGGCACGAGGTGGGATGAGCAACACAAGGCTTTGCCCCGTTGGGAATGGGGGCTGCCTTCCCAGCAGCACAGCCCCCAGAGGGTTAATGGCAGGTTGCTTTCTTATTTATTTTATATTTTTTAAATTTTTCAAACCCTGCCAGCCGCTCTGGGCATCCTTCTCCTTTTCTTTCCTGCGCAGAGCTGCAAAGCCACAATGATGCTTTGCAAGGACCGATGGGACGGGCCAACCCCACTGTCACCCCCCCATCCCCAAACCGGTCCAGTGAGGCCATGCTGTAAAGCTGCTCCTGGGGGATGCCACCACCACCGTGACGACATCAGGGATACCATCCTTCTCTTCCACCTAGGGCGACGGCGGAGGGCATGGCCGAGCCCTGAGATCAGCTCGGTAACCTCAGGGTCCATCCCAACACACGTGAAGGCGAGCACCATCCCCTGCGCAAACACAGCGGCTCTGCTACAAAAATACTGAAGTTTCAGCCCAGCGCCACGTTATTTCCAGCCCAGGACAAGGCCAAATCCCTCTGCTCCAGTGGGAGAGCGGAGGCACCGAAGCCAGGCTGGATGCACCCATCATCTGTCCCTGTCCCCTCGGTCAGGGCCGAAAGGGGTTTCTTTGGGTGCAGCTCAGCCAGACCTGACATGCGGTGCAAAAGCTCTGCGGGCAACTCAAGATCTGCGCTAAGCCCGTAGCAAGGTCTGGGGTTAAACCCCGCGCGGCCGCAGCTGGATTTCGGCAGAGCCGGCACCCTCCTGGCAAACGCCAAACGCAGCCGAGCCATGGGGACCCTGCCAGCGCCTGGCACAGCTAGTGACACCCGGCTGATGGAGATGTCCCCAGCCGCCGCCTTGGCACGGGAGCGGGCAGCGGGATGGGATGCTGCTCTCCTGTCCGGGGGATGTGGGAGCCCCCGCAGAGTCACTGCCGGGGTGGAAGAGACAGGGGACACACACACACACAAAGCCACTGTCCCCCTCCCTTCCCTGCCCAAGAAAAACAAGTGGAGGAAAGATCGAGGGAGGAAATGAGGACAAAACCCAACGCTGACCTCCCCAGCCGGGCCGTCGGCCAAGCGGCTGCGCCAGGGGCCGGCTCCGGACCGCTGCCCAGCCTGGCGCGAGCCGGGGAGGAGGCGAGCACCGTCCCCTCAGGATCCCACGGATGTCCCCAGTGCCACTAACGGAGGGGATGGATGCAGCGGGGCAGGCGATGCACCGAGCCCCCCATGGCTCACAGGACCCCCAGGGACCCCAAATTCAGTGCAGGGAGCGTGGATGGGTGCAACAGGGCAGCCACCGTGCCGCTTGTGCGCAGCCTAAAGCCATGGTGTCCCTGAGCCAGACCCACGCGCTGCCATGCAATGGCCGGGAAGAGGCCGAGATCCCCGGAAAGCAAGGCGGATGGATGCACGAAGCCTCCTCCCGTGTGCTGCTGAATTAGGCTGGCACCGGACGGCAGCATCCCCCTGCCCGGCACCGCCGTGCCCGTCCCCGGGGAAGCCACCGTGACCTTCCAGGTGGGTCAACAGCGAGATGGGGTATGACACCTCCAAGGTTTGCCCCACACCCAGCTCCCATCAGACCCTGAAACCACGGCGTTTTCTAACCCAACTCCAGACCGCAAAATTGCCAGAGAAGTCCAAGGTTGAGCCTCTCCCAGCATTCTGGGCAGGGCTTTCCATCCTGGAGCATCCCCTCCAAACCCTGGCACTGACCCCAGGGATGGTCCCCATCTCCAACTCCATCCTAAACCCAACCTCGAGCAGGGCTTTTCGGGAAGCACCGGCTGTTGTCCTCTGGTCCGGCCATCCTCCCTGCCCAACACTTGGAGGTTTTTATGAACGTGCGTTGAAATGGCTTATTTTTATCACAGCTGTCCAGCAAATTCAGCAGCTCGGGGAGCAGGGCTTTAACTCAGACAGGGTGTTAGCAGCCCTGGCTCCAGGCAAAAGATATAATCATAAAAATAATAATAAAAAAAGACAATTTATTGTAATGAAGTCCTCTACCCATCACGTCTGCACCGCCATGGACAGTCTTTCCCCACATCCAAAGCCATCCCAGGTTTCGCCGTCAGGAGAGGCAGCCAAAGCACCAAGGTTGGCTGAAGAGGGGACAGCAGCCTCGAAGGACACGGGGACAAGTCCTCAGGTGTCCCCACATGGGAAACCCAACGGGGCCAACCCTGCCCTGCAAATACCGCTCCAGCAACGCAACACATTTCCTTTAGAAATAAGAGAGGGAAAACCAGGGGCCGGCAGCACAGAGCCTAGCCCTGAGCTCGTCCTCCCCACCGGCATCCGCTCCTCCAGCCTTGCGGGGACCACAGATCCCACTGGATGTCAGGGGACATCTAGGATGCAAACCACACCGCGGACCCGGGGATCCCCTTTTTCGGGGCCACGCAAACGTGGCAGCCAAATAAAAACTTCAGCTCTTGCTCTTCCTGGAGAGCACTTTGTCACGGGCATCGCCACGTCCCCATCTAAAAAGCCTTAAACGCAGCAGCACAGGAGAGCCCTTAGTTTTCTCCTCCAGCCGGAGCGAGGAGGGAAGATGGGGAAATCAGTGATTCCCCCGAAACCTTCAAAGACCCTCTGATGTTCTGACACATTCAGTTCATCCTCAAAAGGTTTCTCCCTATTTTTCCTTAAGCAGAAAAATCTGCATCTTAAAAATAACCAATATTTAATCGACTCGCAGGCAACCTCCGGCTTCTCCCTCCCCATTACAAAGAAGACATGTCCAAAGGCGGCAGCGGTTTATTTTTACGAAGGGGGTGACATGCCTCTCCTCCAGACGCAAGACAGAAATACAAGGCCATTTATCTCACCCGACTCCGGCGTTCGCCTGGTAATAACCTAACGCGCCGTTAATTCCTCACGGGGAGAACAAAGCTGCGCCGTGAAGCCAAGCCGGGAGGCGAAGGGGACCCTCCGGCCGCCCCGGCAAAGCCCCCGGCGCGGTGTTTAGCCCAGCCAGCATCCTCGGGGAAACTCCGCAGTCAGAGCCGGAACGTTTGCGCTCAGCAAGGTTTCACCCCAGATGCAGGAAAAAATAATTAAAAAAAATAATAAATCCCTTAATATCTTTCCGAGAAGGATTTTTGCTCCATAAAGCAATTTTTCCTCGGGTTCTTGCTGAGGCTGGGCGTGGAGGAAAGGTTTTAATTCCCAACTTTTCCCCTTCTTCCGCGCAGGGCTCCCCGCCTGGGTGGTCTCCAGGTATCTCCATTCCCACCTTGGGGAACAAAACGCTCCCCAGAACAGCCCCGGTGCCTCCCTGGGTCCACCGGCATCTCCCTCCGGAGGGGATGCAGGGGTGGGTTCAGCAGCCCATTTAATGCCAGCAGGAATTTTGCAGGCCGAGCGCTGTCGTCCGGCACGAACCCAAACCTGGCTCCGCTCACCCCCGATATCGGGGCCCGGGGGGGCCGAGCCGCAGCCCGACATCCCGGCCACCATCTCCTACGCCGGGTCAGGGATGTTTCTTTATTTTTTCCCCCCAAAGCTTGCACTTTCCTCCCCTTTCCCAAAAGCCGCTCGAATGCTTCCCGGGGTGTTATTATGGGCACGAAGCCATCGCCGGGGTAATCACAACCCCACGTTTTTAGGGATGGGGGAGGCACCAGGGTACCGGGAACCTCAGTCCTTGGACAGGGCACATCCCAAGGGATTTCCCGTGCATCCTCCCCGCTCAGGCCTGCACTCCACAAGTCAAACTAACCCCCCCAAAAGTCCGCTGGCCGCTAAAATAGGTCACTGCCGCAGGCGAGAGCCCCGGCTGCAAGGCTCCGGGGGCAGCCAGCCTCCCTCCCTTATTAATATTATTATTATTATTATTAATAATAATTTTTAAGGGCATGGAGGGAGAAGCCCTTCGCACCCGCGAAGCGGGGTGGGATGCTGCACCCTCCCCTTGCCACGCTCCCAGCCCTGCTCCTCCCGGGTATCGGGGTGAGCCGAGCATCCCCCAGACCCCCCCGGGAAAAGGGGGGCCCGTGGCGGGGCAGGAGCGAGCCCGGGGCGGGGAGAGGCGGTTCGGGGCGGGGGGGGGGCGAGGAATTAGCAAAATGAAGGAGTCATCCGGGGAACAAAACGGACAGGGGACGCGGCGGACTGCTCCGGCCCCCCCCAGCGCCAGCAAATCCCCCGGCCTGGGCGACCAGGCGGCACGAAAAGTTTGCCCCCCCCCCCCCCCCCCGGCCCCCCCCAAACCTTGCCGGTGAGCCCCGAGCCTGAGGTGGGCTGGGGGCCAGGGCCAGCGGCCCCCCGCGACATTGGGGGTGCCGGGCCGCACGGCCCCCCCTCAGCGGGGGGGGAGGCCCCGCTGCACACCCCCCCCGCTCCCCTCCACCCCCCCAGCACCCCTCAAGGCACCCCCGGGGCGAGGGCGAGCCCAGCCCCCCCCCACAGCCCCTCACCCCACGCAAAAAGGGCCTATGCATGGGGGGGGGGGCATTTTTTTTGCCATTTTCACCAAATACAAAACCTTCCCCCCCCCCCGCACTACCCGCGGGGGGGCCCACGCAGCCCCCCCCGCCCAAAGCGGCTTGCAATGAAACACCCAGCCCGTTACACGGGTGGGTTGCGGTGCTCGTAACCCCCCCCCCCCCCCCGCGGCTTCACGCAGCAGCCCCTCCGCGCGCGCCCCCCCCGCGCGCCCCCGGCCCTCCCCGCGCGAGGATGCAGCATGCCGCCGGCTCGCCCATGCAACCCCCCCCCTCCACCTCCACCGCCCTTGCAAGGATTTGGGGCAAGTTTCGGAGGCCTTTGCAAAGTCAGCAAAGCCCCGGGAGCGCGGGGAAGCGGGGGGGGGGGGGAGGGAAAATAAAAAAAAGCAGGGAAAAGGGAAAAGGGGGGGTTGGAAGCTCTACCATTTTGATGCAAAGGTCTCCGCGCAAAGGAGTCCCGGTCCTCCTCCGCTTGCCTGGGGTTTTTGCTCTCCATGAAAAAAAAAGAAATGTTGGGTTGGGTGGTTTGCTGGGTTGGTTGCTGCTTTTTTTTTTTTTTTTGCCTTTCTTTTTTGGCTGGCTTTTTTGCCTTTTTTTTTTTTTTTTTTTCTGACTTTTGGAGGAGGGGGGGGGAGGAAATTACCGCGCCGCCGCTGCCAGCCCTGCTTGCATCCCCCGTCCCTCTTTTCCTTTTTTTTTTCGGCCCCTCCCTTTTTCCTCCTTTTTTTTTTTTTCCTCTCCCCCCTTTTTTCTTTCTCCCCCCCCCCCTTTTTTTTTTTTTCCTCCTTTTTCCTCCTTTTTCCCCTTTCCTCTCCTCCTCCTCTTCACCTCATCCTGCCCATCGCCATGTTAGCCCCTTTTAGGAAGACGGAGGAATGCGGAGCGGCGGCGGCTCCGGCTGCCAAGAGCCCGAGGGCCGCTGATTGGAGCCGCCGCATCAGATGGGGCCGCGGCTGCCCCTTTAAAGGCACAGGCTCCCGCCGCCGCCACGCCGCCCACGCGCGGCCCGCCCCACGCGTGACACCCCCCCACGCGTGACACCCCCTCCCCGAACCCCATCCCCCGGTTACAGCCGCCTCCGCGGCACGGCATCCCCCGGGAGCATCGCTCTACCCCACTGGGGGAAACTGAGGCACGCGGAGGCCCCCCCCCCCCCCCCAACCCCCACCCCCAATTTGGGGAGTCGTGGGGTAACGTCGGTGTTATTAAAAAAGGGGATTTTTTTGGAGCGCTCTCCCGCTGCGGGGAGGAAATGGGGATCCCGCAGATCTGGGGTGGGGGGATAAGGCACATTTGGGTTTAGGAGGGGGGTGTGGTGGGGGGCCCTGCTAGGGCTCCCCCCAAACCCCCCCCCCAGGGCCCCAGGAGGTGAAGCGTGGGGCACAACCAGCCCCCACCCCCCAAAAAATAAAGCAGGGCTTCATTATTTTGCCCCCAGCTCTGCTTGGATCTCCCCAAGCCCGAGCAGGGTGGGGAGTTGTAGCATCTCAATGCCCCCCCAGCCTTGGCCGGGGGCCGGGTCCCCCCAAAACCCTCCTGCTGGGGACCGAGGGGGCAAAGCTGGAGCAGCCCCAGGGTGTCCGAGCGGGCACCATGCCTGGTCCCGCGGTGCTCCCATGCCTCTGACACGGGGACCCATCGGCGCTGGGCCCCACCAGAGCAGGAGAAGACCCCTGAGGCGCCCAACCGAGGCTCATCGGGATGGCGACCACCTCCCAGACCCGCTTCTGCCCCCACCATTCGTGCAGACGCCATCCAAAATGTCAAGAGCAAATGAATTCTCTTCTGCCACCCTCAAAGCAGAGAAACACAACGGCTCCAAATGGCATCGGCCACGCAACAGCGGGGCTGGGGGTGTCCCCGGAGCCCCCAGGCTGCTCCAACTTCATCCCACCTTCCCGGCTCTTTTCCTTTTCCTAACCACTCCCTTTTGCAGACATAAATGTGGTAACGTCTTGCACTTGTTTAGACTCTGCTTCGGTTGCCGTGCGCAGTAACTTCTTCCAGATGTGTACGGCTCTTTGCATAATGTCGCCGTAGCCACGTCCTGCCTGCGCTGGGTTTATTTAATTTTTTTTTTTTTTTTAATGCCCTTTCTTGCTCTCAACCCTGTTCTGCTCTATAGGAAAAAATCCTGGCCGACGCCACCAGCACCTCTCCCCTATCAGAAAGCTTTTCGTGAGATGAGTGTTTGGCCCGTCCAGCATGTCTCCTACCCTGGAAACATTTCCAAAAGCTACATAAGCTCCTGGAAAACACCCGACTGACACGCAGCCAGCGCCGGGGTGAGGGTGAGATGAGGCCAGAGGTGGGAGCCGGAGATTTAAGCTCTGCTCTGGAGCCCAAATCCCTGAGGCACCTTCATGGATGCGGCAGAGGGGACCAGGTTGCTCCAGAGCTTGGAGCCCTCATAGCTCTGAAGCACACAGGTCTGCGGGGATGGTCAAAGCCCTGATGCCACTCTGTTGGGCTGGCCATGAGGTCCTTGCCTGTTGGGGTATGCTGAGCCCACCTCTCACATGGGGACTTGGCCTTTGCCAGCCGCAGTTTTTCCTTCCTGATGCAGGAGAAGCTCTTCCCACAGTGGCCGTTGCCACCAATGCAAGGAGAAATGTCCTGGAAGGGGCACAACCAATGACACGTTTGGGTGAAACACTTTATTTGACCCGAGTGACTACAGCAACGTTCCTAAGAGACGAAACACACGTGGTTTCGTTGGCCACATCTACCCACAGGCTCACTGAAACAGCTTCCCGAAGCTCCCAGCAAATCCCACCCAACCACGTTTGGTGGGATCCCACCCAACCTGGTTTGGTGGCTTTGCTGCGCAGGACAGGCAAGTTGGTCTTGCGTGTGACCGATGCAGCGCAGGGGCTGTCCTAACCCACTCAGACCACCTCTTCTCCTGCTCCTCATCCCACCGTGCCAGGGCCAAGCAGGGTGAGACGCAAGATGCTTCCTCGTAGGTTAAGGTTAATGGGGCACATGGACAACTGATCTTTTGTGGGAGCTTCTTTTCTTCAGCTGCTGGGATTTCTGAAAGGGGGTAACTCCAAGCTATCAGTGTCTTCATGCAAAGATGTGGAAGGTCTGGAGTCTTCCTGAGAGGTGGCTCTGCTGTATCTTGCATAGACACATCACAGGGGAGAATGACCAACGAAAGGGTGATGGGGGTCCAGCTCACCACAGAGGGATCTGGAGGTCCAGCGTTCAGTTCAGTCGCTGTAGGGAACAGATTCTCCAGCAAGAGGGAAGCTTTGGAGAAACTGGTAAATGAGGAGCACGTGGAGGGAGGCCCTGGTGACACGGGAGAAGTGCTGGGTCTCTTCCTCGCCTCTCTCCAGCAGTGTGGTGCCCACAAAAGGGACATCTCCTGTAGCTTTCCCTCTTCCTCTCTCTCGCTGGGCCATGAGCTGGAAACCCAGTGCCTCCCCAAGGTCATAAGGGGTCTTAAAACGAAGGACCAGTCACAACAATACAGGGACTGGAAAACATTTAGGGAAACCGGGAGAGGTTCATTATTTCCTTGGTATAACTGATCCCCAAGATTCAATTTACATTTCCATAGCTTCGGTCTTCTCCAGGAGAAGCGTCAGCGAGGACAAGGGACAAGAAAAAAGCTGATACCCTGTAATAGCTCAGACAGCTTTGAGTTTGTGAGGACCCACGCAAGAGCCCGGAGGTATTTATGATGTGTAGACGTGGCGCTTAGGGACATGGTTTAATTGTGGACTTGGTAGCGTCAGGTTAATGGTGATCTTAAGGATCTTTCCCAACCTCAGTGATTCTATGATTCCGTGAAGAATCAAGTGGACCTGGAAGGGTATCTCCAAGGTGGTACCACATCCTCTCGCTGGCTGCGTTTGCCTGGGCTGGATTTACTGCTTTAAGTACAACAACCGTGCTCTGCTGAGCACCTTCTGTAGGCTGGAAGTCCCATAGATGCTCCAGGAGATGGTGTCCACCCTTCCTGAGGCAGCGCTGAGCCCCCAGCACGTCAGGGCATGCACGTGCTTGGGTAGAGCAGGAAGGGGAAGAGCCCTCCAGCTTGCCCTGGCCTCACCCACGGGACGTAGGATGGAGGCTGGGGACATGGTCAACCCTTTGGGGATGTCTCACGGGCTTGGCAACTGCTTTCCACTCAGCAGCTGGTTTTGTGAGCAGGCGTATGGATCATGGAAAAGAAGGGATCAAATCAGGCCAAGAGAGAGAGAAAGAAAAAAAAAAATAGGGAAAGCAAGAACATTCCTGGAGGCTCTCTGGCCTCTCTCCCTCCAACCTCCTGAGAGGAGGAGGGAGACAAAACAAAAGGCACAAGAAAAGAATGAGCCAAAGCAGCATTAACACGAGGGTTGCAAGGTCTAAAGCAAGCAGCGTCGTGATGCAACAGGGCAGGCCCCTTCCCAAAAGCCCGGCAGCTCTCGGAGGACCCGGGGGTCCTGCAGAAAACGCTGCCCTTTTATGGCCAGGCGAGGAGGGCCGTGGCACGGGAGCCTGCCCTACTAAGGGAAAACGTCTCCCGCTTAAGTGTTTGCAATGAGAACACCCACAGCGTGAGTATAGACAAGCTCTCAAAGGATGCCTGAAATACTGCTGCTTCGCGTTGACCCCAATTCTTCTTTTTTTTTTTTTATTTTAAGGTTTTTTTCTCCCCCCCCTTCTTTGATTTCTCACTTCTGCCTCCAAACTGGGAAAAAATAATAAATTAAAAACACCAGAAAAGTCATTACGCCGGCAGGGCTGGCTGGTTTCAGGTGACACCCTCACATCAGGGTGTGGGGATCAGGTTCAGAAAGGTCGTCCGAGGACACGGGTGAAGCCCCCGAGCAGGCAGACCTTCGCGCGGAAGACGGTCTCCTTCCCACAGGCAGCTGCTGGCGGGCGAGCGGCGGCCGAGCCGGTGTTTATCCTCCCCTGCGCGGTGGAAGGGCTGCGATCCAAGCTGGGGAAGACGTCATTACTCCACTCTTAAACACGACGGCACGTGCCAAGTTCATCCATCCGCCGCTGCAAATCACAGCCCGGGCTGACCCCGCATCTCGCTGCCCGGGAAGGAGCCATCACCTCCTGAAGCTGCAAAATATACCTTGTCCCAAGACAGATGGTATCTTGCTTTTGAGGGATCACAAGTCCACTGGAAACAGCTTTTTCTCTTTGGTTGGCGGAGGCAGGGAGGGGAATCTACGTTGCAAATAAGACCCTGACCCATCAGAAAGCCCAGCGAAGCTCCTGAATTTTCTCTGTTTTTCATACACCTAGTAATTTGCCCAACCACAGGTATCTGCTGGATCCAGCAGCAGCTGGGTTTTAATTCTCAGAGGAGCTCCTATTGGATTCCAGGTCCTCTTTTCTACCAGTTTTGTAATAATCAGGTTTAATTTTATACGTGGTAATGCCAATATTAGGAAGTTTACTTACAACCCTTGAATTATAGCACAGTGATGAGAAGATGCAAGTATTAAAGAAAAATTGCTTGGAGGAGGAAGGTGGAGGACCCCCCCCCCCCACTTCCAGATTCCCTGCAAAATATCTAGCTTATTTTACCCCTAGAAAAGAAAGCGTAGGTTCGTGGATTTATGTTGGATGTTACAATGGTTCAATGTCTTGCTCAAAGCAGGGGGTTTCTCATCTTTTTATTTCCTCACTGCTTGCTCAGCGCTCAATCCCAGGACGTGGACCAACGAGGAGCCTTAACCCGTATCATTCACAGCCCAACCACCTGCCCTGCTGCTGGACACCAAGAAATACTTACTGGGTACCGAAAGCCATAGCGAGGTGAGGCTGTGATGTGTCGCTTCACACTGCCCGGCTCAGCATGGCTTTAGTCTCTTTGCATCTGTTGGGCGGTGTCGGTGTTGACAGACATCAGCTCATTAGCAGCGGGACTCGTTAGGATGGGTGCTGCAAAAACCTGGCCTGCTTGTCCCTGGGATGAGTTACAGCAGAGGACAGAGCATTGCCAGGTCTTCGTTTTGGGGGAAAAAGGGCTCATGTCGAGCATTACTTAACCATAGGTTTTAAGATCGAGGCCCCTGCACTGGACGCATCAAGCAAGCCAAGCCAAGCAAGCCAAGCCAAGTTGTCCTCGCTGCTGTTGCGTTGGAGAAACGATCTCTATTAAGAACTTGACTTGGCAGTTTCAACATTCTGGGGAAAGAAATATTTTTATTCTGCCACCAGGTCTTTCTCCAGCCATTATTGGCTACCGCTTTGCTACGTGATCAATTTAACTCCTGTTATATTCAGGGCACTGGACAAAAGTAAATTCAATAAAATGTAACCTTTTTTATCAAAAAGCATGTGGAGTCTATGTTCTAGGTGGGAAAACCACAGGATTTTATAACTTTTTTTTTTTTTAAAGCACTTGACAAGACCTTTAAAGAAACTAGGTTGCCACAGGACTGGAGAAAAGGTCCTTTTATTGCTCGAAAGCTGGTTAAAAGACAAGCAGCAAAAGGTAGGGCTTTAACAGTCACTTTTCAGGATGGAAAGGAGTCCATGGTGTGGCTCACCAGAGACTGAGTGTGGGCTTTTTCAACATCCTCATCAGCAATCTGGAGGAGTAAGAGCAGACCCACATCTCCATGTTTGCAGGCGAGCACTTCCAAGGTCATCAAGTGCCACACCGGTGGGAAGCAACTCCAGAAGGCTCTCAAAAAAAGAAAAAGCAGAGAAAAAAGTTTCAAATGAGCTTTGGTATAGGGATACATAAAGTCTGGAGGAAAAAGGTCTAAACCAGGCTTGTGCAATGCTGAGGTTGGAACCGGTAGCTAGAGCTGAGATCTTGGATTGCCACCAGCAGCTCTCCGAAATCACTGGCTCAGTGTGCAGCCAAGGTGTGTTCAAGGTGGCAGCCAAAAAGAAAAAGCCAAGAAATTGTTATTTCTCTGCCTTCCCTGAGCACGTCCAATGCTCAGGGCTTCGCTTTGCTGCTGCAGAAAACCCGGTGCATCCGCATTTCGACTACTGTGCGTAGTCCCGATCTCCAAGAGGAGTACGATGGTGTTGGAGAAGCAGAAAGAAGAACTAAAATGACTAGCGGGATGGGGCAGCTGCTTTACAAGGCGAGGTGAAAAAGTCAGGACCCTTCAACCTGGAGAAGGGAGGGCTGTTGGGACCTTATGAGCAAGGTACAGCAAATCGTGAAGGCAATGAATACAGTAAATGCAAAACTATTACTCAAATGAGTAGCAGCTCGGTTTAAAACAAATAAAGTTCTCATTTAGTCAGCAAGTTGGCGCAAGAGCCAAATACATTAACTGATTCAAAGAAGGGCTGAAGAAATTAATGGGCAATAGGTCTGCCAACAGGTATTAGAGAGAATCGGCAGGCTGGTGCCCACCAACGCCCATGATGCTGATCGTGGGAGAGCAGAGGGGAAGGAACTAAAGATACTGCCTTGCATGATCTCCTGAAATATTATCTCCTGTCACTACTGGAAAAGACTATTAGGCTAGATAAACTTACAGGAAAATGGGGCAGTTTACTGGACCAGATTCTCCCAAATCCAGTGAGAGGTGCTTAGATCATTACTTTTCACCTCTAGACTTCATCAAGAACAAGCAATAAGCTTCAGTCCTTACCTGATCCATAGCTAAAGTGTACGTGAAACGGTTGCTGCATTGCATTGTGCAAAGTTAAGGACCAAACACCTGCGGCAGCTCAGAAATGCTTCGGTGTCACCCACAAGTCACATTTGCAGCGCAGCGATGGGTTTGCTTGTTGACGAGCCAGGTGTGAAAGCTGCACGGGTCTTCCCAGCACGGGGCTTGCAGTTCAAAGGCATCTTTACATATCAAAGGATAACGCGGTAAGAAACAGCATTTCATTAGTCAGGAAGTTATAAATTGGTATCTTGATTGAAATAATTATCAAGAATTACAGGAAATACCCGGAGATGCATTTATATTCAAGAGTCTCCAGGGAGTAGGGGAGACTTCGCCCCAAACAGGAGTTTCTGCTCAGGAGCACGTCAAAATGAAGTCTCATCTCTCAGACCCACCACATTGGTCCTGCCTGATGGCTTCAGTCCTCGTTTCTGAGAGCTCGGTGGGACATCGGGAGTTGAGACCAAGTAAGTGCTAGATATTAACTGCTTCTTCTATATCAGTCTCCAACTTTGCTCTAACTTTTACCTGTTTTCGTAGGGGAAAAACCCCCATATTCTTACTTTTTCCTTAGATAATCTTGAGCCTGGAGTGGTTTTTAAGACTGGTACTCGGTGGAGTGGCAAAGCAGATACATCAGAACTGCATTAATTTCAAAGCCCCTTCACTCCCCTCTGGCTTTTGTGTCCCTGGAATCCATGGGGAACCTTTCCATCACGATAGGGGTATAAATTGGTAATGTGAAAGACAAGAAACCATTTTATTCAGTAAATACTCATACACAGAAAAAACAGTGATTTTTTCCTCCTCTGCCTAAGCCATGGAAAATAATCCCCCAAACAAAAATGTCTCTAGGGTAAAGACCACATAGAAATAGTCTGGTTTATATTAGTGCTAAAGAAAAATATTAAACGCTGGTATCTGTGCTAGTATCCTCGATTCAAGGAGGAATTGTAGAAAGATACTCAGCAGAGAAGGTCACAGGGGTGAAGTGGAGGCCTGGAAAAGATGTCTTAGGGTGAAAAGCTCAGAGAGCGTGCACCATCACTCAGTTTTTCAAAGATAAAGTTACAGGGCGGGTTAGAAACACGGTCTCCAAGGGCAACTATGGAAAACAAGCAACGGACACCTTCAGCCAAGGTTTTGTAAGACCCGACATCCAGAAGCTCAAGTCAGACAAGCTGAAGTTCAAATTAAATTCAGACGCCAGCCCCTGCTCACGTCCCTGCATCCCCAGCGCGGCCGCGCTGGCGTGGCTGGAAGAGGAAAGATGGTGGGGAGAGATGACCCGAAGCCGAAGAAAAGCAGTGCTGGAAGGAGGGAACGTCGCTCGGAGGAGTTATTTATGATCCGCCGGGAAACCGAAGAGATACACAGCCTGGGAGTCCCTGGGGATCTGTCCCAGGCCTGGTACTGCTCAAAATATTTTTTTAATAATTACTTGCATGAATAGAAAATTTGCTTCTTACAGCTGCAAATGATACCAAGCCGGGAGGGACTTCAAGTACTTTGGAGGATGGGCTGGAACTTCAAAACAATCTTGACACATTAGAGAAATATCCTGAAAAAAAAAAAAAATAGGCTGTAATTTAGTAGAAACAAAGGGAAAACTTGCTGCTTGTGCAAGAACAGTTGAGCTGCAGAGCACAGCACGGGCAGGGAGCGGGTGAGCCGGGATGTGGCAGCGCATCCCTGCCTGGACGCGAGCAGCCCTCCTCACGCTGTTGCAGAAGCAGCAAACCCCAGGCAGGGACACGTAAACGTCGCCTGCAGGACACGCGAAGTGATGCTTTAGATGCACGTGGCACCGTCAAGCCTCGGCTGGAGTATGTTGTCCGTTTGGGTATGGTGATTTGGGAAGGTTATGGGCTGGTTGCAGAGTCCGGGAGATGGTCAGATCTAAGAAGTTCCAAAAAAAACCCCAGAAAAAACCCCAACAACCCCCAAAACCACCCCAAAAAAACTAAAGGACTTGGAGCTATTTAGCCCAGAGAAGACCAGATTTGGGCAAGAGATAGTACAACCCTTTCCCAAGTATTTACGGTGGCCTTTTTTTCTCCTACTTAAATATTGAAGGAGAAGGAAAAAGGTCATTCTCTTCCTTTCTAACTGCAAGAAGCAGCGATGGGCTTAAGTGGCAGCAAAGGAGCTTTAGTTTAGCCATCAGAAAATGTACTTCTTTATTTTTTTATTTTAATAGTGTGGATAGTTCAGGCAATTTTGGTTTTGGCACTTCAACTGTGAATCTCAGCGCTAGCAATTTTTTTTTTTTTTTACAGATAGGTTGGATACGAACGACTGAGATTTATAGAGATAGAGTTGATACTGCCTCTGGGAAGGAGGTGCTGAAAAGGTCCCTTTTTGCTCTATTCTCTGGCAAAAATGTTTTCTGAAAGGCATTGGTCCAAAGCTATTGATAGAAATGAAAGGCGATCGCGGGATCTGTGCAGTTTCCTGCAGGAAGTCTATAGGAAATCCAGCACTAACGCTGGATTTCACCATCAATACGGGGTGGGTTTTTTCGCAGGTGGAGCTGTTTCAATAAAAATTTTACTTTTTGGCTTTGTTTCCCCCCTCGTTTAATGGAAAAAGAAAGGAGGTGCGTATCACACTGCGCCTTGCTACACTCGGGAAATCTAAAACCACACCAAGTAGCAGAGGCACAACTAGGCAGGCTGCGTTCTGCACGTTATTAGTGCGTACTCCCAGATTCGCTCCTGTTGACCGAATTATCCTTAGACAGCTCTCATTTCTCTAATAACCAATCCCGCCGAGTTCAGTAGGGAATCGCATCTCGGCGGCACACTTGTGAGCTTTCTAGAGCTGAGAATTGCCCCAGATGACACAAGGTGGCTTTGGCGGTACGGAGAAACCGATGTCCATCTCAACGTCTTAGGTAACGCTCTACTGTCCAGAACATCTTTCCACGGATGAGAACATCAAGTGCTTGATATCCTCCCTCCCCCTCGTTTTTTTGACTTCTTAAAATGAATGACTGTTTGTCACAGGGAGGTTTAATCTTTGAAGAAGGGAGAGGTGAGGTCCAAGGTCAAGAGAGCTTCAGAGCATGGGTTGAAGGCGGTTGCTATTCAGCCAGAGTTGCAGGTCCTAGCAAAGTCAGAGGAACACAAGATATCTAGCATGTTCCCCAAAATTATGTCTAAGCCTCGGTGCCAAATAGCAATGCTGCTTGCAGAGCAGCCGCTGCTCTTACCTTTGTGCCTGTGACTACGGGCGACGTTAACAGCCCACGTGGAGGTCCCCTGGGCAGCACCGGTCATGGGCCACAATACGGACTGATTGGCCCCTACAGGGAAGACATGGAAAATAAATGAAGTGACCAGGGAAGCGTTGCTTGCTATTTCTCTGAAAATAGGAGCTAAGGACAGTCGATGAAGTTATCCAACTGTATGTTACAGTAGGAAAAAAAAAGAATTCCCCACCCCCAGTGTTATTTCTTTAAAAGGTGGAAGCCATCATGCTGCAGACCTCAGAAGCATAAAAGGATTAAAAAAAAAAATCAACTGCTTTATACAGCTATTATTAAAACACAGTGGTTCACATGCAGCCGTTGCAAAAGCCTGCTAAGTTTACTGAGAAAGGATCGCGTATTTGTCCTCTTGCTTTTCCTTTTCTTTATGTGCCTGCAACTTGGTTCTAACCGCTCCTACGCCACTTTTGTTTTAGGACCTCACTTCTTTTACACTGGGAAAGCTTTGCAGCTGGCTCTGCCAGAGCCTGGGGAGCACCTGAACCAGCCGTCCTCCCTATTTGAGGCTGCCCCTCAACTTGGCATGTCAGGCAGTTAATTGCTTTATTCCGAAACAAGGGGCATCTGGCTCGGCCATGGCGAGAGGACATGGAGGGTGGGGGTTTGCCAGGGAAGCGCTCGCCTCCTTTTCCCTTGAAGTTCTGTGACAGCGAGTATAAACATGTAAAATTGACATCGCTACACTGATTGAAAAAAGAAAAAGCTTTCTTTATGCCAAATACCTGGCCCTCTCACTAGAATGGGTTTGCTTTTTCATTTTTTCCTTAAACATATTTCTTCAACCAGCACTTGAAGACCCAAAAGCCGCTGTCGATTGATTCATCTCCCTGGCACGTTCCCAGAAGAGCCAGGTGGTTCTCCTGGAAGTGCAGCAATCGGCCCCTTACCCTCTGCCATTCCTGAGGACCTTTCCAATCCTTCTCCTGCTTTTCACTGCTCATTTTCCAAAATGCATCAGGGAGGAGTTACAGAGATGCTGCCCAAGTGATGGGACGGGCGGCTAAGGCACTAGGAGAGGGGGGGAACCTCTTCCGTGCCCTCTCTCACGGGGTGCACCATGAGCTGGAAGAAAAAGCAAGCCCAAGAGGAAGGGCAGCCCCTTCCTAGCTGAATTAAGGAGTTCATTAAGGAATTTTGCAGCCTAAGGCCAGGACCGGGACATAATGCCAGGGTGGGAGTTGCAGGTGTTCACAAGCTGCGTTGAGCTCAGCGCTCTCCATGTTAACCCATCCTTTGGGTAAGGACGTTGGATTTCTTGGGCTGCACCACGCTCTTTCAAGGATGGATACACACCACAGCAGAAATAGCAGTTAATACCAAATCAATGCCCACCCCCTCTTTGTGCATCCACTCTTACTTCCAAAATATTACCTTCATGAAAAAACAAAACCTAAAACTGCCACAGACTGTCTGATTTCACCCGTGCAATCTTATCTACTTCAGAGGGATTACATGGACAAAAATTAAATTCAAGACTGGGTCTCTTTAATTGTTTATATAATTTTTAAACAGTTTTAACTTACCACAGTTAAGCAGCTAAAGCATTTTAAAACCAGGTGGAAAATCACTACTGTTTCACCACCATATAAAAAAAATAATAATTATTTATATGGCTGTTAAGTAGGGGTGGAGCATGCAAAGCTTTATCTTCTCATCATTTAAATCCCAGGCAGCGTTCCGTTTGGAAATTACACCAGATGGATTCCAGAGTGCAGCTCAAGGTCATCTAAATACTGTGTTCTGCTCCCAACTGTAAGCATGATCATCATGAAGCACACAAAGCCATCAACAGAAATTTAATACACTGTCAGATACTTGGTGATCTTTGAAAGAGCATTTTAAATGCTTCTCACCCTCAAGTGAAAGGACACCAACAGCCCTTGTTTAAAAGCGATACAGCAGGAAGGAAATCTCTCTGCATGTCGGTATCATAGGAAAAGCGCATTTATGCTGTTGCTTTGTAAATATGTGCTTTATAAGAGCGAGTTGTTTGACAGCCACGTGGCTCATTTAATGCTCTTACTCTAGACAAGTCAAGTCACTCACCTGCAGCTGGAGACAGAACGCTTGCTCATACTGAGCTACACCACCACGATATTCTTTGTACTACGCAGCAGATAATCTATTGCTGAAACAACTGAAGACATACAGACCTAATCTCATCTAGAACCTCCCCCCGCCCCCCCCCTTTTTTATGAAATCACTTACACTTGTGTAATAATTTTACTACACTGCAGGATTTAAGTCTTGTTTTAAGAGAAAAATGTCACTAATGAGTAATACATACCCGGGTGTCAGCCACTCTATTTTTAACACTGCGTGCTCCAGCACAGTGCCCTGCCTCCAGCCTCCTCCCTGTGCTCCGGCTCACTGCCGGAGCCAGCTCATGGTGACGGTTGACCTCTGCGGTAGCACCCGGGAGCAGCCCCATCATCCTCATGTTTAACTTCTGCACAGAATATGGCTTTTGAAGCACAAAAAAAAGCAACATTATGCATTTAAGACAGGTTGTTGACTACCTCTCTTTAACAAGGAAGGCAGAAACTGTTTGCAGTGCAACACAGAGGTTGTCTAACATTTCTTACGCTATTGTTTTTGTCTGCTGTCTTTCGACATAGCCATTCACCCTTCCCCGACCTTAAATTAACTTTTTTTTCATCACTATAGCTCGTATCACCTGGACTTCCCACTTTTCCTGGCAAGGATTTCTCGTGTGTCCTCCTCAAGGGCAGTGCTCCGAAATTAGGGAAATGCCAGGTTAACTGGATCACGCTAAAGACTAAATCGAACAACAAGGAAAGACTTCCACTTGTCCTTTTTATCTTAGACCAAGACAATTAGCCTTTCCATTAGGACAAAGCCAGTATTTTCCAATGAAGTCTAGATTTTCTGGAACAGAAGGTCTAAAAGACTAATGGATTAGTCTGCTGAGCCATTACATCTGCTGACTTGAACTCATACCACATTTCCAATGTGCTACAGAAATGATATTTGGGAATGAGTATTTGGCGAAATAGTTAAACTCAGCACATTTGGAGATTTCCGTGTAGATCTGTTCAGTGTATCTTTGCACAAAGGATAGGAACCTTTTCTGTATCTTGAGGAAACGGCAAGACCTCAGATCACTTGGAAATTTCAAAATATTTGTTCCTCCAACGACTATTATGTAAACCCAGTACAGAGTCTTGCTGAGGAATCATTCTCTATGTAGGTCAGGAGAAGGAAAAGCAACTCATATGTAGTCTTGCAAAGGACAAAAGCGGATACAGAAATTGAAGTAGATTTTTAATTTTCCTGCCTGCTTCCCTCAAGCAGCAACGGATTTTTCCAGATGTAGAGAAAACAGCATTAGCAGATATGTACAAAAGTTTATTTTACAAACAGCAACTACTTTTCAATAACAAAATTGCAAAAACAGACCAACAGTAGAAAACCAGCTCAGGGGTACATTTTCTACCTGAAGCACAATTTAACAGACTTCACTAAGTAAAAATACTTCCCCCCCTGCTTCCCTCCCCAACCATCTACCAGATGGAATTTCTTTATAAAGCTTTAATTCAAGATATGAAATAGACATTAGTGACATTGCAGTAATTTTGGACAACTACGATTAATTGATTACTTTTTTCTAGCCTTAAAAATAAAACGTCAACTTAGATCTGAAATACGACAAGGTCTGATTCTGAAGCAATTTTTTCTCTAAAAAGGATTGAATGGGAATATTTATATTTCTATGTTCTGTTACACCACTAACCCACTAGTTCTATTTTCTCAGTAAGAGAAAAAAAAAGTTACATTTGTACTCAAAACTATGAAACTGCAACAAACATTATCTTGAGTTAGCAATGAAGTATTTGTTCAGGACTCCGATATGGCTGCTACTGTTACAAACGTGTCTGCAGATGTATACTGACTTGAGTAATAAATGTACTTAATGTTAAAAAATAGAAGCAGCTTACAAAATATTGATTTGAAAGGATTACGTGCACACACTTTTTCATTGCACTACAAGAGTAGGAAGGGTGTTAAGTCCAAAATTTTGGGTTCTTCTAGAAAGTGAAAAACCTGTACGACGAATTCAGTTTTCGGAACCTGTGTACAAACATCTTATTCAGCTGTCCATGGACAGAAATGGAGGGCATCATTACAGTCTTCAAACTTCACTTTGAATTTCCTTTTCATGTTTCAGAAGTGTACCAAAAGCTCATTTTGGATAGCTTAATTCAATCAAAGAGACAGTATGAATTGACGCCTAAGCAAGAAATTACCACTTTTAATTTTCAAAGCTGTTGGGTCCTGATGAGATTTAAAAAAAATAGTTTTCAATATTTGAAAACATTTGAGAAAATGAAAGTGTCTCAAGATATTACAGAAAGTCAGTAATGACAACTATTATAATACAACAGTACTCATTAGCTCTAATAAAGCTATGTTAGTCTGCTTTTTTTCACTACAGACCCCACTTTTCAGGTTACATTATGCCATTAAAAAACTGTTTCTTAGTACACAGCTTTCTAAACACTGAAAAACTTTACAAATTATTTTAAATCAACTCGATCAGAATATTGCAAAAATTACTCAACGCTCTTCAGCTTAAATCTATGGGTTTTTTGCAAACCATTTACCTGTAACATGGAGTAATTTTTGGTATTAAACTTTAAAGTATTGTCCATGCTTTTTTATCAGGCATACCAGTATTTTTGTAGTCGTATCCCTTTAACAATATATAGTTCAATATCTGCAGTATCAATATCCGATACTCCCTATGGCAAATGGGATACATCTACAGACCTTTTATAAAGGAACCATTATGGTTTGTTTTCTCAAAAAATTATCATCACATAAGTTTTTTTAAAAAGTGTTTTGAACAAACTCATGATATACTCAACGGTTTACAACATTCAACTTCAAAATGTGTTGAAGGATGCCAAGCACTGTAATACAAGTTGAAATGAAATTCAAAAAGTGTTTAGAAACACTTTTTTTTTTTAGACTCTTAAGAACATTGTTGTTTATCACAAAATTCACTTTGAAACATAAAAGTTTTGATCTTAATATCCAACTTGTCTAAACTCATTCATCACACTTTTGCTCACTGCTTGTCAGTTTGACCATGCCCATTGCCTATAACCTCACCCTCTTCAGCAGACTTCGGTAATATCACAGTACAGTAAGGATTAAGACAGAGCGGCAGTCTTTGTTTTCATCACCTAGCTGTTGCGTATATACTGTATATAATGCAATAATCAACAAAGACAGCATGGAACCCATCTTCCAGCATTAAAAAAAAGCGTTTTCATAAACTAGAAATGGCAGCCTTTGTAAGAAGTTTTCTTCACAGTTTTATAGTTGCTAGCAAATATTTAATAGTAACAGGCAGAAAGCCCTAAGGTGTTTATAAACATACTTGAAGACAGTACTGCTTGCTGCACCCAGAAAAGTGGTGGCAGGAAATTCACCTAAGTGTCATTCATGGCTTGGAAAATCCAATTCAAGGAAATAAAACTGACTTTTTTTCTGTTTTGTAAAAGTAGCATTTGACATAAAAAAAATTAAAAAAATCAGTTGAGTTGAGCGCAGGACTTCTCTCCATCAGTATACAGTCAGTCGAGTGAGTTCACTGTTAAATGGTAAAGTTTCAGCTAACTCAGTAAACACCCTTCAATGTCACTTGTGACACTGTCTAAACAGTTTTAACGTAACACTGAAAAAATTAAATACAGGTTCCATGTCAAAGAAGCATTTTCAGCTATATCTGCTGCTTTCACTGGGACTTCGATTGTTAGAGTAACTGCGATCACTTTCACTGTCAGAGCCGTAAGATCTACAAAGAAAAGATTAAAATTCCTCAAAATTGTATTTTGAGTAAAAAAAAATTGTCAAGACAGACACACATGAGACAAGAAGAAAACATACAAGTCTTTTACAGGATCATAATGAACACTTCAATTATATGCAATAAGGGACACTCAAAATTAAAATAATCATTAACTTCATATGATGAAAAAAACTGTGTAACTCAAGTTGTAACTACAAAATTTCTTGCTTTCTCTGACACAGCTAAGAAATCATCCAAAATAATTGTTTTTGTAAATGCTAATAGCTGGCTGAGAAGTATACTAACAAATATCATTTTACACTGCAAGCGTTTCTCAACTAAGATAATTACACAAATCCTTGCTTTATATATTGTAGCTTTTCATTTGAAGAAGGGTCTTAAGAATTAGTCCCCATAAGAACAACTGGAGTGTGCGAGTGTCTGCAGAGTGGAAGTTGTAGATTAAAATGTTTTGGCTTATTCGGAAGAATTCCAAGCTCAGCACCTGGCCAAACGTCAAGATAGAGTCCAGATGGTTTCAGAGAAGCCACAGGACATACTCAAATTACACAGAATAAACTTTCATTAGAGATTTTCTAGCCTCATGCCTGTAAGGAATGCTTTCTAAATGAAAGATGAGCATATCCTGATCCAACATTGTTTCGCTGAAGCTTCACAACATCCTAAAACAATGATTTTGTATGTCTATTTCCACACTCTTCATTAATTTCATTAATTTCCCCTCAAATACAAGATGAAAGTTGTCTTACTGTGAGAACTAGATGGGGAAATGGGTGAAAGCAAAGTCCATTAGGAGTTGGTACAAAGTTGTGAAAAAATGAGTATGAGGACATCAGAGGATGAAAATTTGCAGTAGCTTTAGAGATCTGCCCGATTTACCACTGACTAATATGGGACATATTAAAAGCTAAAAACCAAATCACCACTGATATTCACTATATCTGTCTATATCTATATATATCCTGTTCCACTTCTGATCTTTGTGAAATGTGCTCACTTACACCTATATAATTCCCCTGGACTGAGTAGAATAAAATCTATCCTAAATTCATCAGAAGCACACCGAACTCATCAGAAGCACACTGAACATTTTTTACCTGCAAATCCAAAGTAAGTTCTAGGAAGTTAAAAACTAATTCTGGATAGCACTGCAGCTTTTAATTTCCCTTCCAGATTTTTAAAATCCACTTTTGTAGCCTAACTAAAAAGAATTTACCATCCAATGGAATTCTTTGTACACCAGGTAGCTTTTAATCCAGAACAGGGCACTTGATTTAAATTTTGAGAGCTAGTTCATTGTAGTTTTTAAGAAACATTTAAAATTATTAAAAAACCCCAAACGGGCTTCTTTTGAATACATAAAATGAACTGGAGCCTTCTCAAATCCTTCTTATCCTAGTTTCTTCCCCATCCTCAAATTAAATATGTCAGAAATTCTCATTTCCTCACTCACACGCTTGCTCTGATTTTAATTGGTTTTAATTATTACTTTTGGTAACAATGTATTTTTTATGCTTGAGGGGAAAAAACCCATTAGCCTTCAAGAACATCGTAAATATGATACATCGTAAGTGTAAGCATGAACGCCGTAAGTATGAAGCAAATTCTTTTGCATAAAGTGTCAAAGTCATGCTAGCAAAAACGTACCTGGATCGCCTATCATAACTTCTAGATCTTCGATAGCTGTCACTTCTTTTACTTCTACTTCGACTTCTGCTATAGTAACTATCATACGTGTATGACCTACTTTAAATGGAAAAGAAAGTTATTGTAAATTTACAGTTTCTTGCCTAAAATGCTATTTATTTTAAATGTATGTTGTAAAGACATTTATATACAGAGATGAGTGGCTATAGAGAAATTACTTTTGAAGGATGTGGCAAACGGAATAATTCTACATTTTATGAAAGTTTAAATACAAGAACAAGTATCTTCAAAACAACAGTAAAAATCTCAAATTTATCAATCTAGAAAGAGACTTACTAAGCATTTAAAAAGTTTTGTTTTCTCTACAAATTGTAGATGCAGTAAAAATCTTGTTTGCTAATATTTCTGAAAACAAGTAACAAAGTGGTTCCATTTATAACTCAATTTTAACAATAAAGGGAAATGTGTTTACTATTACTTATCTCCTATCATCAGGTATAACTCTAATGCCAGGATGATTTAGCTATTTTCATCTTTTAAAAGTGTCTTATGTTGGTTTTGTTTTGATTCAAGTTGCTATCATGGTATTATATTTTTTTAAGTACCATAGATAAAGGGGTATTCTTATAGTAAGATATTTTCATGAGTACAGTTTTTGCAGAGTTTATATAAAACTATAATCCATACCTGGATCGACTGTGATGACCATAAGAACTACTTCTGGATCTACTTCTACTATAGGTTCGACTGACGAAAACAAAGAGACATTTTAAGTTAATCAGAAACGAGTGCTGAAGAGACCGGGGGAGAGGGGGAGCAAGAGGAAAGGAACATCTTTGCTCAGAATTCCTTATCCATACTACAAAACATTAAACAAAATTATTTTTCAGTAACAGGAAATTTCAAAATCCGATTATTCTAACTTGCACATTTCAAGTAGATACTTCAGACTGCAGTACACATAGCTAAGCGCATTTCCAACTCACTCAGAGACTGAAGCATGCGACTGCTGTGTCTAATTTACTGGTTTTGTAAGACACCCCAACACTATCTCCAATTAGAGAAACCTACCTACGACTCTTGTAACTGTGGTAAGAACTACTTCGACTTCTTGACCGATCCCTACTATACCATCCTCTGCTTCGGCTTCTTGTATAGCTTCTTGACCTACAATCAATGAACAACTTTGAAAAGCACAAAACAGACTGTAACTGTTGAGATAAGGAGCAGAAAACAGGAAGCAAAAGCATTCTAAAGCTTTATCTTTTAAGATAAATACTTATTCCATACTTGCTAAATGATACAGTGCTGTTTAAAAGAAAAAAAAAGCGAGTCAAAAAACATGCCTTAAAAATAGCAGAACTTTCAAGTTAACATGGTAGGCTGTGGGAATAGCACAAACTTCTTACCTATATGAATATGTAGAACTTCGGGATCGACTCCTTGAGTGACTGTAAGATATGGACCTTGTTCTGTGTCTGGATTTAGATTCGGATTTACTTCGTGACCTACTGAGACTCCTGGATGGGCTATTGTCATCTCTACTTGGTGATTCTTCCTCACTGGAACTTTCTTGGTTCCTTGGCCTTCGATTTAGCCGTGCTGTTTTTCTAACTTCATCGAACAGAGATCCAGGCCTTACTTTATTTTTAGCTTTTATTTCAATTCTTAAACCTGCTGGTTTAGGCTCTGGTGCTGAAGCTATGTTCTTAACTTCTGCGGCAGTACTAATTGTTGCTGGTTGTAAATTACCAACACCTTGCAAAGGCTTCCATTTATTATCTATCATATTGCTTTGTGTATTTTCAGTAATTTCACTTTTTAAACTACAGTCTTTAGCACTAGGCACAGGGACAGAGTTGTTTTCTTGCCTTCCCATTTCTTTTTCTTCTTTAATATTAATAAAGTCTATAATATTATTTCCTAGTTTGACAGCATCTTGTTCAGGGGTCTCAACCTGTAAATCTTTGTTTATACTAGCACTTAAAGCCTGAGGTTTAGCAGTGAGAATGACAGGAGACAAAATGTCCACATCAACCTTCCCTGGTGAGTTACGATCTGGAGTACAAATCTCCATGTTGTCATCTGTCTGAATAACATCTTCCAATCCATTCTGGTTACTGTCTTCAGCTGGTTTAACCTCATTCTTGCAAGCGGTCACATTTATTCCTGAGTTTAAAATACTGGCTGAAGCGTTTGTTTCAATGCTATCTTTATTAAGGTTACTGCGATCTGGTGAGGTGTCACATGTAGTGTTTCTACCTAAAAGGTTTTCATCTGCACAAGACTTTTCCCCATTTCCCATTTTATCTTTGACTATTTCATCCTTTTCATAAACTTGTTTTTTATCTTTTATGTCCCTGGTAAGCTGCTTTTCTTTTTTATCATCCTTGGTAACCGGCTTTTCATTTATCTCATCATCATCTTCTTCACCAAACTCCAGGGGGGGCTGCCAATGAAACATTTCTTTTCTTTTCTGAACTTTGTGTTTCTTCTCCTTTTTCCCTTTTGATTTTTCTTTTGCTTTTTTGGAATGCAATTTTTTAAGAGGTTTTTTTGATCCATGTTTGTGTTTTTTTGACCTTCCTCTAGTGTTTGTTGAGCTAGAACAAGAACTGTCAGATTCAGAAGACAACTGTTTGCTTGTCTTCCATGTACAATCAGAATCCAGAAAGCCTTCTGAAGAATTTGATTGTTTTTTTATCCTTTTAGTAACGCTAAGCTCTGTATCAGATCCTGATGTGGCCTCTCCTTCTTCTTTACTAGAAGAAGGTCTGGAACCTTCCCTATTACGCCTTGCCTCTCCTCTTTCAGAATTCGATTCAGAGTCCCATTTACTACCTGAATAGGATTTTCGTTTAGTTTTTGCACCACCTCTAGGTTGCTCAGAAGATTTCTCCTTAGCTGCTTTCTTTTTTGCATGATCAGAATCCCGCTCACACTTGGATTTCTCCTCCCCTCTCTCAGAACCTAAGCTATTTTTATCCTGTTTCTGAGCGTCTCCTAATTGAAAACGGCCTTCTTTTTCTTGGACTACTTTCATTTTGGCAGAACGCTCACTGTCAGTAGAGAAGTCTGAAGATGATAAACTGTCACTCTCTTTCAATCCTTGAGAAGACTCATCGTAGTCTTTCGTACACTTATAAGGGAGAGTACTTTCAGAGCTCGTTTCTTGCCTCAGTTTCAGAGACCGAGCATTTTGATCATTTGATGCAGATTTTCTTTTGTTTCTGTGTCTGTCATCATCACTAAGGGAATAATAAGATGTTGACTCACTATAACCTGACCTGTCACTGCGGTATTTACTCACTGATGGTGATCTGCCAGAAGAATGAGATTTTGTCCTAGAGCTAGATGGACTTCTAGATCTCGTATAAGATCTTGAGTATGACCTACTTCGAGAGGACCTGCTTCTTGATCTTAGCCAACTATCTGAGCTTCTGTCACTATGAGATTTGGAATAACCGCTTCGATCACTATCTGAACTCCTTTGTCGCTTACGGTATGGGGAAGAAGTGTTAGCCTCTTTAATAACTACTAAATTGTAATTCGTTTGCGTGGGTATTAAATGGGTTGTTTTAGCTTTCATTTCCTGAATTCGCTCGTAAGATGGCTTCCATGGTTTCTGCCCAGGCTTCCACCTTGAAGGCGGTGGGCTATCACTTAAGGGTATAACAGGAAGGTTTTCTGGGACAACTGGTGGTACGACAACTTTATCACTCGGGAGTATAACTGCTCTTACAGGCTCAGCAGTCTTATTCAACTTACTTTCATTTAATCGTGTTGAAACATTTCGTGGAGAATTGGAAACTGTCTTTTGATGCCTAGGATTGGAACTTGACCTTGATCTGCTTCGAGAACGTGATGATTTAGAGGCTGATCTTGATCTAGAACTTCTTCGGGAATAAGATCTTGATTTAGACCTAGATCGGGACCTGGATCTGTAGTATGAGCGAGTTCCTCTGCTTGATGAAGTCGATGAACTCTGGTCTTCCTTATCAGATTTAGACCAGTCTCTTCTGGATGAACGTCTAGAAGACAGTGAAGAAGAACGAGATTTCCTCTCACAATCACAAGATGATTTTGTCCTCCTGAGGAAGGAATGAGAGGATTCTACATCTGATGAGCCTGACGTTTTCTTTTTCTTTGTTTGCTTGTGCTTCTTGAAATGCTTCTGCTTTTTAGATTTCTTTTTGTGTTTCACCTTCTTTTTCTCTTTTCTGTGCTTTTTGTGATGGCTGGAATATCTCACAGTGCTTAGATCAGAATAACCGTTTCGTGACCAAGATCTTGATCTCCGGGATGCACTTCTTTCATCCCATCTGCTTGTACATGGATCACTCAACCTTAAAAAACAAACAATAAGCCCCACACTAAGTGGAAATTCTTAAAAAAAATTTTTATAAACTAAGTATTCCTCGCACAACACCCCGCCCCCCCCGCCCTTTACTACCAGACAACTGTGTTTTGACTGAGCTTGTTACACTCATTTGAAGACATGGAGTTACGCCACTATCAAGAAAGCTACTTCTCTTTAAGAAATGAATTAGCCAACATCAGCAAATTTTGCATATTGTAGAACCTGTGTAAAGAGATTTAATATTTAATGTTAAGTCCATAGGACTTTGGGTAGTTACAGCTACCACTACGGGATTCATAAACCACATTTAAATACAAATTTTAAAACTTCATCAGTAAAACTTCTTCAGTATCCTTTTAGCTGGTATGCTGCAATATATCAATAAACTGAATGCACTCAGTATATAAAAAGACTTATAATAAACATTTGCAATTATTCAATAATGATTATATATAATAATCCTCAGTTTCGCTTTTGAGGTTTATCTGTTGTAATTTAATACAAGCTCATATTTACTATCAAGCAATCAGAAATTCTGGAGAGCTGGCTCCCATCACAGAATTTGTAACTGCAGAAAGAACATATCTACAACAATCTAGGAATCGTGGATTCAGTTGTCTTACTTGGTATCTAAAGGAACCATATAACCAAGTTTGAGGCTAAAGGAAATCTGATATGACTAGCTCTATGGAAAGCAACAGGAAACTGGACAGGTCAATTAATTACTTGCTAAATAAGTATCCAGGATGGCACCATCAGAAACAACTCTTCTGACAGTTTTCAGCACGTGTGCTAATGTGGCACCACATTAGCAAAGTAGAAAGGTTTTAAGAAAGTTTTCCACTTCTAATTTTCGGAATTTAAATGGAAAGCGTTAACCACAACGATAGTTACATCTTTTATTCAAACATGAATGACATGGTACACCTACACAATCTATTAAAGCTTGTGTAAAAGAACAAGACGTTTTAAATTTGTAGCAAGGATCTTACTTATCGCCTTTACTCCACTTTTCTCCACTAGGTGGTCTATACGTTCGTAATCTCTGCATTTCCTCTTTCCAGTGAGGAGGGGTCTCACTGCTCTCATCATCATCAGATTCAGAACAAGATCGTGATCGAGGTGGGGTGTGATATCGCTACAAAACCAAAGAAAGATAGTTGCATAATATATTTTTCTTTAAAAGAGACTGGATAATATAGAAAATATACCATGACTCTTACACAGATTTTGTATGCATCTTCATAACACAAGACAGACAACATTATCCATACAAAGGCCATGAAGAACACACAAATTCTAGGTTTCCTGCCAAAAATACCCACTTTTGGTATGCGTATGTCCTGCATGTGAGACTGGATTACATAGCTAACGATCTTTTCACAGTCTGAGAGCATTTCTCAAAGCTTGAGAGGGGTCAGCTAAGCCATTTTTCCAAAACGTAAAAGGAAGAATTGAGGAAAAGGTTGTGGATTCCCTTTATATAATACCTTTCAAAACAACACAATCACTGCAGATAACCCATTTTTTTTTTTCAGGATGCTTTAGTGCACAGATGTTTCACTTCAGTTAGCAGACACTTAACTGCTTGTACAGGTAAAGACAAACCCTATTTCTAAAGTTACTGCTGTTCAGCTCTTCAGAAATGGGAATTCAGTTTAAGACACCTTCCAAGCAAAAAAAAAATCTTTCATGAAAATGTAATGAAGCTTCATACTTAAACTATGCTTAGGCACAGCATTTAAGTAGGCAATAAGAGCTCCTTGTGCAACAGAGAAAAAAAACTCTAATATTACTAACTCATTATTTTCCGTCAGCCAGTTGGATACACACTTAGATACATTCTGTGAGGAAATTAGATGCTCCTTGACTCAATAAAGAAAAAATCTGTTTTTTACTCAATTATTTTGAGTCACTTACAAAAGCAAGCAGTATGTGAAAAAAATATATTGCCTCCCAGAATAAAACCTGAAAGATGCATGTATTGGTTTATTCAGTTAATTACAGGCAGAAGTCTTTAAGACATCCTGTTTATATAAAAAAAAATAAAGATTACCTGCCATGAAGACTGGGAGGTTCCTATCCTTTGAGCTGAAGCAATGACTACTTAAAAAAAAGCTTTTTACAGATGAATGGCACATAATAGGTTACTAAGGTTTCATGGACCTCCCTAATTCTCTCATAGTATACTCAGGAGTCTCTCAGAACCTAAGAAGATTCAAAACTATAAACGAGTACCTTGAAAAATATCAAACAAGTTCACCCTGGATAGAAACTGTTGCTATTCAGACTATTAGAGGTGGCAGAAAAATGTGTTTCTCCAACTAATTGCTAGCCCTAAATTATTTCTGGTATTACTGGTTTTCATTCTTAATTTTGCCAAGAGGGTGCCAAAATTACGAAAGACAGACACCCAAATCCCTGGCAAAAGGCAATTCCACTCAGCTTTAAGCTATTTTTCCAGAAGTCTTTATTTACGTAAATATTTCAAAACATTCCGTTTAAAGGACTTCCTTTAGTGGATATCACAAGTGTCAAATACAAATGGAAGCTGTCAGATGAAGCAAGGACAGCTATCAGATTTAATGTCAAGGCTGGCAAATAAGGCTTGGTTCTCAGGCAAGGCCCAAACACTACAATACTTTGTTCCATGCTAGGGCCATCTAAGCCATTAATTTTGTGGCTTAAAATAATTCCATCATGGGGATCAGTAGAAGAGTACTTCTCCAATCCAGTGGCTATCACATAAGAAAATCATGCTCAGAGGAGTCTCAGTTAAGACCATTCTAATGAAAAGTGTCTTCAGCTATACAGATATTGACCTCTATATATAAACTTGGTTTTTTTGAGGACATCCACTTGCAAAAAGTTTGGCAGGACCAAGCCTCGGTTTGGTTTATGGTTACCCAAATGCTGCCAGGAAAACACTCTAAAAGGGGAAGAATATGCTCAGTCACAGTATGCTACAGTTTGAAATACACCAGAATCAAATGCACAATTACGAAAGCTTTTCTTACTTTACCCCTTTTTCTACTGACTGAAAAGCAACAGTGTAGCAGTGCAGTTTTGGACCCTGTATTGTGGGTTCTTAAAGAAGAGACAAGAAAACTTTCACTTGAGTACAGCGCGACTAAGGCAAACCCAAAAGCCTTCAGGATACCAAAGATCTGAAGTAGAAATGAAATCTGCATAAACAGTGGCAGTCTTCAAGAGAGGAAGGTAGGAAAAAAAGCTTCACTACCAGCACTGCAAAGCAGTAACTTCTTGCCCATTGCAGTGCCACCTATGACATTACACAGACTTGATCTCAGCCAGGGCAGCTGACGAAATTTGACAAACTACATTAAGTAGCTAAAACAAAAGGAAACAAAAAGTTGACTTTAAAATGTCAAAAACCAGAACAAACAACTTCAGTGCCAAAAAGTGCCAAAGGTGCAAACAAAACTGTTGTTTCTCAGCAACGTATGCAGGACCATCAGAAGATGCAAATACCAGAACTCGGGAGGACAAGCAATATACATCAGAAAGGGCTGTATACACTTAGCACACTGGAGAACAGCTTTGCCTACTGTTATGCGTTACAGTCCTAATGCTTAACAGAAACAGCAAGGAAATCCAATGAGTGGAGAAGAGTAAAAGCTCTTGTCACTTCTCATTACTTTAGATCTTGTGGCTCGTGTGGGACTAATCTGGCTGAATTAACTTCAATCTTTAAAAAGAAGTAATTTTATTCTTATTTTTGAAGACTTCTCGCAGGTGAGGAATAAACATTTGTTTTCCCAAGCAATCTTTCAGTAAAAAGACAGTAACAAGGATGGAAAAAAGTGTTATGAAGTGAACTACCTGACAACAATATTTCAACCTTCTAAGCTAGAATCTACAACAGATCAACAATAAATAGAGTGCCACACAAAGCCTTCAAGGAAATTCAAAGCTCAAGGTCAGAGAAGATACTCTGGGTGTGAGGAAAGACAAAAGAAAAATAATTGTCACATACTATCGTGCCTCTTCCTTTAATTTTTCGTCCGGATTTAGAGACTGATGGTTTCTGGTCAGTCAGAACTGGCGTAGCATCAAGAAGCTTCCTACATAAATTATTAACATATGAGCTTACATGGCAAAACCCCAAAAAATTAACTTAAACTATTTTTAAGTTAATCATGCAAAATAGTCATCCTATTCATTTATTTTGAGAGATGGCAGAACTGAGAATGCAGTGAATTCTCCGAGAAATAAAGCAAGCCATGCACAGTTCTGCAATGAACAAATCAACATATACTTGTTTTCAGCAAAACATGTAGCCTATCTGACCTCCCTATGTGTAAATAAATGCTAACAACGAACTTGAGAAGTACTCTGTTAAAGCAGTACGTGGCTTTTCTAAAGAGGTTAACTTGTGTTTGGTGCACAAATCACTAAGACATGGACTGAAGAGTTTCAGGATCTCAGCAGTTACACAACAATGTCTTGGTGTAGGGAATGGCAATTCACGATAGCCCACAGGTTCTGAAGCCTTGCTTCTTTCCTAAGCAACAAGAGGTAATTCAGCACTCCTTTTTACAGGCTGTGTAATATCCTCGAAAGAAGCAGTTACTAAGGCTTTGGAAACGTAAGTAATGTTTCAAGAAAAGGCTTACAGGTGACCATACCATTAACTGAAATTAAAAAAAAAACACCACCAAACTGATTTTAGAGATATCTGGCAATGTAACAAATTAGCTCATCTGAGTCCAAAAGCAAAGAAATTTGGTAGAAAAACGACATTAACTGCAATTTAGTAGAGATGCAAAACACAAAGTGAAAGCAACTTGTGAACTCATGACTTCCTTTGTATCAAAAGAAGAGTATTTTCTCCTATTCTCAAAATCATAGATGGGTCATAAAATTCTGGTTGACCAATTTTGAACCAAAGTTTCTTCTTCAGTCTAAGAAAGATGAAAAAATCACCTCCCCAGTCCCAAGTTTCCCTTGCAATCAAATATTTGCTGTGGTTTACATTGCAAAATTTTTTCTGGAATTAGTCACTTTTTTTGCATCATCTGTAATTGAGCTTACGGTTGTAACATGCATGATCCTTAAGGACCAATGAAACTAACTCATCAGATTTCACTGAAAAACCCTGACACAGGTTGTAAGGAATGTTACGAAGAAAACTGTAAAAAGGACAATTAAATTACCTCATTGAGAAATTCTGACACTACGGCAATCATGTGCTATCAGTACTAGTAATACAACGTTAGCAGGAAAGTTT
Organism: Gavia stellata; assembly: GCF_030936135.1. Classification (NCBI taxonomy): domain Eukaryota; kingdom Metazoa; phylum Chordata; class Aves; order Gaviiformes; family Gaviidae; genus Gavia; species Gavia stellata. Next base: position 3,780,485 of record NC_082599.1, read on the forward strand.
TATGCATAGTTTCCACCAAGTCAACATAATAAGAAAGCTCAATGATTCTTACGGTTCAGGTTCTATGTTGACAACAGGCACATCTCTTCTTAGCAAAAATCTATTTTCAGGCACTGGGGGAATTTCTTCAGGACGTACCACAGGTTTGTCCCTCTTGGTGCTAACATCGACTGCTTTTTCTGTTATATCACTCTTGTCAGAAAGGCTGCTATGGGGAAAAATAAGTTGATAAACCAAAATGAACTGTCAATTGATAAACACTTTTCAAAGCAAATTCCAAAACAAGCCCTTATGATGCACTTAGCCTTAAGATGGCTTAACAAACAAAATGTATTTCATTAACAATTCATTTATGCTTAAGGAAGGCTGGTGCACTGTTACTGGAAAGAAGGTTCAGTTCTCACTTTACAGCAAATAATTTTGCTTTTAATTTGCTGTTTGTCATGAAATATTTTTGAAATATAATCAAATATAAATCAAAGAGCTCTTATTTGCCTGATGCCTCACTATAACATAGGCATAGTGAGTCCTAAATACTAGCTAATAACATGCTGAGGCTTACTTCGAAGTCGCTCTAGCTTCTATCTACAAAGACTGTAAACTGTTTCATAGACAATGCTACCCAACAAGCTCAGCTTTTTTTGTTTGGTTGGTTTTGTTTGTTTACAATAATCAACCACCAAAATCCAAACTTATAGAATAAAAGCACCTTCACATTCATTGCTCAAGTACTTAACGAAAAAAAAAAAAAGACTTTCTCAGATTTCTCTGAAATTAGTAAATTTAGGAGACTAGTCACCGTCTTTGGTTTGAGATTCGCTTGCACCTTGGATCTTCTTTCTTCCTCTCTTCCTTTCTTCGTTTTCTTGATTGTTTGGTTTTAGCTCTTCTTTTACGCTTTTTTCTTCTGCTTCTTTCATTCTCAGCTTCACTTTCAGATGAAGTTTCTGAAGAGCTTGATGCACTGGAGGAGGAGTCTGAAGCTTCTGAGTCAGAACATACTTTATTCTTCTTCTCCAAAGCTTAAAACAGATATTTCAAATTTACAGTGTGTTCAGGTTGCATGTATGTTTATTGTGTATATATACACACAGAGCACAAAATATACAGTTTCATATATACATACATAGTTTCATATGTACACATACGCACTGCTCCAGAGGAACTCTGCACATAAACTATGAACTTTTTTCCAGTGAGTTACATTAAAGTACAATAATAAAGTCATATAATTGTGTCCAGTCTAAACCTGTATCAATAAAATGATGTAAGTATTTTCCAAAGACAGTTGTAACAAAATTCCTTCAGTTGCTATGAAGTGAACTGTAAGAATTTCCATGCACAACTTCCACCATATGTGATGATATACTAATGTAAAGCTAGATTATTCTTACATCATACACAGTACTTTATACCTTAAGTTGAACATTAACTTGTGCCAAGCTAATGTAAAGAATGGCTGAGAAATAAGTATAATTTTAAGCAGGAGGGTCCCCCCTCCTTTTCTCCTTTGAAAATGTATTTTAGGTTAGGTTTAGGTGTTGGTTATAACCCAACACCTTTGGGTTAGAATAGAACACACAGATAAGCAAAGACCACTTATAGTAAAAAAATATTTAGTTTCTTTAGAAAGCAATGCACAGGTTACAAAAAAAAATTAAGAAATAGTTAGTCTCAGCCTCAGTTGAGTATTTCTTATTTCTAAAACTGTCATTCTCTCCTTTCTGCGTCCTCATACTCTTACATTATCTATCCTCTTGACTTTCTCTAAAGGACATAATAACCACGTTATCCTTTAAGGAAGGTCAAAAGTGGAGTAGAAAACTCCACTACTTTACAGCAACTACCTAAACATATATTTAAGATCATTTATTCCCTATGAATTCTCATGCAAAGGAAAATAACGTTGACTATACATACTGCATATATTAACCTTACATGATCTTAAAATAAACTTTTGGAAACTGAACAAAAGCTTTTCTTGAAGTTGAATTATGTTTGTGTCCTTATTTTTCAAACTCAGAAAAATAAGCTCTAATCATTTTTTGAGTATGTCACATTAACTTCAAACATTAATTAAGGAGAATAGGAAGCAGACATACGTTTTCCAAGGCATAAAGGTTTAGGTCAGAAAACCTTTTCCCTTGCTGTGCCTGCCTCACTTACACCAAGCTTTAAGTTTTAAAGGCTTGTAAGAATTAAGATTCTAGAGATTCATCATACTGATTTCTAGATGTTGGCATAATTTTTATACTTTCTGAAAACAATGTCAACATTCAATTAACTTCAGGTATACGTAGGCTTACCATCTTTTGCCGATTTTGTAACAAGCACCCCACAGTCAATAACTCGTACATCTGCATAGGGCCTACTTGCAGTATCAGTTTTCAGATTTTCTATTTGTTCTATTACTTCAAAACCAGAAATAACCAGTCCAAAGACAACATGTACACTGCAGAAATAAAATATTTGGGAAGTACAAACATTTATATGTTGCTGTAATTATTTTCCAATTAATTTTAGATTTAAAAAGTCATTCTCAAACAGAAACATTCAGCTTCACTAGCATCATCTGGCTCTTAAAATGTATTAAGCTTAGAAATCAGATTTTTGTTACTTTTACATTTACAACAACACTAAGATTTCATACAACATGAAAGAAAGGTCTACTCCGGTTCTATCTGAGAGAATTACTTGATGTCATTCTACTCTCTTCTACATGGGCAGAGGAAATAGATCATAATTTCCAAAATAAAGTATGGATTAGAAATTTTGTGCAATAGAAAGATCAAGAGTCCATAAATAAAGATGACAAAGTGCAGTTTTCCCCAGAGAAGCAGCATTTATAGGTCTACACAAACAGCATACAAATTCCCACTGGCATTGCAGGGACAGCTATAATTAAGGAATTCCCAGCTTTGTTCTACCATCCCACATTTCTGTCTGTCTTCCATTTGCCCCATAGCTTCTACTTCCAGGAACTAATCTATTTGGGGGATAAAAACATGCCACAAAAAATAGTACTATCCAAATATACTGAACTTGACATTTCAACTCACTGATTTATGGACTGAGGGCAGCAACCAGTTTTAAAGAAATGAATGTTAGGGTTTAAGACCTTCCAAGTTTTTGACCAGCTTTAGAAAATAAGTTGCAACTTGAAATTTTTATAGAACTGAAACTTTTGTTTTCCATCTTGTTATACTGCATAATCTTTCACAGAATTAAGAGTTTGTTTCCCTACTGTGGTCTACTTTCAGCAGAACATGTGAAGACTTACAACCTTCAAATTTTAGCCATCATTGGAGAAACTATAAAGGATTCTTACCCATCGAGATGAGGAGCAGGTTTTGTTGTTCTGTTTGACAAACAGCAAGATGGTAAGATGGCAAAAAAAAATAAAAATCAGGGATTCAGATGAAGTAAAAGAGGAGAATGACACAGAAAAAAAAAAGAGGTGAAGGTAAGACAAAAAATAGTGAAAAAATCCAGTTACATACATGGAATTAAAAAAACTTCAGATTATACACACAGCCTTTTTAAAACTTTTACATGAAATTTGTTTGAAGTTTAGCTAACTATGCATACTTGAAAGTTGTACCAAGTATCAATTTATGCATGCAATAAACAATCTTCAGATAAGTGTCTTTAAATACACATTTCAAATATAACTCACTAACATTTTTAATCACAGAGAAGGTACAATTTGACAATAAATATTGGATAACTAATAGAATTTAAGTGTTTCTGAAATTGTCACGTTCTTACATTAAAAGGTCACTTTAAAGTCAGTCTATTTAAAAAAAGAAGACAGTTATCATATGTGATTCTTTGCTTCTCCTGCCCCCCGCCCCCCCCCCCCCCCCCTTTCTTACTCTCCATTTACTTGATTGGCCTGACCAAGAATACAAAGCAATACTTCGATCTTTAACCATCAAGACTATAGCACTTCAGCTCATAAGCTCACAGGCTTCCCAAAAGCAACAGCAGCACAAGGCAAGCCGCCATTCTGTGCTACCCTACAGTTTACTCCTGTGATAAATGCAGACTTCCTCCCTACTTTTCAGCTGCCCACATTTAGCTTTTTCTAGCCTGACAGAGGACTGCAACTGCATTACTTTTTGTACACTATCCTAAAAAGCATTTGGAATTACGCCAAATTTCTGAGTTGAATTCCAATTGGAATATTCAAGGCTGTGCGTATATAATTATATGTTAAGATTCACCTTTTCGATGATAATGCTATGACTTGGTATGTCTCTATATCCTTTTCCAAAAAGGAAAGAAAATCACTTCTACAAGTAAGCCTGCATTAATGGTGCACAGGGAACCTTACTATTCAGACAAATTCAGTAAGGAACATCAGAACTTGCATTAATCTTATATATTGGGGGAGAAAAAAATAGAAGTCAAGATAATTTGCATTTGAAGTTATTTTAATATTTGAAAACACTCCTCCTCTCTCCTCCCCAGGCACTATTTTGGCTTTCTAGATTTCTTCCAATGAGCACCCCTCTCTCAAAATAAATAATCAATCACAGATGCTTTATCTAAATTTACAATAACACAGATGTGGTACAATGAAGTCAGTTTTTCACTGCTATAATAAAATACTACTTTTTAAGCACATATCTTCACTCAAATTTTGAACTATTAGGTCACAGAACACTGCAGTGCTGGAATGTATGCTGATGGAACTGTGAATCAGGAGTGTTTACACTCTTGATTTTTTTTTAAGCTCCGAATGCCAACCAGACTTTTGTAACACTAAATAATACAGAAAACTTCTTTGGTTTAACACAGGGAAGGAAATGCTATCAAGACAACATTTAATTTCTCAGTAGTAGGGGGTGTTGTTTTTTTTCCTTTGCTAATACAGCGTATTACTACAAACAAAAATTCTTAGAGCTTTTGAGGTTCTTTAAGCAAAAGTTAACTGCATTAACCACCTGCTGTTAAGTAAAGTGTTTAAGCAGGCTTAATTATAAAGCTGTTTTAAAGTAGTGAAAAAAAAAATATAAGTGGGTTACTGCAATGAAACCAATAATAAACAAGACTTAGTCCTTAGAATCAGCTAGAAACAGCAACAAGTTCAGACACACTTGATATGAATGCTGTAGTAACGTGCTCCTGCCACACAGCAGCAGCACTTGAAGACCAATTGAGCAAATTACTTAAGCATGTACTTTCTTTAGACCAGTCCTCAAAAAGCAAAGAAAGGGATAGTTGGTACATGAAAACCCATGTAGAGGTTTTTTTCCATTACATTGGCTATTTGATAGATAAAATGGAAAGGATTTTTCTCATTTACTTGTTCATGAAGACACAAGGAAAAGCATCATCCAAAAAGAAAACTTTTCAGATGCGTGACAAGGAGTTAGGCGACTTAAAAGACTTCCTTTGGGAAGCAGAAAACCAGCTCCTCATTGTGCTTTTGAAAGTTTTCTCATCTCAATGTTAGGGTTGTAACGCAACATTTATTCTGCCAACGTGCACTTTAAAATACCACTTCAAAGTTTTCTGCGTATGTTCTGCCTTTCAAGCCTTGAACATTTGCTTTGGTTTCAAAACTTAATCAGGAGAAAACCTACTTACTGCCTTTGCAGTATAGAAACCTGAAGTCATGCTGAGTTCCTCCCCCAAAACAATATTTTATTAAAACATTTCTATACAGAACTTTTATAAGTTAAAAGATTCAAAATCTGCCTTATAATATATACTATTATCCAAGTTATTTACAGAAGGACAAATACTTTCCTCACTCAAGTTTAAAGTAAATTGGTTTAAGATACTGCTGAAGAGAAAAGCATCTTTTTGATAAAAGCATGTTATTGCCCACCCCCCCAAGAACCTCAGTCCTAACAAAGGATTCAATGCACATAACAATATGATCAGAAAAACAAGATAGATAAAAACAGAAAGAAGAAAAGGAAAGGACACAGCCTTAGAGGAATGAGACATTACCTTTGGAGCGCACGATGTAACACTGTTTCTGTAAATTTTACACAAAAATGGCAGAAATAAATTGTAATACATTTTCAGACAAAACTGAGTCTATGTTTTATTAAATACAAGTTTAAAATTAATATTAATCAAGTTGTATGCAGAACAAGGATGCCTAAAAGAGGGCTCTAAATTTTCTTTCAAATACAAGGTACTTTGAAAACTACAGTAAGTTCTCCTTAAAAACAAAAAGAAACCTATAGACATAACCTGCTTGCATAAACTGCTACAAAGATAAACAGGTAGGAAGAAGAATCCTCCCGCTCCCCTTTAAGTTTCAATCCAGCAAAAGCGTTAGAACACATGCACAACTTTAAGCAGATGAATAACTGATTTCAATGGGTTTATTCACATGCTTGCAGTTACACTGGTGTTCAAATGCTCTCCTGAATCCAGTCCTAAGTAGAGTCTGCATAGTATGGCACACCATAGCTTAAACATTTTGATTTACAGGTGAAATGTGTTAAGTCTACAACTTCATACATTTCATAATTAGCTGACACCTTCCTTGTATTATGGAGATTTTCTAAAACTAGGAAAACCAGGTGCTTTCTCTAAAACATGTGCATTGTTATTAGATGGCTTGTGTTCAGAATTCTAGAAAAACAAACACATTGCAGATGCAAAAAAGACAAAATGTGCACCAACTAATGCCATACTTTTGCTCTGGTATAATTCTGAACAGCAGCAATGTTTTAAAACTGCATGATCAGTTGAGCTTATCCACATCTTTTTTCTCCCAAAAGAAACTATTAGTTCTTAATTATGTCTCCGCATATCCGAGCATTGAAATGATCTCTTTGTTACTACTTGCTACACATAAAAGCATCCTGTGAATGCTTTCACACAGGCTGTGTTTTTACATAAACCTTTGATCAAGCCAATGGGACCTGCTTGGTGTATGTGCACTTATCACACACTTTTGCTCAAAGATAATGCAACATCAGCCCCTTTCATTTGAATTGTTTAGATTTTTATATTACTGTCAACTGTTCAATAATTAGCTCAAAGGTATTTCATTCACAGTAAAAAAAGTAACTGTTGATTAGGAAAATACCTGTTTTGGAACACCAAAGACTTAGAAATGAACCACTTTTAATAAGCTGGTAACATTCAGAAATCATTTGTAAAATCAAAACAAAAAAGAGTCCTCACAATGTATTTTATCTTTCATTTTGCAGATCAAAGTGGTTAGTTTGTTTGAATTTAGTAACTAGGCATAACACCACACATTAAAACATTTTTAAAAAGCTATTTAGTTTTGAGCAAGAAAGCAGAGCTCGAGAGACACATTAAACCAACAACACCCTCAATATGGAAAAAAATTAATACAAATCTAGCAGTAATAGCAAAACAGCCTTAAGTTTTAAATAGCTTTTGAACACAGAGGCAAGAACTCCAAGCGTTTGAACTGATAAGGAACACAACCGAGGACCCCCCTTCAAAGTGTAAGAAGGACGTATTCCTCAGTAAACTACATGGCTAAATAACAAGGCAATAAATTATTACACAAAACTTCCCCATGACAACAAAGAGGTTGGTTACTTTTTTTTGCCTCCTATTGTTTTCTTTATGCTTCACTCTGCACAGTCACTTCTATTTGTCTACTAAGTGTAGCCTGACAGATTTTGTATGAAAATAGAAGCAAATTTAAGCCCATGCAAGCATTTGTAGGATCAGGAGTCTCATTAATTTTATTGTACTTTATATACTCATTTTCACAAGAGCTGCACTTATTTTGTATTGCAACTTTCCTTACTAGCAGGTTGGGTACGGCCACAAGCATGATGGAGTTGCTCTAAAGAGACAAGACACCTTCATCAGATCAGCTCAACTGAGAAGCAGAATACATTGCTCAAGAACATCATCACCCTACAAGTAATACAGCCACTGAGCTGGAACATCCACGAACAGGCCGACTATCCAGCTTCCCGCCCTCCCCCCCCCCCCCCCCCCCCCCCGACTCTAAATCAGGGACCTAAAGACTTTAGCTATATAGCTATATTTGTCCAATGCTCTAGATGCGCTCCCCCAATAACTAATAATCATCATCATCATCTTTTTGGCAGCAGTTCAAAACAGATATTGGAGTATATAGAAAAAGGAAGATGATTCTAGAGTTCCTGTCAACTTCTACCCCATCCTAGGGATTCCATATCTGAGTATCAACATGGAAACAGGACAATTAAAAGAAGATTAACACACTCAGGTGGTGTTTAGAACACTTGCTAAATAACTCATGGCTCTAAAAGAAATTATTCACAGGAAAGAAGCAAATTAAGTAGTGGTGCTATCTGAAGATACCAATAGCTAATTTATAAACTGGTACCTTACAACTGTCTTCAACACGAGTCTGCAATAAACTGCTACAACAGATTGCTTTGGGTATAGAAAATTGAAATTCCAATATATCACAAATCCAAACATTATAAGGGGATAGTCTCTGTATCCTTTCTGCTGGATTTCAAAAAGATGCATTTCTTCAGACCAGGAAATGTTTCTTAGACACATGCGTGACTAGACTTGGCCTATTTAAAGTACGTGTGGATGAAAAACAATCCTGCCTTAGCTAAACATTCTCCTTTCAACCCAACTGTTACTCCTATTCAAGTAAGAAAAAAGACAAGAAGTGGGGAAAATTAGTCAACAAGCATTAAACACAGCACTTCTAACATTATATATATACACTTCTGACTCTTTGTTCCACTTTTGCGTCTTGCCAGTTTTGACCAGTGTTTTAATTTATGTTCATTCTTTTTACACTGGCCTCACTGCAGCTTCCTAACAATACTTACACTGTCTTTTCCATGCCCAGTTCTCTATTGTTGCTTATAAATGCTTCAAACTCATTCACACCAGAGAAATTCCTGATGAATCAAAGAAAGCTGATGATACTCTAGGATTGGTCAGATACTTGTTTACATTAAGATTAGTCTGGAGCTTCCACTTCAAGTGAAACTGACCACTGTAGCTCAACTTTTAACAATTTTTAAGCATTGCGTACAATCTTGTTGTGACCAGTTTGTTAGTGCAGTCTGTCAAAGAGAGATTTGCTGCCTGATTTTCTCTACAGACTAGTTATTCCAAATGACACTTATCTGTGGTGAGCAGGGAAAGCACTTCTGATGAGCAAGCGAAAGTGTTAGTCAGAAATCTTATCATTTTAGCCCTAATTGAACCAATACTTACATAAAAGAAAATAGCTTATTTGTACTCCTTATTTGCTACATTAGACATGTGTATGATACAGAAATATAGAGTTCTCATCCCTGAAGTTATCTGAGCTATAAAAAAAAAAATGCAAACAGAGGTCTAAAGAAGTTCAGATGGAGATTAACTATTTCCCTTTCTATACATCTAATCAATAAAATTAAACATGTTCAAACCATTAAAAATCTAGACTGCCACTGAAGACTGCCCTTTCACACAATTTTCAAGTTACGCATTTGAAGAACATTTTTCCTAATGATAAGCTACTGAGTAACTGAGCATTCTTTTGAGTGTAAGAAACACATTTGATTTCAGCTGAAAGTATATCACTAAAGAAAAACATGTTATTAAAGAAAAGCTGTATAGATACACAGTACATTCCCTAAAGTAATCAGACAAATGTCACCAAGCAAGACTGACTGCTTTAATATTTTGCATTTTAAAGTTAAGTCAGAAACTACCTAGTTAAAGTCTTTAGTACTTGTTTCCTGCTTTGAATCTTGAAATTCAAACTCTCCATGTTATGAAGCAGAAACCAAGTCCCACCATTAAAAAATATACAAAAAGACAGATTGTTGAACTATGTGTTTCACCATCCATCCTTGCCTATTCGTAAATTGAGTTATCAAACACATACCTGACTTTGCAACTGACTGCATACATACACACCTGCCTTTACAAGCAGCCTCAGTGGCTTCCGTACCGATTCTGTAATTGTACATACTCATTCCCAGGACCAGCTGTAGTACCAGAGGCCAAGGGTGGGATTCAGCTTAAATGCATAAACTTGAATACAGTAAAGGCATCCACAAGTGAGCTAGGCATCTCAGCTGCTGGTCAGATCTAGGGAGAACGCTCAGTTGCCATCATACAGGCATCCTGAGCTGCCTGACTGTATCCTGCCTGGCTTCCAGCTGCTGCTCCAGGAGCACAGGGTGTCTCGCAGGTGCTACATCATATTTGCACGCCCTGTCTTGGGAGTTCCCAATGGCATCTCAATCAGCATTAGATGTCTGCATGCAGTAAAATGAAAAAAGCCCCAGTCAAGAGATCACAGAAGTCTAGAGCATTACAGCATGCTTTAAAGACGTAGTCAGCAGCCAACCTAAACCTCAGCGGTTATACTGGAAGTTTACTCGTGGCCTTGATTCACTTGTCTGACTCTAGGGCAAGCCGGTGCCATCTAAGAGACTACAGGATATCCAAGAAACCTTCATGGGGCAGGCAGGTAAGACGTAAGACCTTCAGAACACCCACACCCTTCTCTCCCAGCAGCTGAAGGCCAGGTAGGACACCCCAGGACCCTAAAAATGGCTTTAGATTCCTACAGGCAGCTGAGGCGAATCTAGCTTACATGGAGACAATTATGTTTAAGTATCTTACTCTGCCTGAATTCCCACCAAACTAACATTTTCTCTTCACATTTATAAAAAAATGCCACATATCTGCATCTTTCAAAATACTTCTCTATTTGATGAAACTGCTCTTAAATACTGTTAATTTTATTGTCCTATGTAAATCATAGTTTAACATCTAACTCAACCTTAGGTTGTTTTGGTGTGTGGGTAGAGACAAGGTGTTTATGTCTGTTGAATCTAATTGAACAAGTAAGTTGAGTTTACTAAGCATAAGGGAAAGAAGATGACTTCTGAATCAAAGGCAGGAGAGAAAAGAAACTTTAGAGCCCTCAAATGATAGCTTCTTGACTGATGTGACATCATTAAGTTTTCATATATATTGTTCAGATAAGCTTAAAAATGGAAAATTATGACAAGAGAACCAAAAGATAAGTCACCAAGTAGTAAACAGTGAACCAGTATCTTGCAGAGAACTTATTAAACCACAGGGGTTTTTTTTATACAGAGATTGTTTTCCATATTAAATGTGTACACAAATCCATTCAGATTTACTGTAAGGAAGCACAACATCTAAAATTTGGTTTGAAGGTAACAGAAAACAAGCTTTTGACACATTTTATCTCTATGGAAAGTCAGAACAGTGGTAACTGTGAAAGACTTCCTCTTAGGTTCCTATTAATTTTCCATTTTTAGGGCATTCTTTAGGAAGAGACCTAAAAATGTCTCTTATCTGAACTTCATCATATCATACTGAAGATCTTTTTCAGGCAAAGAAAACAAAAAGATTCTTGAGGACAATTTACTCCTTTACTGAAGACAGTGAAGCGCCATTCATTCTTATCCCCCAAGAAAGATGGCAAAGAAAAAACAGTTTTTCTAGTTAAGTAACTACACTAAAAATTTACTTTTGAAAACACCCATGTTATTTCACAAAGTTCTTCTCAGCACAAGCCCAAAGTTATAATCCAGATCTTTCCAAATACAAACTATTAAACATTAACAGAAGGCAACTTTTTAAAAGGGTGTTAACAGGAAAAATAATCACCTAAAAAATCAGCAAGTTTAAAAATACTGAACCTAGAATACAACTACTTTAACCAGAAGACCCTGACATATTGGACCTGAGTATTTATTGATGGTAGAGAGTCATGCATTTTCTACAATTTAACAGAACATAGCTGAATCCACACTAGGATGGATTTTTTTTTTTTTTAAGGTAATGAAGGAAAAATCTGATTATCAGCACATAATTTTACATAGTGTTGGTACCAAAGTAGTTGGTATATGCACAAGTAAACAGAACTATGCAGCAATGTAGAAGAAAAGCATGTCAGGAACAAACACTCCAAAACAAAAAAAATTTTAAAAACCCAAAAAACAAAACCAACCCCACCAAAACAACAAACAAAACCCCCACTCATCCTCCTCACGAAAAAAAGACCCAAAACACGCCCCCCCCCAACTAAATCATAAATCACTGTATTTCGAAGAGCACATGCAAAACCATACAAATCGCCTCCTGATCTCACTCCCTTTTGCATACAATGCTCAACATTGTAATTTGCAGATAATCTGTTAAGATTTGGTTGGTGCACACAGAAAGCCGAAGAATCTATTTTCTCGACACTAATAACTTATTGCATAAGCCATATTTTTAGGGTAAAAAGCAAGGAACAAGGAACATCCATGTGGTACCAGCTTCTAATCCAAATGAATGCCACAAGCAAACTTCAATAACTAACATTTCCTATTATAGCTTACACTGCAGCTACCCACTCAACCCTGTTTAAAATAAGGTGGATAACATTGTTATAGATAATTTAGCAATACCATCTTTCTCATGAACAGCGCTTCTCTGTTTAAGAACAGCTCAGCTGTCGTATTGCATCTACTCACATGAAAAATTGGGAACCATTGGTATGTTTCCCTCGGTTTGCCATTGACAAAAGGAACGCTCTGTCATGTTTGAGAATAAAGTTTTCATCTGTTTGAAGAAAAAATATGTTTGTCAGATTTTCCCTGCCAAGGAACACAAGTCTAATTTTCTTAGTAACTTATGGATGCTATAAGGAGAAATTCTTCTGCTGCTGAAGAAACATGAACAGGTTGGAAAAAAACAAAAACCAAGTTTAAACAAGCCTCTCCAAAGTTACAGTAGAAGCAGTTATGAGACAGAAAGCATTCCTTCTTAAAGAAAAAGTTTCAGATATAGTGCAAACATTTCTAATGAAAAAAATTTAAAGTCATTATTAGTGTCTTCAATAAACATTAGATTCTCATAGACTTGGATTTAAATCCAACATTTTCTGAATAATAACAAGGCTGGCAGACTTACTGACATCCTAAAACAAGACTTAGCATACGTGATAATGTTATTTACATAGCATGCACCTCAGGTAGAAAGATCTAGAGAAAAAGCCATTTCCCTGGTATGGCACATTAAAAGATAGCCACCTATCAATTCAAAACTGGAAGTCTCGAAACATACAAGGGAAAAAACCCTAGATACCTGAATGAGAAACTAAAGAACATATTCCTCCTGCAATCTAAGTATAAAATCAATTAAGACTAAACTAAACATGCATTTTATATTCCAATGAATTAAAGAGGACTTCTGGTTGTACAGCATAATATAAAACCAGATCTTCTACGTTCATTTTCAAAGCTAAAAAACAGTAATTTGAGTGTACAAAGCCATTATTTTTAAGATTACATATCAAGAGACAATGCCCCATGTTTGGCGCTCACCACCTTTAGAAACAAATCCTAGTAACTTCTTAGCAAATAGATCTATTCAAGACTTTCTTTTGAGTAAAGGCTGTAATACTCCAACACCAAACTAACCACATCTCTGTTTAAGACAAACTTAATGGCAAGCACTTAACCACGCAGCGCTACTTGTAAAACATACAGAACCAGGGGCTATTACACAAATACATATAGCGCCTTTATTTTGAATACCACAGTAGCTACCTGGGTTTTTTGCAAGAAAGAATTGTATTGTCTTTAAACAAATACTTTTTATAAACTCACCACTTTCCTTCCAACAACAGATTTCAGAAAGAGGTAAATGTACATTTATTTACAAATTCTTTGCAAGTAAAATAACTTGTGTAGCATATAAACAAAGTCAAACACTTTCAGAAACGAACACTAAGTGTACAAACCTTGAATAGGGAAGGGGAGGAAAGGGACATTAACTAAAGAAAAAAAATAACTGTTTAGAGCTGGAAATTATGCCAGTATGCTTTCTCAGAATAAGTCATTAACCCTCAGAAAGGTTAGACACAGAACTCTTCATTTCTCCAAGCAACACAGATATCCATCTACAAACGGACGTATCAGTTGTCTATATATATACTAGGGAGGGTACAAGGGAACAGAATTTGAATTTGTGTTACTGAGCTTTTGTCTCTTACCTTTTCATTTTGCAAAAGACCACATTCTCTATAAACAAAAGAATATGTTGACAGTTTTAGGCAGGAAGATAGGAGTTTATTCATGAATAAAGTTGCCTAACCTCCATGCTGAAAGTCATGTTTAACCAATAATGTTAGCCTTAATTAATTGTCAGTTAAAAAGTTAAATATTACCAAAAAATTATCTGAAAGTCATGCATATACAAATAATTCTCATGCAACATTAGTTTCATGCAAAAGGTGATCTATAAGTAGACCTGCTTTCATTAAGTAGCATGGGAATCAAGACTTCTTTATCTCAGAACTGAATAAAGAATCTGCAAAGACATATTTCCTCTTACCTTTAAAATAGCCACCATAAATAGATTCACCTCCTTTTCCATTACCTACGCATTAAAAAAGCATGAATTAAACCTTTTGTTTCACTTATGAATAAAGCTGTATGTAACATTCCACATTCCAAACCAGGATACTCTGGCCAGTTACTAGTATCTGAGCATAAGCTCCTTCATTTAAAAAAAGTCACAGCCGTGCATTAACCCGTTGACACTGAAAATATTGAGTATGAAGATTGCCTTAGTGCCTCTGAATACTACAAAGTCTGAAGCAGGGCTCCAAAGGCTAATCCTCGCTGGTATTTGCTAAAGCAACAGCAGACAGCAAAACAACAGCAAGCGGGGGAAAAAAGAAAACCCAAAACCACATCGGTAGGTACGACCAACAATCTTGCCCGGCTCAAAGCAGCTGAGACACCACTAGAATGCATGAGATAAGAAAGTAGCTAGCAGTTTTAAAGGCACTTCTATTTGACTCTCAAAACAAGACATTCCCTCACCATGCCCATCTTATCCGGTACAAGATTTCAGGACACAGTGAAGAAGATACCCGTCCTTACCTTACCAAAAAGCATATTTTAGGGAAGGACAACAGGCTAAAATATTATGTTGTACATATACTGCAGGAAAGGAAACAAAGAAACTCCTGGAAAATCTCCTTTTGGAGACTTATCCATTAAACACGTCTAGCTCATTTACTAAAAATAATTTAAAAAAGTAAGCTTATTCAAACAGTTAGGTCCCTGTATCAATAGAGCATTACTAGTGTTGCCTCTACTGCAGACAAAGTGAAAAGAAGTAAGACTACATTTTGGATTTGAATTCTGTTTTAATAAGATAGGTGTTAACTCCAGCAAGGGTTTTTTTTTCCTCCTTAACACATTTTCTAAATAAATATTACTTCAGTTGAAACACTTTAGAATTTCAAAGATTAACAAAGAGATGGGTGATCTATGCTATACTTCATAGGAAATGAAATATTTTTATGGCATTGTAACGCTTCCACGGCATTTTCTAAAGTTACATTATAACCATATAAGTTATAACATTTCTGTTCCACTTAAACCACTTCAGTTTTAAAAGCGTATTTTACCTTCGCTGAAGTCCCCACCCTGAATCATGAAGTTTTTAACCACACGATGGAACGTAGTGCCTTTGTAACACAGCTTCTTTCCAGTTGTTTTGCCAATTCCTTTTTCACCTGCAAGAAAGTTAAACAAAAAGAATCTACAGATTGTCACTGAACAAATTCCAAGGGTTTTACCTCCCTAGTGCTAACAGATATAAGCCAGCCATCAGAATAGCACAACTACAAAAGACAACACAGTCCTACCTGTTGCCTTTTCACTGCCCGTTAATAGCAGGAGGGACCCATTTACAAGGGGACTCAAGTGAAAGTCAGGTGTCGTCTTAAAAAAAATTTCCTCCCCTCCCAAGAAGGGGTGTACTTATTAGCAATCCACTCCAAAGAAAACAAGAGTTCATAATAATGACAATTAACTCTTTTCTGTGGTTATAGCTACACTGCTATGTCAGCTGAAGCTTACACTGGAGTCCTCTTCAAACCACTTGTGCATCCGGATGCACCAAATGAATCCCAGAACAGAAGTCTGAGCTCAGAACAGGCTTCAACTCAGTTTCAATGCAATCCACTCTTGGAAAAATGGGATTGAGCTACTCCAAGCATATGTCACATATTCACTAATCCATGCACAGCGTCAGGGCACCCCTTAATGCCAATATGCCTGGCACCAACCCTCACCATCTCAGTATGAAACTTGTGCAAAACAGACTCCCATTTCCGAAAAGACTGATGGAACAGGGGAACAAAATTGTGTATACAAGAACCATTCCAGGACAAACTGAATGAGAATCATAACAGGGGTCCAAAAAAAAAAAAAAAAAATCCCCCAAACCCTGAACTGGTAACAGGGCCCTTCTTACCCAGCAGCAGAAGCCAAGCCAGGCCACGGTACTTGTTAATCCTTTCTGAGCCTGAGACTCCCTAAGAAGTGGCACTCAGTAGACTCCCGGTGCAGCTGTAGTTCAAGCCTACTGGTGATGTTTTGAGAAAGACATGCCAGAACCTCAAGCTTCATTAACACTTCTTCAAAAATTCAGAAGAAAAACTGCACTGGGCACATGGATGAGGGTACTATGACTGGGAGGACAGAGGTCCGACGTAGTAGATTCATGAGGAATTTATACTGGTCCAGTCAGGGAACATACAAGAGACACTGACTTCAGCTTCCAAGAAGAGGGGAGCAGGCAGAACATGGCAATTAAGAGTAGTAGGTATATTATAACCTGTGCAACAGCTAAAATCCCATGTAAACTATATGTGCAGGAGATACTCTCTAATGAGACAGGACAAATAACCCAACATTCAGTTTCATCCCACCACTGGTTATGGAACAGGCATTTGACAGTCAGGGGACATTTAACCAGTATGTTCTGTACCATGTAGTGCCCTCAGATGTGTATGTGCACTTGTTACCCAGAGCCAACATTCCCCTTTTGCGATCTATTGTTCCTCCATCCAAAATTAACTGATGGCCAAATCGCCCCAAATTTACCATTCCAAACAACCCATTGCTGCCAGGATGAGACCAAAGAGCAGTTTGTGGCACAAGAACCACTCATGGCATTGCTGTTAATCGTACATGTAGAAGCCTTCACTTGGAGAATGTAACTTCTTTTCCGTTACCCTGACTCTCCATACCCATAACCCATGCCTTCTCCTACCCCATTTTTATTTTCCACAGAAGTTACCCAAGAAAAGCTATTTATTACAGGGATGGACACACACCCTTTCCCCCCAAAACATGCCGCTCTTTGCTACATGTTTGGAAACACTGCCTCAATCAATACCAAGGAATATCCACCTACATTTTTGGTCATGTTTCAGCATGTCCCTCAGGCTATGGATAATCCCTATGCAGAATGAGATCCTGCACTGCACTTGAGCTGGTACATTAAGGTGAGACATGAGCTTTACGTCATGGCCAGAAGTTGTAGTCCCTTTTGCACTCTCCTTTACGGTATCACCAAGACAGCATAGTCCCTATCATAATAAACGGCAATACTTGTGACGTTCACTTCCTTCCATGTACAATACAACTGTGGGCAAAGTCATATAACTCAACTACTTCTCCATAAGCCACAGACACTTTAGACAATGCACTTAAGCTGCTGGCCAAATGGTGGAGGGCTAAGTTCCTGCAAAAGCTGTGCTATGTCACTCTGATTGTCAAAACCAAACCTTGGACTCCCAGTCAGGTTAAACACAGAGACCAGTTGTTCCACTGGTTAAGAGTTGCAGCACCTCCCTAAGCTCAGACACTTTTCCGCAACAGCCAGTACAAAGCCCACCAGCGGGGCTTCTGTTTTTATTTATGGCCAAATACTAGCCTTATTCTTTTTGCCCTAAATATGCCTGAATTGTGGCTGAAAAAGAAAAAATTGTCTTTGAGCCCCATCTACTCGCACCATTCCTGCCTAAGCAGTCCTTTCCACGTGCTGCAAATCACTTAGAAACGGGATGGTGGAAGAGAACTTACATGGTGATTGCAAGGGGTAACCCATTAGCTGAGGAGGACACAACACAAGGGCCTTTATCAACGTGCCCTTCTCCCTTTGGCAGGTAAACATGGCTCTCATGCCCTATTAACACCCTGCACTGCCAACCCAATCTGAGATATTTTGAATTAGGTACCCAATTGTGGTCTCCGTTTGAGATTGAGAAGGGAAGTTCCTGACAAATCGCCAAAGAGCAGATGGTCTTATGCTTATTCAACAGGTGGACTGACTGAAGGACCTGCAAATGCCAGTTTCCAAGTCCAGATGATTTAATTTAAATGCAAGGGGCCTCTTGCTGTCAAGGCAGACAGTGTTCTTTCACAGTAGCCAGGTCTATTTCTGACAACAGTGTCAGGCTGCAGGAAGGCTGCCAGAATCACCCTGTCCTCCTCTGCCTGTTTCTGACAAAAACATCCTGGCTTGCCTCACAGAGATTATGGAGGGAGCAGCAGGCATGATGACGGGCACAGCATTTCAAACAGTGGTCTCCAGTCTTTCTCTCAGGGCATGTCACCTTGCCTTGAGACAAGGGAAACCACTCTTCACAATGACACAATGGAAGTGCACAGCCAAAATCAAGTTACTGTGAGGTCTGTAACAGCGTAAGTGAGGACACATGGTACTCTGCATCTGTGAGGCCTTCATCAGCTACAATGCAGGTGGGTATCCATACATGTCTAAGGAAAAAGAACATGCTGGATTGACCTAGCATGCAGAATCCTGGATTTATGTAGTACAGAAGTGTACAATGCTAACAGTCTGCTGCTAAGATATTCCATTATGTAGACTGGTCCAGAATGGGATAGCATCACCTCTCAGGATTATACAGGTATATACCTCCTTAGATGAGCACAGACCTCACATATGGCTACAAGAAGATGTCAGCGCCAGAAAGTGATGCTGTATTGAGTAAACCTCCAGTGATTCAAAGATTTCTTGCAAAGACCAAAAGATAAGGACAAAAGATATACCCAATAGGAACTCACAATTCTATGGTAACTGAAGTTCTACCAATGGATCTTACTATGAAAAGTGGCAGGAGTCAGGGGAGCCTGACTTCTGGAGGCAAATAACTTCTTTGGTCTCTGAAGATGGTGTAGCAGCTCACAACTCTAAAAATTTAAAGCAACCCTTCACATCTCAGTTCTGGTTGCAAGAGGTCAATGCGATCTTACTAGTACACCTTTACCTCCCATCACAGAACCACTGCTCTTCTGAAGACAGGCTTTGTAGGTCCTCTAACATAATCTAGGCAAACACAGAAGTAGAAGCCCAACCAGAATGCTACATCAGTCCATGGGGACAGGGAGAAAGTGTGTACCAGAAAACTGCTGGATCCTGCTGTGAAGAGTGTGGATGACCCTAAGCCTGGCTTGCCGCTCCTGGCCACAGTTCTCATCCATGGTACCATGCAGCAGACAGCATCCTAGTGTAGAGTGTTCAGTTTAGCTGCTGAAACAATCGAGGTTCTGACAGTACAAGACAGGAGGGCAGAGAAAATGGCATGCATAATGCAGATAAACTAGTAGTAACAAGTGCATTGGAAGAACTTGTCAAGGAGAAGCAGAAAGGCAGACAGAACAGTTGACAGGAAAAAAACCTCAGGTGCATGGAACAGCAACACAGATGTAATTGGTGCAAACAAGAAAAGAATTAATGTTAGCCAGGCGACCCTAGCCTCCAAGTTCAGCCATCCTCAGTTCAAGTTTGAGAACCACCACGGCAGAAAAGAGATGGCTTCTACCAGCAAAAGAAATAAATGTAACTTAATTCTTTTAAACATGACATTCACCAAAAGAAATTAAATTACTTCGGGTTCTTCTATATGCTTTTCTCTCCCCCACAGAATTTAATTATTATGTGTTTATTAGCAAATTTGTAAAGATATCTGCGAAATCATCGTCCTATCCTATGAGCCCGCAGTAGCAAACACAATTTGCAAGAACAAAACAAATGTTTCGGGTAGCTTTTAAGTCTGCGAGTCTGATCTCAAGAGCAGACCTCCTAACTTTGTGCCTACTTTCAAATGTTCTTCCCATTAAAGACAGGTTCCACCTGAAGACATCAATGAAATCTGTACAGCCAGCTGTAGAACAGAATTCAAACAGGGATGCAATACAAAGTAGTCAGACTTTTTTTTTTTAATAAAGTTGTTCCTCCTTCTGCTTGTTTGTTTCATTCCTCATCATCTCCAACACCTTTTCCTTCCTTCATCCCCACCTAACATTTTTCTAGCAAAGCTGCTGTAAGTATTTAAACGATCCTTCAGAGCTACAGAACATGAGGCTCAGACATTACACTATTCAGTCTGCTACTGCATTTTATTTCTTATCTTTTGTAACCACCTATTCTGATTAAGACAAACTTCAGAGTTTCCAATTTTCTATGCTAGTTGTACCATTCCTTCCCATTCGCAGTCTCTCCTTAGGTATCTCTTTAATAAGCGTAAGTGATAGTGATAAAAAAAAAAATCAGAAAGAGTAAGAAGAGGGGGCATCACCACAGCGACCTCAAAAAAATGAGGTATGTACTGTACCTTCCACAAGTTCATAGTATTATAAAGCTCTTTTAAAGCTTCACAGAGATTATCTAGAACAGAAAGCTTCACAGAGATTATCTATTCCGGGATTTGAGCTCTGACAAGATGAACTTTAAGTTAACGCATAAGGTTATCAACAAATTTGTTTCACATAACCAGTTCACTAAAAGCCGTTCACTAAAGCCAGAAGTTAAAATGCTGCCTAGAAAGTCTTGCTGGAGCATTTTAATGATTTGGAAAAAGAGTTATTTCATATACAAGGTAGAGGCTTCACTGGTGGAGCTAATTCAAGATATATTGCAAGTGGCTGAGCATTCAGGTATAAAAGACCAGGAGATCACACCAAGAGACACAGAATGCATTCTTCGCATAAATAACATACGCCAATACCTGTAATAACCTAATCAAGATTAATCTCCAACTTACAGCTGAAAAATCCCTAAGGAACAGTGCAGACCAAAAAAACCCACCAAACCCTTACTACCCTTACTCTTCCAAGTCATTAGAAACCATTTTTTTAGGCCAAGTCCTACACTTGGGTCACAACAACCCCAGGCAACACTACAGGCTTAGGGACGAGTGGCTGGAAAGCTGTCCTGCAGAAAAGGACCTGGGGGTGTTGGTCGACAGCCGGCTGAAGATGAGCCAGCAGTGTGCCCAGGTGGCCAAGAAGGCCAACGGCATCCTGGCCTGTATCAGAAATGGTGTGGCCAGCAGGAGTAGGGAGGTGATCGTGCCCCTGTACTCAATGCTGGTGAGGCCACAACTCGAATCCTGTGTTCAGTTTTGGGCCCCTCACTACAAGAAGGACATTGAGGTGCTGGAGTGTGTCCAGAGAAGGGCGACAAAGCTGGTGAGGGGTCTGGAGCACAAGTCTGATGAGGAGCAGCTGAGGGAGCTGGGGTTGTTCAGTCTGGAGAAGAGGAGGCTGAGGGGAGACCTCATCGCTCTCTACAATTACCTGAAAGGGGGTTGCAGAGAGGTGGGTGTTGGTCTCTTCTCCCAAGTGACAAGCGACGGGACAAGAGGAAACGGCCTCAAGTTGTGCCAGGGGAGGTTTAGACTGGATATTAGGAAAAATTGCTTTACTGAGAGAGTGGTGAAGCATTGGAAGGGGCTGCCCAGAGAGGTGGTTGAGTCACCATCCCTGGAAGTATTTAAAAGACATGTGGATGAGGCGCTTAGGGACTTGGCTTAGTGGTGGACTTGGCAGTGTTAGGTTAACAGTCGGACTTGATGATCTTTACAGTCTTTTCCAACCTAAACAACTCTATCATTTTTAAAAAGTTAAGTCCTGCTTAAAAAAATGGGTTGGAGGGTGCTACATTATACCCAGATGTTCTTCTGCCAATGCGGTCCCTTTGATTTCACAAATCTCTTCTCTCCTCTTTCCCACCAAACAATCCCAGGATTTCTAAGGGACCATCATATTCCCTTTTAGTCCTTCATTTAGCTAAAAATGAAAAAGTCTTCTCAGATTTGATAGACACTCCTGTCCTCTGATCTGTGTGTAGCACTTCTATACACCTGAAACACACTCAAAATTATATATAATCAAAATTTTATGTATGAAAAAATTTAAATATATTCAAAACTTCATGTAGTGTCCCAAGTCAAATGTCACCATTATACTGTGCAGTGACATTAATACTTAAAGTCTCTCCTGATAAATCCTAAAGCTATGACAAATCCTCAAGAATTGCATGCCTTTATCACATTTGTGTAACTTGAGCGATCAGTAATTCTACCATAGTCTCAGCCTTGTCAATCCCTTCTACCTGCAGGAGCCCCACATTATGGAACAAAACCTTTTTTTTTTTGCCCCTAAATTAATAGTTTTGCATTCTGTAATCGTGTATTATCTCCACTACTCTAACTCAGTCACAGTTATAGAATACAACACTATTTCCTGCAATGCATTACTCATAGCATCATTTAGATTGGAAAAGACCTTTAAGATCATCAAGTCCTGCTCAGTGCTAACAAGTCTCAGCTTTGTTTTTACCAGAAAAATATGATCAGCACGATTATTATGCTGTGGTTTATACTTGCATAAACAAAGAATAATTGTAAGAAACATTAAAAATCTTAAATATAAGCATGCTACTTACCCGAGCACAGGCAAAGGAAGTTTTTGCAAGTCTTCGGACATATGTCTGAGAAGAGCTGAAACATAATTCGACCAACTAGAAAATAAAAAAAAAAGGAGTTTTTATAATTCTTTATAATGAGATAAGAAAATCTGCATATACATAAATCAGCATGTTTTGAAAATATAATTTTCCAAGAAAAATTTATTTTATCAAGCAGAATAAGAAAACATCTCAAATATGCATATATTAAAACAAGCGGCAGGAGAGAACAATACCATAATTGTAAAAATATTAAGTAATATCGTTACATCTAATTTATTAAAAATCCTAATGATTCTGTTTTGATTTGAACCTGTAAAGCCAAACTGGTTTACTGAAGTAGTTTTTCCTGTCAATTCATTTCTGTTTTGAAAAATATTTGCTGTAAATACAGGTCCTCAGAGAGCTGGGGTAATCCCATCCCCCCAGTACTATGTTTATACAAATACATTAATAATTACATTTCCACAGTTTTCCCTGTGATCATTACCCAAAAAATCCAACTGACTTAGTCACACACTGTATTAAGGATTACAGATACATAGGCACTCTTGGCCTAAAATCCTTTTTACAAGGATTTTGTTTTACAAGAAAAAATTAAAATAGATGAATCAAATAGGAAAGATGAAAGGCAGGCAGAACAACACTAGCAGTTTCAGGACTAACGCTCCACTTGCCAGATACTATGAACCAAATACTACAAACCAAATCCTACTTCTTCTCTATGCAAAGTGAACAAAGGTAATTCTCACTCACAGTACAGCTACGCCATGCTAGTGGTGGTAGTTACGCTGTGTATCTTGGAAAAGTATTAAAATACTGCTGAAGAGTGGTTTAAGAAAAACTATTTTAGAACTGATTCACATTTTCTATTTGATTTTTCCAAGATATTGAGATGTATACTACTAAAGAAAAAACCAAAACTCCCAAATACATGAAGTCTTTAAAAAATACATAATTAGCAAAGAAAAAGTCGTTAACTCTATAGGTTGTGACATAAGCCATTAAAGCCACACTGTTGGCCAGCATTACAAGCAAACCAGTAATAATCTGTCAATGAGCACTACCCTCTAGTGGTGTACACCGGTAAGACTTCAAAGATAATTTGAAAAAGTAACTACTCGGGGAATTACTTCTCTTTTCTTTCCCTTAAAGAAAAAAAAATAAAGATTGACATTCAAATGTATTTTATTCAATACTTCATCACCAAGAAAAATTCTCCTAAGAAATTGTGTTCAATTTTAAGGCTTTGTCCAAACATACGCAACTGCCAACAAGGTGAACTGTTGGTTCAAAAAGGGGAGAAATAAAATAACACAGAGACCACCTGTATTTTGTGTGCTTAGATAAAAACCTCAAGAGACCTTCAGCTGTTGAAATGTCTGCATTTCATTAACTGCAGTAAGAGTGTTCTCTGAGCATTCATCATTGCAGCAGGAAAATCTAAAGAAAATAGGTAGGGACAGTCTCCAAAGAATGAAGAAATAGCGACTCTTCAAAGACCCCACATTAACCAGCGGTGGCTGTAACTACTGCTATGAAAAGACAGCTATGTGGAAGTGAAGAAACCATTATAAACTATGCAGATTGAAGATTCATACTGAGAACACAAAAGAGAAAACAGTTTTGTAAAAGAGTTATCCATTTTCATTACAAGCACAGTAATTCAGTAGAGCAGAAGTCCCATTCCTCTGCCTGCAAAAGCACTGAACTGAATGGTGACTAAGTGCTTTAGAAAGGCACGTACAGATTTCCTCCTGCATTTGCTATGGGAAGTAAAACATGACGCCTTTCAGAGAAAAAGTTGTCACTATTCCCATTCTACTAAGTGTAGAGAAATACAGACCGGCTGCTGATTTACCAAGGTGACAGCTGCCCAATAACTAATAGGTGTTACTGCCTATGGGCTCCAGAAGGGACTTTTGCCCTCAGGCATAAATTGCAGAAGCCTTCCGGTTGAAAGTCCCCGTCCTACACAAACCCCACCTTATTTAGCACCTTAAACAGCAGACACCGGTTTTCTGGTGGAAGAAGGGCATCTTGAGTTCTTGAAGACGTTAAGGCAGAACGTGGAAAAAGACATTCATAACTAAGGTATCGTTATTTCAATAGTATCTTTCACTACTGCTTTGTCAATAATAATGTCTGCTAGCTTCCCACGCATTTCAACTCCTACAAACTGTTTGTAATGCACGTATCGACATCAAAAGACTATAGATCCAGTTTAAAAGATAAGGACATCTCTTCTCCATATAACTTAAGTACTGCTTACCCAGTTGTATCCAGCTATATAAAATGCTGCCGTGCGCTTATAATACACAAACCACATACTATATATCCATCTGATGGGTTACTATCTGTATTTTACCTAAACTGCATGAATACCATTATCACTGAAAGGTTACATTTTCCACTGACAAACAATCAATTAAATCTGCAAGAGAAAGATAAACACATTTTCACACCTTGATCAAATACCTATGAAATAACAGCTGTTAATAAAAAAATAAAAATCTGTATATAAAGTACTCTTAGAACCTACAAATCTTTCTCTTACCTCTTCCCTCAAAAATTGAAAGAAACACCTCATTTTAAGCTTGGAGCTGAGGTATATGCTGACATAACACGGATAAAAAAGCATTTGAGATGCTACTATTTTCCTCAGATTTAGAGACCTCTTCTCTGCCTTCACTGTGTAGAGAAAATTTCCAACACTTTCTTCAGCTTCATTTTCCTGATACAAAGGTTAAGTTATTTGATTAGGGAGCAAGCTTTCTGTGACTAACTGTAAGACTTGAATAGTAAATTAAACAAACAAACATTGCTAAGAAGAGTTATTCAAGTAGGTGAGATCTGCTCACAGACCTACCCAGACTGCTCAGTCAGCTTTAGCCAAGAAATGAGCCTGCAGAAATACCTCGCTTCTAACATAAAGCAAAAAACACTGGGATTCTATTTCTAACAATGAAGCTCTCCCCTAACTTGACATGCAAATCTCCTAGTACCACAAGGAAGTTATACAAACTATGAAAATCTTTATTTTAATGCATCAGCAGGCAGGACATTTCTATAATTTTAATCTTAGCGTTGTTCTCAATATGGGACTGCTTCTCACCAGGTCATAGCTCTGAAGACATGTTCGTCTGCACCACAGTGGAGGCTTTACAGTGCATTACCATACTGTTGGTGTTAGTCAACACCATAGAAGTTTATCCAACCATAACTTAACATTTGCTTATTATTTGTAAAACAACACTTTGATAAAGTATTATTATTTGTTAACAGGCTTTTAACTTATTTTTTAAAGATTTTTTTGATAGAAATTAGAGTCATGAAAGAAGTATTGATGTTACTGATAATTACATACAGTCAGTGATGCATACAAAAAGTCTAAGACGTTTTGAAGTTTGATTGCATAAAGTGCTATCTGTAGCTAATGAGCTATACCCATTATAGAAACCAGAAGGCATAATGACCAGAAGTAATCCAATTTCAGGACTCTGTTTTCAAATGGAAAGATGAAAACTTTACTTTGGTTTTTGACCCCCTGATCAATTTCTCAGCTGAGGAAGAATTAGTACTTGATTCAAATTAAGTGGTAAAAAATCAGGGTAGGAATATCCATGCTATACTGTAATAAGGGCTCCTGCTAGCAAAGTTTATTAAAATTATCATTGATTTGAAATTGTTTAACCAGTGATTTCCTCCAGTTTAGCTGCTTAACTTTTTAGAAACAACCTCGGGAGCTAAACACACATTGCTTGAATGTATTTTCCATGTAATACAAACTGTTTTGCTAGATTACGTTATATTTAGGCCATAAAGGTGTCAATCTCAGAGAGACACTCCCAAAATAAACCTAGTTATTCAAAATTAAATTTAAATATATTGGTTTTGTCTTTTCCCAATTTCTTAGAGCAAACCAAGTAAGAAGCCACTGCGGCACTTTTCCCAGTATATCAAGAGGAATATCCTGCTGAAAGAGAAAGCAGGGATTACAACCATTAAGGCAGTGATGCACAACCCTCACAGACTGAGACCAGGAATTCTGCCAGAGGCCCAAAGGCTTAGATAGATTTGCATACAAGTTTAAATGACAGCTCACTAAAATGACTGTATTTTATTATTTATCCCTAAATTTGTGAACACTAAGTCACATAAATTTAAAAAGACTGCTTTAAAGTAGAAATGTGGCTACAGTTTTCAGAAAAATAAAAAGCTTACTGTGGAAGAAGAACAGATTTTATTTAAAACATCAGTTAAAACAAGGGATGTCCCAGTCCCCTTGAGCAGGGATCTGTAGTCTTGACACATTAACGCTTTGTTAATGCTTCCTTACCCCACCTTACACTCTTTGCAAGGAAAGCCTCCATAAACTTCTTTCCCCAGCTTTCTACTAAGCCCAGTCCTCCACAAATACTCCCTGAAGCTCCATCCCTTCCAAAGCTCCCTCCATTTCAATCTTCTGTGGTCTCCACAAAAGCAAACACACTTCAGTATTGCACAAAACAAAAAAGTTTACTGACTTCAGTTTCACAGAGAAATGCAAGTGAGAGACCACACTTTGTCTTATCCTAGCAGAAGAGGCTGATCAGTTTGGTCTTCCATTTACTAATCCAATTTGTTCTAGACCTCAAGGTAAGTCTCCAGGGTATTTTGTTCTGCACTGACAACAACAATTCTATATGAGTAAATTACAATTTTTATTAGACAAGTTCCCCCGAACCTATCTCCCTTAGGCCCTCTGATACTCTAATACACTGTAATACACACCCTCTTGGCTCCTGTTGTATCGCACTCAACTGGATTGCCAATCGGCTCACGGACAGAGTCAAAGTGGTGATCTATTTTCTAACAATCTACAACTTTTTTTTCCTTCAGAGGGCTAAAAGTTAATGGGAAGCCAGTTGAGAACAGCTTCTGTCTTCAGGAAGGGTAATAAAAATCCCTTAAGGCTTCCCAGGTTCTACTAATGCAGGCACAGTACTACAATGGCTTCTGCAGTGGAGATTATGTCACATAAATTCATAGCAGCTGAAATCCCAAAATACACCAAACTTGAGGCAAAAGTGACCAGAAAGAGAGAAGTAGTGAAGGAACAGACTGACTGATAAGGGAAGGGACATACCCCAGGAAGGAAAGAAACTGAAGCAGAATGAAAAAGTGAGCAAGGGGTCAAACAGCAGAAGACAGGAGAAAAAAAAGTTAAAAAAAAAAAGATGAGAAGAAGGAAAATTCTTCTGTGAATAAGAATGAAACAAAGCAAAAATGAGTAAATATAACATACTTTATGATGGATAAAGCCAGTTGAGGGGGTGGGGAGGGGAGATGTGTGAAAAAAATCTTGGATGGCCAGATGAACTGCTACAGCAGCAGACTATGTACGTGACATCCTAGTCGGACATCTGTTCCAATTATCGCGGTACCTGAAAGACTGAAGCTCCACACAGATTTTGCATCACAGAGTAAAGACAGAATTATTTAAATAGGCATCTGCTGCCATCCCAAAATTCTTGGAACACTAAGTAGCTTACTCCTATGTGTGTGCTGTATGCATCCAAATCCACTGGTAGGGGGGACCCAAAAGAAGGGAGAGGTGCTGTCTGTGCTGGTATCAAAATAAATACTTATTCCTGGTTTATTCTTCATTTGCTCTTTAAAAATTATGAACCACAACGTGCGTTCATAAAAAATGCTTAACAGGCAACTTATTAAAAGCAGCCTAAATTTAGACTTAAAAACCACTGACACGAAGCCTACAAAGTTTGCCTCACTGCAAGAGGCACTTAGAAGCAGGCATCAAGTTTTATTCCAAGGTTCTGTAGCTAAAATTAAAACATGGACACAAAAGCTGTAATAAAGCTTCTGAAAGCACAACCAAAGCTACAATATTCACTCCTGTATTTCCCGAGTGATCTAGAAAGAGTAAAACTAATTCAAACTCTGCAGCCCCCTCCGCTCTCACACATGCACGCCCCCCCCCCCCCCCCCCCCTTTTTGCTGCTCCTCATCGAGTCTGGGGACTGCTCTCTATTTTTAATTGCTGCAGGTATCTTGAAAAACACTGGGTAAGCAAAGTCTGTAAGGGGAAAACTAAGAGCTAGCAGCTGCGTGGGGGAACATTTTTGGACTCCAAGCAACCCAGAGTGTTAAAAATGACACAGTTTTGTTTTCTGCAGGCAAAGAGATGTCTCCAGTACTGTGAGAGGCATGTCCTCTTATTCACTGCATTTTGTGGAGAGATGTTAGTTCAGCTTTTCAGTGTAGACAGGGCAAGGGCAATGTCTTATTTCTTGGTTAGCAACAAAATGCAGGATTATTCTTTTCCCCAGTTCTTTCTCTCTACATCTAATAAAAAAGAACAAGCAGATCAGCTTATTGTATTAAAGTCTAAATAAGCAAAATGTTCACTTGGAAATCTGCTGGCAGTTTAAAAGTTAAAATTAATACCTCACTAGTATCTGCAGGAGAGTACATCTCTCAGAGTTAGTGCTTCATGTCATCTGGAAGCACTGCTTTATCATTCACACTTGATTCAGCTTTTGAAGGTCATCTTACAGCTAAAAGAGCAACGTTTAAGCTTTTTAAATATAACCTTAAATCCCGAGACGTAGTTGCACGGTGAATTAATAAACAGATGCTATAATAAAGTAGTATCACCAGATTACACACAAGTCCCCATACCAACATTTTACAAATTGGCACCTTTTCCGGCAAAAATACAAGTCATTAGTCAGGTACAATAAAACCAGCAGGGCTCCGAATCTGATATGCAGCTGCGAGATTCCTGCTACTTTAAGGAGAAAATAAATACAGACAGCCACAAACAGAGCCAAAGCCCTGTGTCTACTCCAGGTAAGCAAAGCTCTGCACCACCAAGAACACCAACGCTGCAATTCCTTTCTGACACTGCTATCAGTCATCGAACCCAAGTAGATATGAGGGAAAACAAGGTAATCCACTTTCACTCATGATGCACAGCACAAGGCTGAGGAGGGGACAAGGCAGGCAACAAGAAGTGTTATGAAATGGGAGCAGGAGCGTGCGCATGAAGAAAGAGCAGAAGAAAACAGCACAGGGAGAGATTCCTCAGATGAAGAGTCAAAACAAAAACCCCCTACAAAGATTAAAAGCAAGTGAGATGAAGAATGTAGCGTCTTTGCTGTAAATCAATCTCATTAAACTACCATTCCTAAACTGGAACCTACCCAACCTAAAATATTTTTAGTAGTCTCATTCCATAGTAAATCTGAATTTAAAGCAACAGAAAATGTTAAAGCTCCATGTACATTAGCATTTTTCTCTTCAAAAAAATTATTCAGAAAAGGCACTGTTAATTACTCACATAGGAGTTACAATAGCAACAGATTTATAGATATGCCCTATCAGGTCACTGAAGTTAGAATTGAATCTTTTGTTTCAAGTTTTGGTGAAAATATAAAGCAAGCCTCAAATGGGTTACAGTTACATTTGAATGCAACTGAAATTTGAAAACGCAAAGATAGAAACTCTTATTTCAAAGGCTTTCAGAGAAACACCGAAGCAGAAAATGAAAGTGAAACCATGATGAAGCCATCACATTTATTCATTTTTCTGAGAGACAAATAGTAGCAACATAAAGCACTGAGTATATGCGAGACAACTAATATGCATCAGTTAATTCACGTTCAAGAAGACGGGTAAATAAATCTGTACGACCATTTTTACAGAGTGGGGAAAACAGAAGGGGGAATCAAGTAGCGATTCCAGGATTAAAACTCACAGTCTACCACTTACGGGCAGTTACACTTCCCATAGGGAAAATACGAGTTAAGAGATGGATTATTTTTTTATTTTTATTTTTTTTTTAAACAGGCCACCTGGTCGGCTCTTCATTCATATTCAGAAGACTCAATTTGAGCAGGAGGTTTAGATCAGATGATCTCCTCTTGTCCCTTTCTAATTTTAATTACTGTATGATTAGAAAATACTTCTAGGAGTACCTCTCCAGTTTCCTCACAACTTGCCCCAATTTTCCATAGCTTATAAAACAGTAAATGTGTATCACAGAATCACTAAGGTTGGAAAAGAGTATGTGTAATACATAACCAGAGAGCATTTCTAACACAGAAAGCTTTTTACCTTCAGAGCAGTGTTAGCTAGCCTTACCGAACCTCTCTACAGGTATGCCAATAAAAATCAGTCGCAAGAGTGAATAAAAAGCACCCAGCACCCCAGTAAACATCAAAAGTTACCACAAACTAACTCAGAAATAACACATCAACGGCCAAACTCATTGCTAACGGCTTGAGTCCATCATTAAGGCAAAAACGTGGTAGAAAACAACCCCAAACGCAAGACTTGAGAGGAACGCCCGTGTCAGAGACGCACGCCTTACCTGGCTCCCGGTTGATTTCCACCTCGAAGAAGCACTGGGGCCGGTCCTGCACCCCCATGGCCGCGGGCGGCCCCGCAGCCCCTCGTCCCGGCCACCTGGACACAAAGCAGAGGCGCCCTGGGGAGCAGCCGCGCACCGCCGGATCCCGCCCCTCGGCCCCCCCGGCCGAGCTCTCCTCACGCCCGCCCGCTCTCCCGCCCTCCGCACCGAGGGGTAAAATTACAGGGCCGCGGCGCCGCCAGGAACTCAAGGCGACACCTTCCCCCCCACCCCCGCCCCAACCCCGGCGGAGGGGCCGCGGCTGCGTGAGGGCCGGCGGCGGGGCTCCGGGAAGAGGCCGGGGTAATTCACCCTGAGGAGAATTTGTTCCTCCTCTCACAAACAGCCGCTATGGGGCAGCGGGGGGGCCCCCCTCAGCGCTGCCCGCCCTGCCCATCCCCTCCCCGGGGCAGGGGCCGCGGCCTTACCTGGCAGCTCCGGCGCTTTGTTCCCTCGCCGCGCCCCCCTCAGCCCCCCCCCTCCCTACCTCCACCCCCCTGCCAGGAGGCGCCGCCGGAGCCGCCGGCCCCGAACGCCATTAACCGGCGGACTCAAGGGCCCGTCCGCCCGCTCCGCCCCGGCGCGGCGCGGCCCAGCCCCGCCTCCCCCGCCGCGTCCCGCCCCTCCCCGCCCCCCTCGCGCTTTCCCGCCGCCCGCGCGGCGCCGTGAGGGGAGGGCGAAGGGGAGCGGCGGGGCCGGAGCCTGGGCCGAGGGCGGGGAGCTCCGCTCCCTCCTGAGCGCGGCGGGACGAAGCGCCGCGGGTCCTTGCCGTCGCGGGGGGACAGGCACGGGGTGGAGGAAGGTGCTTTACAGAATAAATAGCATGGTGAGCCCCCGGAGGGCGGCATCCCCCCTCACCGCCCTGTGCTGGGCTGTGGAGTTGAGTGACACCCGCCCCCCCGGTGCTTTACCCCTTTAATTTGAGAAGCCTGGGCGGTTTTGAGGAGATGTCTCCCTCTGAAGGGAAAATATTTTTGCGAGCACAAAAAAACCCCCTCAGAAGATTTTGTACGGGAAAATGTTCGCCGCAATGCATTCGCCAGGGCTGTGGTAGGATCGCTCTGGTTCTTCGGCAGGAAAACAAGGCCGCTCCAGGGGCCAGCCTGGGGTGATCCTGTCCCTTCCCGAGCCTCAGCCCTGTGTAAACTCATCCAGCCGTGGCTTAGGAGCCCAAGAAAATTCAAACCAGAGAAATTTTAATTATTGCATCGGGTTATTTTTTCGGAGTTTGGGATGCTGGACCATCCCAGAGTGTGGAAGTGGTAACTTTTACCAATTGAAGTCTCAAACTGTTTGGGAAGGAGTATTAAATCTATAAATCCTCAGCCTTCTACATCCTTCAGGCCAAGTTACTTCACACCGAGGATGTCCAGCAGCTTAAAAGAGCTTTTCGCGTACCCACTTATATTGATTTAATTTATGTAATTACTCCTGTAACTTTGTTCTCACCCTTACAGAGCTGGTGTTCTGGGAAGGCAGAGGAAGGCAGCGCCTCTAGCACAGTCTACACCCTGCACATGCTGTGCCATCCCTACAGCCATTACACAGTCTCCAGCTAAACCACAGCCTCACCACTTGGTGCAAAAAAAAAGTCTTTTATTACTTCCAGAAAGACGTTTTGTCGCTTTCTAAGCGGTGAGGACACTCTCTTATTCAGTCCTCACCACCCGAGAAGCAAACCGTTTCCGAATGCTTTCCAAAAGTTGTACAAACCAGAACTCGCTGCAGTAATTTTACCTGGCAGCAGTATCTGCGGTTATGTCCTTGTCTGAGGAGAAATTCAGAGGTCTTAGATTAAAACAAATAAGTGCTGAGAATAAAAAGGAGCAATACTGAAATCAAAGGATATTTTAGAAGTTAGGAATGCAGCAAAGTGGGATTGTTTTAGATGTAATTTATCTATAGCTTTAACGCCTGCTGTCACTATATCATTTGAGCATCTCATGAAGCTTTAACAGCCAGATTCCATCATTCTTTATTATGTCTAATAACATATGATTGTGCAAGTGGTCCCTAAGGAAGCCTGTCTTTGGGGTTGTCACATAGATTTCCTGGTCTTTTGGGGATATTTGCAAGGTAAGCTATCACACAATGTGAAAAAAAGGTAGCACAGGCTGGCCCTGAATTATTTAGCTGTGAAATGCTCTTATGAAGTAGAAGGGTATTATTTGCCTCACTTTAAAACGGTAAACCGAGAAACAAAGCTGCTGAGAAATGAAGTGAGTTATAGTAGGTCCACAGGAATTCCTTTCCAAAATTAGAATTTGAAAACACATCTCCTTGATTTCCTTAATTTTCCCAAACAATAACTATCATATGTTCGGGGTTTTATGGTTTTGTTGTTTGTTTTTTTTCTCCTGAGCTGAAATAAACTGTTAATTCCCTTTTACCTGCAGTCTCTTACTTTTCTGTTTTCAGAATATGAACTTGTTAAAGGTAGAGGAGCAAATAAATAAGCAAAAAGTCTCAAAAAAAAGACATGGAAATGTGTGACTTGCTCTTCATGCAAGTAGCAAAGATTGTGAGCAATAAAAAAAAAGTTAATTTCAAGCCCTGATTATTTTAATAAAGAAGCAAATTAGAAAGAAGTTCTGATCCCCTGGGAGATAAGCTCTTAAGATCATCTCTAGGACTCGAGCTGATAAATGCGCAGCTTGGTGGAAGAAAGACATACTCAAAAAAAAAAGTTTCCAAAGCACATCTGAGGCCAGTCTTTTGAAACAGGAAACATTTAGTTACAAATGAAGATTTTTCCTAGTGTTCCTATCTGGGAACTACCACAGATGCTGTTCTGGTCACATCCCGTGCCCACTGAAACCAGTGACAAACAAAGTCCCCATTGATTTCAGTGACTACGGATGAAGGCTGTTTGAGGGGGAGTAAGGTCTGCATGGCAAAGCAGTATAGTTATGAATAATTGCTTCTGTATAATCCTAGTCTTTGAAAAGCCATAAATTTGTGAAACGCCCCCTTTTACAGGCTAAAATTTTCCCAGCTGCGTTCCAATCCTATAGACAACTTTTTCGTGCACCAAGATCAGCGGACCCAACTTTATTCTGCCTCAAATCAACTTTAGAGATTTCTTAGTGGTACATTTTGTGCCCGAGAATTCATGTTGACAAATCTTGGCTGAAAGTTGCATTCTTTTCTGAGATAGAGCGTGCTTGGCTACAGGAGTTTGAAAAGTAGGAGGGTGCAAAAGCCACTGCTGAGCAGTTACGCAACCTACGTGCACATCAGGGTAAAACTGCTTAAATTAGGATGCAGTCTTTATTTTCCACAGTGTCTTTGATTGCCCTAGTAATTATTTAGTCTACATGTGGCCGTGAAAGCTCAAACTGACCAGTTTTTGTTCAGGTATTTATAGAGGCTTTTCCTTATCGTTTTGCAAATTCCATACATAGAATCTGAGTCTGAAATCGAAACCAAGCTTTTTTATGAGCAATAAGTTGGTCAGGTCTTTGTCATGCTATTTTAGATGTTGCCATTGCAGTTACATTTTGTCAACTGCAATACTATACAGGGCCTAGTGTCCAGAAAACCTCTGGTCTGCTCCTCGTGTGCTGAATATTTTCTTACCTAATTTGTGATTTGCACGCACATTAGTTAGATAAGGAGAAGAAGGAATTTTTAACATAGCTTTTCATTATCTGGGGCGTTTGGGTTGGGGGGACTGGTGCTCAAAATTCTTCAGTGAGACAAATTCACGGCTGCTTGTTCGAGATCTTGCTCTGTAGCCACTCTGCACAGATTCTCATCTGGTGCAAACAGATGCGAAGCGTTGACACCAGGAGAAGAAGTGACTCAGAGCTGTTCATGAGGGTCACTGAAGTTTTGAACATTGAGAGATGGTGGATAAAAGAGCCAGAAAATTCTACAGCTGAATTTAAAAACTTGTGTTACTGGAGAACAGACGAGCACCTGAAGTGTTTCCTTCAATCATTTAGTCATGCAAAACCATTTCTTCAGTATTTTTTCTGAAGAATAAATATTGCAGACCAGAATAACTAAAAAAAGGGCTTTAATTATGAAAGGCCTCACTGCTGAGCAAACAAGAAGTTAAAAGCGAAAAGCCGACAGGCAGTTATCTCTTACGCAAACTTAAACAGTGAAAAGGTGCTTAATTAAAAAATACCCATGTACGCATTTGAGTGCGGAGTTTAGAGTGTTAAAGGGAAATAAATGGCTTGGGGGTAAGTAATAAATAGTAAAACCTGCCAGCTCTAGGCTGCTGATCAAAATCCACACCAAGGCAGTAATATCTGACATTTTTCCACATGTCGAATGCCAAGTTGTTGAAGATCTGTGCTAGCAAGGAGCTCCTGTCCACATTACCGAAAACATTAAAACTCCGGGCTTTTATAGAGCCTTGGAAGCAGTTAATGGTTCCTATTTTGACAGGACTGAGTAAACTGGGAACTAAAGGACATAGATAGAGAGGAGAATGTTCCAAGTGGAGCAGGAGATTCGGGGGGCTTAGGCAGGTAAGACTATCACTAGTGCCTGCCTTCGACAGTAGCTTTCCCGTTTGGCACCGTGCATTAACACCTCCTCAAGGAGCCCGCAAATGTTGCTCGAGAAACAATCTGTTACCCTTCGGCTGCCCCAGAGTCCAGCACCTGCGCGGGCCAGCAAGCCTGCCGATAGAAATGGAAGGCCGGATCTTTTGAAATCACTCTTTCACCGAACATGAACATTAGGTAAAAGCAAGGAAAGATTATATTTGCTGTTATTAATGTACTAACAGTGTCACTAATAACTTCATAGAGATGGAGGCACAGAGGTAAAACAAAACCAGATTATAGCCACCCATATGCTGAGCCAGCTTCAATGAATTTCTCTCTCTTTTCTCCCTGACAAACTCTTAGGACATTTACACAGCTGTCCCATAGTTGAAATTCATGTCTCAAGCAAAACCGTTGTCCCTGGACTTGCTTTTGCCGAAAAGGAGCATTGATGTGGGGACACCCGTATCCTCGGACAGGTTATAGGAATATTTGTAACCTCACACATCCAAACACTCCCTGCGGTTCTCTTCATTCATGCTTCCCTTTCCCCAGGGATTTCCTGTGAACCATAACCCAATTAATACCTGAGCCTTTAACACACTTCCTAAAGGATTAGTGAGCTTTCCCCCATCCTGCCCTAAAGCTTTAGGAGTGTTTCCATCCCCGGCATGAGTAGGTGGAGCCATCTGATATCCAGGCAGTAAACAGAATTTATTAATGACTTCCCCAGCGTGATTGAAATATAAGCAAACTATTAATCCATTATATGGTAAATTGCTTAACGGGGCAGGGTATATTCCTGTACGTATAGCTTCTTTAGGCCCTGACACCGGTATTTTATGTGAACTAGTACATGGGGACTTTAAATGGACACGATGTATACAGATTATTAGCAGCAGTTTGCTGAGACTAGAAATAAAATCAGCCAGTTGCTGAGAGGCAGGTCAGGTTTGGGAGACTTGAGGTCTCCTCCTCTAGCTGCCCGTCCTCTCCCTGGATAAACGAACAGCTTCAGTCTCTCCTGCTGACACGGCATAAATCTCAACAGTGCCAACATCTCATCCAGCAAACGTTCAAAGGCAAATGCTGTCAAGAAACCTGAATATGAGTGAGTTCAGAAGCTGGAACATCATTTAATGTAGTTTTCTGTATAATTCTCCCAGCTGCTCCAGACTGATTCCTACCTCCACAATCTTCCCATCTACTTATTTGCTTCCCTTCATCAGTACCTGAGTTCTCCCCAAATAATTTTACAAAGATATCTCCGTTTCGCTCTTCTTTCACTGCTTGTAGAGAAAGAGGTTGATGATTTTATATTTTCTTAACCAATAAATGCCAGATGTCTGACGTGTGGGTTGGTGTGTTGTGTAGGTGTCAAGATCACATTTGGCCTGATCCAAACCCCAATGCAATTAATTTTTTTTCCATTTACTTCAGGGGGTTATAACTCAGGGCTATTGAAAGAAAATGAAGTCTTGCTAGTAATCAAAACTATGCTTTATCACAAGGATGAAGCCTAGTTCATATCAGACTTGATTTACCCATTCAATAATACTTAAATTAGGTCAAAAAGAGATTATTTTATACAGCATATAATTAACCAGTGAAACTTGGTGCCACAGGAAAGTGCAGAGGTTAATTATAGGATGTCTGGTTTTGCATGTGGAGTCTTGCATGGAAACCAATTCAGGGGGCCATGCTACGTAACAGCAACATAAGCGAGTTTTTACCCTCACAATAAAATTAGACTGTTTGTGTTACCGTGTTCTTGAAATCTCCCATCTGTTTCTCTGTGCCTGTTGTCTCTTGTCTTGTGTTAAATTATGAGCTCTTGGAATGGATGACAACAAAGGTCTTTTGGTAGGTACTTTGACAGCCTATATCGGTCTTAGATCAGTAAAAGAAATAAGGCAATTTTGCCTAAAAGCCGACCCTTATTCAGAAGTGACACTGAGGTAGAGATTAGAAATCAAAACCAGTACTGAACAAGTGGGAAAAAAGGGAAAAAAAAAATACATGCTGCTGAAGGCAGCTAACCGACCCTGTAAGAAGCTTGGTATGAGATGTAATATCCCCAGGATCACTCTGATTCAAACTAATATTTAATTAATAGCTTTCTGAGGGGAAAATGGCACAAAGATTCCTTTCCCCTAGTTTTTTTTTCTTACTTTTTTCCTCTAAAGTTTAGTTTACCGTTTTACCTTTGCATTAAAGATGTATAAACCCCAGCTCATCGTTCTCCCTAAGCACCATCTGAGAACACTCTGTTATGCAGCACAACATGCCTGAAAGGCTTGAAACTGAGTCAGCTCAGGTACTTCAGAGCTTGTTAGTTTTAGCTCAGACAGTTTGGACGTTTTTGCGCTGTGGATTGCAGGAGGGTTTATTAATTCAGCTGCAATGCAAATGTACAGAGCCAGCAGAGGTTCAGGGCAGTGCCCATGTTGCGGACCACGGAGCAGAGACATCAAAGTAGCTCTGCAGACCAATCTACCCACCAGCAGAGATTCATCGGAGACAATTTTCTGCGCTGAGCTGGAAATGACTTCATGTAGCGCTGGTGGGACACCTTGTCACTGTCCTCCCAAATTTACTGTTTCCAGGGGTGTGACATGCAGCGCGGAGATGCTTGAGCTGGTTCCAGGCAAAACCAGCTGAGCTCTGGCAGAGGTTTACTAGCCCAGGCTCAGCACCGTTTCAAGGCAGCTGCATTGCTCCTAGACCCAAATTGGCCCCAGAACAAGTACAGCTCCATTTATATGCACTGCGGTTCCTGAACCAGTAAATCATACTGAAGCCAAGCTGACTCTGCACAAAGCCATCTCAGGTACATCTAAATCCAGACGGCTGGCAGTGCTTTAAAAATAAAGAATTCAAGTCACAACGCAAAGTTAACTGGCTGAAATGTAGCAGTCCCCGCGATCTAGAAGGTCAGACTGATTGATACAGCACTTTGTTCTGATGTTAAATGTGTGAATCTGCAGCTGAGGCTCCAAAGCAGAATGGTAATAATAGCAAGAACGGTGCCAATAAGGAAAAAAGCTGAGCGGTTGGCAGAGCCGTGGCTGCAGCGAGGCGGGTAATTCTCAGTAGATCTGAGCAGGCAAAAGGGAACAGTTACCTGCCCCTGAAACCAGGGGAAGAACGGAGAATCTGGTAAAGAGAAAGCAGGGAAATTCTGGCTTGTGGATACGGGCAGAATCTTTGGGATGAAGGAGAGGGATGGATTTATGCAGGGAGTTCCTGCAAAGAAGCAGGAGGTTTCTATAGGAGGAGTTTGCTGGTGAATGAAGGGTTGCCAGAAGTCCTCGACTGGCACAGTGAGTTTAGAGAATAATGTTAATAAAATATGCAGTGCCTCCTGGTAACAGCATTAGTAATAACCACCAAGATAAATGTTAATGTTGATATAAATAAAGCTATATGCAATTATGATCAGCTAAGGTCAGGAAGACATTATTTTTCTGGATTGAACAATGAAGTGCATTGTGTGCACTTACGGACAGAGAAGGTTGGAAGGAGAGGATTTATGTTGTCTTCTGAAAGATTCAACACTGACCACTGTCAGAGACAGGATACTACATTGATCTGTTTGGGAATGACAATTTCTCTTTTCTGCAACAACCACAGAATATTTGTGCTGGGAGTGCAGAAGCTTTGGCCTCACTTAATTTGATACTAAAAGATCTTGGTGGACAGAGATATATAAAACTGCCAGCATCATCTAGTGAGAATCTTGTTTATGCCTCCGCATAGGAAGAGTTTGTCTTATGGTAAGGCAGGAGCTTAAAGTAAAACCTGAATGTAAACATATAAATAAAATGGTTTGGTATTTACTTTAGACTCTAAATTCTGGCTCCCAAAATATAAATAAAATGGCTTGCTATTTACTCTAGCTCCCACTTGAAACGCAGGCTAGAACGCCATAGGTTTGTTCTAGTGTAGCGGCATGCTAATAATTGCGGATATACCATCAATTGTGCTGGCATATTTGTCTAATGGATTGCAATTGTTGCCATAAACAAATGGTAATTGCTTGGGATTTAAAATATGCTGT
Source organism: Gavia stellata (assembly GCF_030936135.1). Taxonomy (NCBI): domain Eukaryota; kingdom Metazoa; phylum Chordata; class Aves; order Gaviiformes; family Gaviidae; genus Gavia; species Gavia stellata. The sequence continues at coordinate 3,820,041 of NC_082599.1, forward strand.
AATTACACTCTTAACATTGAACTTCTGTGATATGAAGATGGTAGTTGCAACATCTTTCAGTTCGATCGGTTTAAAATACAGGGGCGAGGGCAGTTTTGCAATGAAGACCAAGAGAAATCAGGGAGTGCTTCAAGTCAGGGAGCAGCTAGCCTCCAGTCCTGCTCCCCTTACAGCGCACAACAAAACTTCCCTCCCAATGCAGGACGTTAGGATTGGCCACAAAGGAAACCACACGGAGATTTCCAAAATGGAGCCTTCAAGTTTCTGCACATAAATCAAGACTTCTTTATGTGTAACCAGAGTGGATTTGCTGGTGGGGGGAAAGAGAGAAGGCTATTAATCCTGATGCCAAGTTTGCACGATGGGAGTATGGGGGAGGCTGCCAACCCCATCCCACTCCATGGCTCCAGCTGCAGCAAAAGCATAGGCAGAAGTCTCCCTGAGCACTAACCTTTCCATTGCTCAGCCGAGGTGTTACGTGAATAAATAGCCTTTGCTCCATACCCTTTATTCTGATACATTGAAGTATCCATCCTTCTAACTTTATGCACTGAACTGACCTCTCATCTCAGAGTAAGGCTTCCTAAAACAAGTGAGCCCATCTATTGACTCTCTGCCTTTCACAGTCCCAACCTCCCACCACTTCTTCTGCTCTACCTATGGCATTTATCTGACCCTGAAAAAACAACCTAAACCAGCAGAAAACTGCCCCAACCAAAAAAAAAAAAGAAAAAAAAAAGAAACAAACCCACAAACATAAGACCCCCTCCAAACAGATTTTTTTCGCTGATCTAACGAGCTGGGAGTGAAGGAGAGAGCAGGAGCACCACTTTTGGCAGCAGCAAGGTGCTAGACGCTCAGGAATTTCACAAAACTTCACCTATAGGTGCATCAGGCAGGTTAAGTAGGATGAACCACAGGTGAGGATTCTGTACCGACAGCTTGGCAAAGGTATTCTGAGCGACTTGTGTGCATCTGCCAGTCAAACAAAAATAAATGTTGCTGTTCTGATGGAGGATTATAGATCAGCTGGGAAATTAGTTGTGTTACATTCTGCTACACTCTATTAGATTTAGTCCTGGTGCCCAAATCTGTCAAGCATTTATCTAGGGTAACTGCCTGGCCTTTGTGAGAGTAATAACGAATAACTAAGCTTTTTACTGTCACAATAATAATGAAGTATTAATGGTGAATTAAGGAACAGAATGAGAGAAAAGCAAGCCATGCAGCCATTGCTGCCAGTTAGCATCTAACTAGATAGTCAGATGTGGAACTGTTAATGTATCTGGGTAAATGAAGGAGTGGAATAATCACACAGCGTCTATAAACATAAATCAAGATCAATAAAAACACTGGCTGCATAGATTCTGAGGGTGGATTCAGCAGCTTTAAGGCTACAAAACTTAATTTCCTGGTCACCTGTACCTTTAGCATCCTACTTATATATTCTAAAAATGCTTCAGTATCTTCCTGTGCCAGTTGTTGCACTGAATTCCTGAAAGTATGTACATGTATTCTAGGAGAAGAAACATTTAACTGCATCAAGGATGGAGCAGAAAAGAAAAAAAAAAAAGACTTTACAAGCAAAAAACCTTCTAACTCGAAATTATCTAATTAATGTTCAATTTATAATGGAAAGCCACAAAAGAATCTATAAATCTAGTTGTTATAAGCTCATCTAGAAACAGCTATAAACCTATATTCCTGGGCTTTTAGATCTTGGCTGCACTAGAAAATGTTTCTTCCACGTTCTGTAAAATTGAGCTTCAGTGCTACCGGCCAACATCTGCAGAGCTGGCCAAATCAAGGCCCACACAGTAGAAAAAAATGTTTTGAATATAATTTCTGACCCAAGCATTGGATACATTCGGGTCTGATTAAAATATATGAGCCAAGGAAAATAATTGGAAAACTTCATTAGAGGGGCTTTAATCACATCTCTTAAACATGGCCACATTTTCTTGTGTGTGCCCCTCTGGCATTGACAAGACACAGCTGAGTCAAATTCTCCTGGCACTATAAATGGGAGCAAACTGCGTTCCTCTCATTCTCAGGTGAAAACAATTCATTTCTTGAAACAAAAGTGTGTGTCTGCCTTAATTTTCTTCCTATTTTCCCCTCTGCCAGAGCACTACGTCAATCATTTTCCTTCATTAAAGACAACCTTTGCTATTGACTTGTCTCAAGCAATGGTAGGATGAACTCGCAGTCAGAAAACACCTTCTGATGTTTGGCTTGACTGAACTGTCACCGACCCATGGCATGAACTCACTCACACCCTCTCTCTACACCCTTTTTTTGTTGTCCCGCTTACAGGGAAATGAAAGGGAAAACTGTAAGAGTAACAAGCACGTAAGCAACACTGCTGGGGAACAAACAGCTCAGAGGAAGAGCGATGAAAAATCATACAGAGCAGATGAAGTCTCCCGAGATAAATGCAAAGATTTAGGGCAGCCAGACAGTAATTGCAGTGTTTGCAAAAGTCCGTGTGCGTGCACTGCATCATTTACAGCAAACAACGCGTTCAGTCGACACAGCCCGTTCTCTGTTCCTGAGGCCGGTGATTTTCTTTTTTTATTTGTTCTCTCCCTATTTGTTCAGACCTTCCAAGTAATTTTCTTGATGCTTTGGCCTCTCGTTTGCAGTTCTATATAGGCTGTTACAAGAACTGTTGATATCTGATGTTCTAAACCTGAGACAAGTTAGTTAATTTGGATTAGTCATAACGGGAGTGCTGTAGTGCCACGGTCGGATAAGCTTTACCCCAGAAGGCAGGTTTCTAGGACAAACTATTTATGAGCATCGGCATCATTTGCTGAGGGCAGCGAAACGTGGGCTCTTTGGAGGAAGACTGAGAAAACAAAATTAAAACCACTTCTGAGCCTGGCTCCCCGACTTCTGGGATTTGTATAAATGCGAGTGCGTTGTCATTTTCTACATTCTTCCCTGCTTAATACCCACAAAATATCCCCGTTTGGCCAGTATTTGTTCTGCAGCGCAGTATTTGTTCTGCAGCGTAAAAGTGATGTGTGGGTATCACTCAGGAAGCAGCCCTCTTGATCAGATTACACAAGAGGACTTCACCGATGCGGAAGCAAGATGTGAAAGTTTCACTCTCTTGTTCATATTCAGATTTTGAGTTGCAGAAGCAAGTTTTGGCAGAAAAGATTCAGTGAAATAACGATGTGGAATAACAGTACTCTTGGAGGAAATCAAGAGATTGGTATAATTTCTGTACTCAAGTGATTTTTTCCCAAGAAAATCTACTTATGAGTGGTTTAACTCCTGTTATCTCATTGTTCAGGGCATATCTCTCATGCGTTCTTTCGCATGGCTTTATTAAGACGAGTCACTCTGTAAACTTGATGTGAGGCTGCTCCTTTTCCCCATTGGCAAAGGTATTAACTGGGTAGCAGGTGACTCACCTTCTCCTGCTGCACCACTCCCAGTGTACATCTGTGATACCATCATCGCCAGAAGCTCATCTCCTGAGTCCAGCCCCAAATAATCCTAAAATTGAATTGAAGTCTATGAGATTTTTGAAGTAAAGAAGGTTGGGGTGCTTTTCTTTTATGCTTTTAGGGATTCATATTTTTGTTCTACTCTCCCGTTGTGAGATCTAGGTATTACCTTTGTTTTACAAAGCAAGCTGGGATTTCCCCAGGTTTCCCATTATTCCAGAATTTCAAACCTTAAAACCTTATATATTTCACAAGTCATGGTAAAATTGATGAAGATGATCACAGTGCCCAAAATAAGCTGTGTAAGCTCTTTTCTTCTCTCTAAATACCGGATGAAGAACTGTCTAATTTTCAGACCACCTCTCATGTAACTGGAAAGGAGAGGAAAAATCAAATGACGGTTTGACAGAGTGGATCTTTCTGATGAGGACCACCTGGGAATTAGGTTTTATGGACTGAAGTGGACTGGGTCTGTGTGGACAACATGCAGGTTGGGACGAGGGCTGGGCCAGAAAGGGACGCTGCTGGAGGGAGGGCAGTCTCTTCACCTCTCATCCCTGCCACCCCCATAAACTCTGCCTGGGGATGTATGTGCATGCAGTGTAGCTCGCTCAATGCATTGTATTACCCCTCATGACAAAGTACATAGTTGCTTCTTATAGGAAAGCGCTCCAGGGACACTCAGAAGCTGCTATTTTCTCTGTCTCATCAGTGAAGACCTGTAGGTGCCTGCAAATGGATGTGTGCCTGAAACCCGTAGGCGTGCTTGGGATGGGTTTAATCTAGCTAAGCAGGATACGAGAGTAAAGGTGGTTTGGTGGCACAGCCTTTCGGTGCAATACGGCAACTGGAGAATACACCCAGAGTCCCTGGTGGGTTTCTGTGGTCTGTACCGAAGGCAACATTACTTTATTCCCAGGGTAAACTAAAGCTGTGTTGGAAGATACGCACTTCACCTAAGCGTGTTGCAATCCAGCCTCTAATCGCCATGAAGCCACACTCTGGGTATGCACCGAATGCCCCAACATGCCCTCAACGCTGTGTATCTGGGGACGTGTGCTATTTGACAGGATAAAGAGATGACACCTCAAACATTGCATCCCTCGCACTGAATGCAGACACACAAGCATGAAGCAGAGGTGGGGTGTGCACTAACACCACTGCTACTTTCTTGCTGGATGTGCAGGGAGGGTGCACTACACCAGGTAGTATTGGTGTAGGTGCCACAGTCCCTCTTCCTGTGTTAAACCTGTCCCTAGGATTCATTAAACAGTGGTATAGAAGAAGGAATGTGAGCTCTGATGTTCCTAGCTGATGCTGTCAGACTTAAATTCCCCCTGTAATTATAACTGGCCTCTTTTGATTTTTTTTTTTAATTTGCAGTTCACCATTCCTGTGCATTCAACATGACTGTGCTACAAGCAGGGTGTATTTATGTGGTGGATGATGTTATTTCTCTAAAGGGCTAATCCTAGAGATCCTCAGGGGAAAAAAGTTCTTTGAACATTATATAACTGTGTATTTGCCTACCGCTAATTAGGCAAATATAACCTCCAGTTTGAATCTTCTTGAAGACTGGGAAGAAGAAAAATACCCTGAAAGCAGGTGGGAAAGGGTTAACAAATGAAACGCAGGCTGTGAAACTGAAATATCCTTTCTGGCTCAGAGATGGTAGGCAAACGTGCTCATCAAGCATGGAGTCTCTTTATCTGCTATCTGACAGTGCCACAGGGGACAGCGAGATGCCTGCAAACCAAGGTCATTGCCTCCCTCTTTGAAGGAATACATTACTACATACTGGCATAGAAGTAAAAGCTGGACCTCCAGCACAGCCAAAACGATTGAGTGACACAAGTCAGGCAAAAAAAAGTGTGGAAAAAGGCAGATGTATCAGCACCCAAATCCTCAGATACTGAGAGCTAAAAGAGATGAGGAAATCAGCCAATCTGACCTCATTTGTGATTGCAATTATATCTCCATGGTGTCTGATAACTTGTCAGTAAAAGTCAGCAACCTATGGATGGTAGGTAAATTAAAACTCCCCCTTTCTGAGTTGGGAATCAGAGGAGAAAATTATACAGTTTTTAGGATCAAATCCTGCAAAGAATTATGCACGACTAGATGGACATATACAAACCAGTAAAGTAAAGAGGGCCAGACACTGGTGTGAACACTTGTCTGTGGGAGTCTATACTGTTCAGTTGTTGGCATTGCTCTTGGTATGGCATTGTCTTCTGCTGACTGACCCAGGCATGGTCTGAGAAGGTCATGGGCCAGCAGCTCTTCCTGGCCAGGAGAAGGAAGAAGCCAACCTGTCCTGGGGAAAAAGAGCAAAAGCAGAGTTCAGCTGTACCAACAGGAGTCCTGACATGGCATTTGGTCTCAGGTCAGAGGATGAGACCTGACCTTCTCTATTTACATGTATAGATATAGTCAATTAGCTTGTTTGTGGGCCAAAAAAATGCCCGAGCTTTTAAGCTACCTCCTGTCAATGCTTTTTAGATGCCACAGCATCGCCTGAGGAGGATGGCTCTTTGGAGGAAGAACTGTCATAACATTGATCCAGAGCTGAGTGTCCTGTTAGTTCCCAAGAAATAGCAAAGCTCTCCAATACTAAGCAGATGTCATCTTTTAAAGTCTGAAGATGATGTCACTTACAACGAAGAGGGAGAGGGAACAGAGAGAGGGAGGCTCTGTGATAAGGAACACAAAATTGCAACCAGCTCTCTCGCAGCCTCCCGGTCAGCTTGAGAGGCTCCTAGCCTAAATGTCTGGTCCTAAATGTTAATAGAGCATGACAAGAGGATGTAAAGAACAAGAGGAGGCTTTCATCAGGCTTTTGCATGCACCTCTAAGCTCTACAATCTCCCTTCCGCTCAAGAAGGGGCTTTAGCTGCCTGTGCTGGAGGAAGCTTTGATAATGGTTCAGCTGCAGCCTTGGGTCAGCCTCCTGCGATGAGCATGTGTGAGGAGCTGCTGAAATACGGAAAGGGGTCTCTTTCCCATATTTCAGGAGCTGCATTTAAGCTCGCACCCTTGCCTGAGTGGTGCTTGAGGTTTGCCTGTGCCCTGCCCTGTACCATGCTGACCCTGACCTGCTGACTTGGCTTCCTAGACCTGCCTTGATGCTACGGACTTGTCTGGCATCTGCTTGACTCTTGGCTGGACTTGGTCACTCTCACTGGACCTGCTCTGCTCTCCTTGCTTGGGTGCTGTGAGACCAAGCTCATGTTGGGAGGCTGCTGCCACCCTCGGCTCTTGAATTCCCTTCTGCTGTGGGGCAGCCCCACTCCAGCTGCCTCTCCACAGCTCCTGCCTGACCTCCAGACCCTGCAGGGGACTCTGGCCAGGTTCTTCTCGCAGGTTTCTCTGACACCTCTGCAGCCACAGTGGTCCCTATCCCTCAACCCCTGAACCGCTCAATGGGGTTTGGGCAAGGCTATGGGGTTTACTGGTCAGATGGGATTAATCTTGGCCACCTATTCAACAGATTTTAGTTGTTCAATGAAAATAATGTCCCAGATCTCAAAGAGGGCCCTGGTTTGGGTCATATGCTATACTGAATGTCAAAACCCCATACTAAAGGACCCTGAAACTGGGCACTGCTCTGGGTCATTTTTGGGAGTTATCACAACCTATATGGCTGTGGCTGAGGCTGGAGCCCCACCTCACAGTACCCCTCACTATCACCCCATGGGTGCACCACCCAAAATGCTGCTCTGGTGGACCTGGGGCATCCCATAATTTTGTTGCCTCTGAGTTTGCCAACAAAGCCTGGGTGTCTACGCAGCTCTGAGCCACCCCAATGACTGCCACTGCTCTCGGTGGGAGAAGCACCCAAAGAGTGCCCATGAGACCATTCCCCTCCGGGTCACTGCAGCACCTGAATGCTCAGACTCTGTCCTGCCCTATCCTGCGCTCCCAGGACCATGCCACTGCCCCAGGCACAGGATTCCCCCCTCAGCCACAGTCCCGGATGAGCGCAGTGACTGCCGACTTCTTCAAAGGGGACAGAAACACTGCCACCTCACCGCCCATATGGCTGCCCCATTGGGAACATCTACACAGTGTTGCACCCTGAACTGGTGGCTCCTGAACACCTCAGGGTGAATCTGGCATGTTGGGGATGGGCATTCCACAACACCTGCCTCTCCAAAGCTGGACCTTTGTAAGATGTGGGGACAAAAGGTGATGGGAAGGGAGGTGGTTGTCACAGTGCTGAGTGCACCAACAAGTTCTGCAACCTCTTCCCTGCCCCTCCTAGGGCTTTAGCTGCTGGTGCTCAGGGTCAGCCCTGACGTAGGGCGGCTGTAACCTTGGATCAGGCTGTGGTGGAAACAGCTAAGTTGGAAGAAAGAGCTATGAGAAGTCCTGCCTGGAGTCTTTGCCCATGAACCCTCCGACCCTGGGCTTGAGAGCTGCATTTCGACACAAGCCCTTGCCCTTGGTCCTTGCCTGAGCTGGGGTGCAGGTATGGCTGTGCCCTGCCCTGCCTTGCCAAGCAGTTCTTTCAGCTTCCTGGCAGAGGGAAGGAGGAAGATGAAGGTCAGAGAAATATAATCAAAGTAAAGGCTTATTCCCATTCTGCTCATTTAAGTAAGTATTAAAATGGTGGGGTTCTTTGCCAGTATAAATGCATAATTGATTATTAATTCCCTTTGCAGAGGCATTGTGTCCTTTAGTCTCTGCTTCACGTGGACCGCAAATGGAATACAGAATGAAACCGTGTTGATGGGGCAACATTTAGCAGAAAGCACATCTGGCTTATTGCTTATGCTGTTCAGGCTTTTAAAAGTTGAAGTACATAGGGCTTCCTGCTGATAAAAATATTCCAAGTTCTGCTTGGCTCAAGGGTGAATGCAATGTGAAACCTCCTCAAAGCGGTCGGCGGTACCAGCTTAAAACACTCTCACCCTCCTCCTGCACCGCTGCTTTGGTTGCAGCAACGTGCCCGTGGGGCTCTGCTCTGAACTGGAGCAGGGAACTGACAGAGCTTTTACAGAGAAGTAGGTGCATCACCTCTTTTTTCTTGCTCCGTTCTCTGATCTTTCTGACGGCTGTCCTCACCAAAACCATCATGTCCGTGCAGGACAGGAACGAACAGCGGGGTGCGGGAAGATTTCAAGCCAGTTGTCTCACATTTATATCATGTGAAACCTGGGCAGAAAGTTAAAAGCTACTGTGAGCTGCCTGGAGGATTAAGTGGCTTTCTTTGCCCTTGGTGTATTAGCCGGGGAGTGAAAGAAGAGAAAGAGGGAGCACAGGATATACGGACTTGTTCAGGGAGCGGCAGACGGTGGCGGTGAGACACTCTGTGCAGCTTGTGCCTTCATGTTGTAGTGTCCTCGTACCTTCCCCTGATGTGACATTACTGGTTATTGATGAAGTCAGGTTGTTCCTCTGAATGGACTGAGCTGATCCTGTCTGATGACTCTGATGTTTCCGAGTAACAAAATAAGCTGTGTAGTGTGCAATGAGAACTAACGAACTGCACTGTTTTGGTAAGACTCCAAGCTATATTACACCCAGTCAGTATTTTCCATGGACTTTTAAATCATTGGTATAAAATGTAATCACTGCGTAATTATTTATTTCATGTCTTGCAAAGTTCACTGCATGTCACTTTGAACACTTTGCTACAGGCAATGTAAAAATGAGATGGGGCTGGATCTACAGAGTAAATTTATCTGGTGATTATTATTCTTCAGGGAACAAAACCAATTATTCAATTGGGAGGTAGTTGTAGGCTGTGTAGGAGCAATGGAAATAATCTGTATGCAAATCATGATAACATTGGAAACACACATAAGAACTCAGGTTAAATCCATAATTAAAAAAATCCTCAAAATATATGCAAGAATGTCAGTATGTACTTCCATATTTCAATATAAATACAGAGGAAGAAGAGATGGTTCTTCATGCTGTGGACAGCTGAAGTGTAGAACTCTTTGCCAGAGGTTGTGGATGTAGAAAGTTTACCTGGCTTAAAAGGGAAATTAGGACAGGATTTTAGAGAGAAGAGATTTGTTGAGGATTACTGAGTAGACCAACCACACCAGGTTCAGGAAATTCTCTGAGATGAAAGTAGTTGGAAACTGCAGTTGGTGGGGGAAGTATCACTTACTCTTTTCTTGACATCTGCTTATGGACACTTTTGGAAACAGGGCAGTGGACTACTTGTGCAGTCGGTCTGAATCAGTATCCCTCTTCCTTTGCCCTTATTATATCATCATTTATTTGTTAGCACTAAGCCATTAACATGAATATGAAAAGCTAAATAATAATTTTATTGACTCTTCTCATATTAGGTTTAAAGCAAACCCTATATCCTGAGAATGTTTATACAAACCAACATTACATTTCTTAAATACATGTGATGGGAAGCATTCAGTTCAGTGAGAGTAGTCAAACAAAGAAACCTTTCATGTGTTCATCAAATGCTCACAAAATTGAGGATTTAGATTACAAATTATGACATGTTCTTCTACAATATTGTAGAGCAAATAGAAGGCTTTACCTCCTGTTACAATAATAAATAAGCTGTTCTAGAAGTTAACAAAACTACTTTCCAAATCCCTAGGAAATGAAAATTTAAGACTTTGCTTCTTACATTTCTCCATCATGGATGTTTTGGCAAGTAATGAAATGAGCATTACAATGTGATTCAGGAACTGGCTTCACTATGTGCTTATACTTGTCTGAATGCAGTGCTTAGCCAGTGTCTTATGCTGATGTGTTGGTAATGCAAAATGTTTAATGACGTCCCTCATGACAGCCTGTCACCCTGCTGACAGTGTGGGAGAGAAATGTGGCAGCTACAGAAGAAACACTGGTTACAGACCAGGGTCTTGAGCGACCTTGCCTTGCCAGCCGTTATCGGAGGAGCATCATCATCCACTACCTTGGGTAAGACATCAAATCTCCATTCAGAAAACGACTAATCTCCTCAAACATATTTTCACTGAGGCTGTGACTACTGGACGTGTGTAAAATTGAGCATGCTGAGAAGGTTTTAATCTTACGCATACTTTCCCATTTTGCAAATGGTTTGGATTCACTATTTGCATATCTAAGATACACAACAGTCGTTTAGCTCCACTATTCATACCCACACAAGGTGCATCCACATACCATAAATAGGTGGTTGTGAAAGGCATAAAGACTGTAATAGCCTTCTCTTTCAGATGAGGATATACCTTTCTTTTTAAGCAGGGCTGTGTGCCATCGGTTGGATAATTCAAAATCATTTACCTTGGAACCAGCATTGTGGCCTTCTAAAAACAGGATTTGTGTCCAGCACTCTTGCTCACTCAGGAAGTATTGGTGAAGACATTTGAGGTCTAATAAGCTATTATGTCTATTTTGTTTTTAACATCACCGTCAAACGCCAACTTGTATTCATCCAGAAAGCTGACAAGGATTTTGCATGTCAGTGTGTTTTCTTCTATTTTAATTTAAACCTCTTAGTGAAAGTTTCAGTATTTGCCATGCTCTGTTCTTTCCCAGTCATGGCTAGGATCATTAAATCACAAGAAAATCCCGAAGGCAAGCAACCTAATAAAGCGGTCCTTTGTTTTGTGGCTGGCATGATAATTCAAACAGAAGGTCAGTCAAAAAATCATGCTTTTCTGAATGCCGTGGGGAAATGAGTGGATGAGTACCCTGCCTCTAATGACCACGCCACAGCAATAAGAAGTGAATTTACATTTAATGCAAAAGATGAAAGTGTAAAAACTCATTCAGTGAAATAACAGCAAGTTATTTTCACAGCAAGGCATTGCTCATGTTGGCTGGCACTTCCACAGCTTCCTGGGGATTAGGGACTACTGCATGATTTTGTATAATCCACTTGGCCGGGCTGCCTGACCCTGAATGTGCCATGTCTAATGTATGCTAATCCTACTCCATATCACCTTGTGGAAGGAAACCTTAAAATATATTCAATTTACCTGCTTTGTCAGCCCTTATCAACGTGACCATCTTCCATCACCTCGTATTCAGTATCGGTAAACTGGCCTGGCTACACAGCAAACTAGGAGCTGCTCTGATTTCAGACTGTGCTCTGGGTTTGGTTGTTTTGGTTTTTTGTTGTGTTTTTTAACAATATCTTTAAGCTACTTCACGCATGAAGTGGAAAAAAATTTAAATAGTCCGAGTAGCGGTAAGCAGTTTTCTGTCCGGTTTGTTTTTGCTAACTGTTGCTATCACCACCTCTCAGCCGGTAGGTAAAACAGCTCTTCAACAACTGAGGTTTTCATGCACTGTCAATGTAGTGGTTAACACAGAAAGATTCTTCAAACACTCTAGTATTCGGTGGTGGAGGATTATTTTTTTTTCTTTTGTCCCAAATACTCAGCCTACTCTTTACTCTCTAGTTTTGTCTTTGACACGATGATGTGCTGCTTCAAAATGGAAGCAAAGTTTGGCTTCAAAATCCCTGGCAAAGCTTCTCATACAGGATACAGATCATCTCATCTTATCTCGTTCAAGCCTGTCTACACATAACATTGTTTTCTTTGGAAGTTCAGTATTGTTGCTCTGTGCTTCTTTGTTCTCATTTCTTACAGCTGGAGATGTGGCAAAAAAAAAAAAAAATCAGCTTTTTGTTTCTTTTCTCTTCAGCACCAGTGGGTAGATCACTGCTGATGTAGATGGAAACATTTTTTCCTTATAATTGTTTGGACTCAGCCTTCAAACTTCTTATCCCAGATCCACTGCCTACTGCAAAGAGGAACAATGTTGGGTGACTGGTACCAGGCTGGTGGAGCAACTGGAAAGATATGGAGCATTTGGTGGTCAGTGCAGCCTTACTGACAGCGTGGCAGTGCTTCAGCATTTTTACTTGTTGGGCTCCTCATTTTCTCTGACAGCAGGTACTGGGAAAGAACAGCAGTGTCTCTGCCTACAAGAAGTTGCAAAGAGTTGCCTGGAGGAACCCGCATCTCCCAATCTTCTGAGTCACTCTTGAGGTACAACTCAGTGTAGTCAGTAAGATGGAGTCCTGCAAAGCGCTGGCTGTCATTCACTGGGATGCTGCTAAGCTACAATAACATAAGGAATTCACTTCTGAATATACAATGAATTTGTAGATCAACCCTCCAGTCTCTATAAAGGACAGGAACCTTGCATTTTGTACTGCATTAGGAGAAATGGGTAGGAGGAAGGTTTTTGTCACTAAGTTGAAATAAGCAATTATCAAACATAATCTCTGCTGTGCAGTGCTAACCATCTTACACAAATTCTGTCTGCTTATCCCTCCTGGGCCAGTAGCAGTTCCGTCACAGCTTAAGTGCTATCCCTGCTCAGTCTTCTGGCCACACGAGTATCTTGAAGAGCTGGAAGAGACGGGAGCTAAGGCTGGAGTCTACTGCTTTCAAAGGATGGCTGTCTTGGGCTAACAAATCCCCACACAGCTAGACTTTAGCCAGCTCCTGAAAAGAACTTGTGAAGCAAGCAGATTGTGGCCTCCTAAGATCCCTAACTGGCTTGCCTCTGCCTACTAATAAAGTGCAGCTGCTGTTAACAGAACGTAACAGCAACGGTACATAGGGTTTTGCCACTCACAAGGAGAACGCTGGCTTCAGTGTCAGCCCAGCTCCCTCTAACACACCTCGGAGTATGGATGCAGCAACCGCTGACTAGTTCGTGCTACCTCCTGCGTTGTGGACTTGCTCGTGGAAGGGCCACCAGCTTCCTAACGAGGGCGTAAAAACGGGAGGAAAAAGCGTACCAGACAACACATCTATTTCTTTTGGTGGTGCTGGTAAACAGAGAGATGTTCCCTTTAAAGTGAACGAGATCAAAATCCACCACACTACGAGAAGCGGGCAAACAATTCCCTGCATGGATGAAAGGAACGAAGTGGAATTAAGCTGATCTACTGCTGTTCCCCAGAATTGCAAATACATCTTTTTCCCCTAAAGCAGGATATTTCATTTCACCGAGAGGAAGAATCCAAAGCAGCAATCCTCAGCGGGGATGAAATCAGACTGTGGAGCAAGCTAGACCTGCACCAGCGTGATGACGTGTTTTGATGAGGAGCAGAAGCTGTCAAAACAACAGCAGAATGTTATTCACTGCTGTTGCGTTAAAGGGCAAAGTAATTTGGCAGAAAATAAACCCCCTTGCGTTCCAGCTTGTCCTCAGATATCAGAGGGGCTGGGGGCGGCTGGGCTTAGATTCTGAGTGATGCCCAATTCAGTGTTACAAGTCTGGTTGCGTTCAATATATTGAACTATCACAACTACGGATGCACTAATAACACCATACACCTTCAGTCTAGTCACATTCCATGAACTAGCACGGCCACACTTAAGGAATTTGGTCACGTTCAATGAGAACTCTCACAGCTAGATTAATGAATAGTGCAGTTTACCGAAGCAACAGGTGCACAAGTTCTTTTGGATCGCTGGTGATAAAAGGACTGCCTGCAAAGTATGTGCAAATACCAAGAATATGAGTAATATAGCCTGGCTACAAATGTGTTAAGTTATAAAACAAGTCCATAGAGATTTCTAAGTTTCCTGGGAAAGCACTCGGTATAACCAAGCATTCAAATCTTACCCAAAGGTGTCCCTGTGGGGGGGAAGAGAGGCTCAGCCCGTCGACTGATCCCAGGTGTCAGAGTTATTCTGCGGTGCTATCTTCCCTGGCATCCCTCCTCTCTTAGGCCATTTTATACTATTTTTTACATTTCAGGTGGAGCTTGAGCGACTCTAGCATACATACCTTTGTTGTAATTGGTGTAAGAGTCTCTCGCTTTGCTTTTAAAGGTATAGACTAGGAAAATTTCAGAGCGCAAGCTCAGTGAGGGGTGGTCGCACCTTGGAGGCGGGTAGCTTTTGGGATGGAGGTGTGTTTTGGTATTATAATGAGATTATAATGAGCAAAGTTCACCCAAAGGATAGTATTTTGTCAAAAAATGACAGACTGTTGGCCTAGGACAGTAAATATGCAGCCTGTCATTTCCATAGTACCTTTCAGTTCCCATCTTATCACAGAGCCTGGCTGTGGTGTCTTCGCTCCGCTCCACCCTCTGTGCAGTTTCTCTTAGAGTCAGCACATCAAGCTCCCCTGGTGTTGCCAACATCTATGGTTGCAGGTTATGTTTCCTAGGGATGTCCTGTTGGATGGATCCCTTGCACATCTGCCATACTCCACCCTGAAAGTTTCTTCAATGCTATACCTTTCCGTAAAATGCAAATACAAATTTAATTTCTAAGTCACCTCCAGCAATTATTCCACATAATCCACCCTGTGACTATAGTCACTCAAGCTTCACGATATTTAGAAGGAATTGGGAATATCACATACATTCCTGTGGTGAGGATTATCGAGTACATATACATCTTGTGGGGATATCAGATGAGTTAAGCGTTTCATCATAATCTGAAGTTTAACATATAGAGTGATTATCACAGTAAAGCACAATATAGGGAGCATTAGTAAAACAACAACGGGGTGATGTATTTTGTTGAGGATTCCTGTGGCATTTGGCAACCATCCAAAAAGGGTGTCCCACCATTCACGTTCTCCATCTCTTTTAACTCTTTTCAACACTCGATGTATCTCCTCTGCATCGTGATGGACAGTAATTAGAGCCTTTTGTCCATTTTCTTGAACCTGCTTCAACAACCGTTTCGGAATGGATCTCACCTTGGTGAAAAGATTCTCGCAACTCTTTTTGCCAAGGTGAGATCCACTCCAATAGGAGCAGACAGTAGCTCTTGAGATAAGGTATAGTTGGATTGTAGCAATTGATGAGTTGTGACAGGAGCTGAATAATTGAAGTCACGCCCTCTAATGTTAGTAGAGTTACAAACACAAAGGTTACAGTGATTACTTGTATCTATAGTCGTATCATCTATGAATATAAAATCACAAAGGGTTCTCATACAAACACATCCTTTTCCAGTATATAGAAGTACCATTTCAGGATTTTCATTGGGATGTATTTCAAAATGACAAATATTTTGTTCTGTATCGAGACAAATGTCTTGGACTTTGATGGTATTACTTTCACAAATAAACCCTTGTTTTCGCACCGTACATGCATCAACACCAACAGTTTGCCATTTACTTCCGTTCTGCTGGGTCCATGCTCTATGCTCTATATGATAGGGTACAGTTCCATGTTGATTCACTCCCAGCGCAATGATTGGATATATAGCATACACCGAAGCGTTGTATATGGTTAAAACAAAAGCTGTGGCTTTACTGTCAGTGGGGTCGTAAGTGAAATTAACCAAATATCACCAGGATTGAAATTTCTTTCTGAATTCAATTGCATTATCCCAAATTATCTTCCGAATTTCAGCACATAAGGTGCCTTCCTCACCTTCCCGTATAATTGCAGCTGCCATTGATTGCATCCACAGATGAGCTTGGATACAACTAAGGGCCAGGGAAATATTATTTTGGGCCACATCAAGTGCACCTGTAATCAACTGGTGGTCCTTCTGATTTACCTCTCCCCACTGAGGCAATACATCCCATGAGAGCCATTGGTTAGTTCCCAGAGCTGAAAGAGAAGATTGTAAAGGGTGTTTCAATTTATTTAGATCACTGGTTACTGTGGCTGGTTTATTGAGAAGTACTTCAGCATCTATACTGTTTAGGACTCCCAGTCCTGTTCCCAAGACACCAGTCACACCTCTCTTTGATCGTTTTGGAGAGATGAGAGTCCGTCCATGTAACCATGATGACCATCCTGTGTAAGAAGTACTCAGGAATGGTGAACAGGTAGGTTTAATTGCAGAGATATTGGTCTGCATTGCTAATTCCACACATTTGAGGGAATATGACGGATTAAACAGCACTTGTTTTTGACTGGTATTTTTAATTATGTAAGGACCGGTGTTGAAGATGTAAGGAGTTAGACTAATAGGAGGCTGAGTTGGTACATTTTCAGAAATTTGTAGGGACTGAGGTTTCTTATCCTTTACAAGTGGCACAGATGTTGCTGTTATCAATCATAAATTCAAATAGTAATTCTGTGTCTCTGTAGCCCAAATACAAAACACAATTATAGGTTTGGTAAAGGTGAAATTATACCAGCAATCTGAATTTGGTTCGGCTATTTTGTAACACTCAGTATTATGGTCTTCCGGTCTGGAAGAGTCAGCATAAATTGTTTTAATTTTGGTTGGTCTATGGTAGGTAGGTCCATTAATTACTTAGCAGCTGATTTATATTTTCTGTCTTGGAATGGCTTGGAGTCTAGCCATCTGGAGAGAGTCATTCCAACTCCATTCATCTCTTGAATATATTTTGTTTCCTCGTATAACTAGAGCCCTAAAACTAGACTAAAAGTCCCTTTTGTTTTGTGGTGTTCCAGTATTTGTGGTGTATCTTGACAATGCATGGTTCCAAGGGTTATCACCAGGTATCGTAGCGAAAATGGGTACATTCCTAACTCCATGTAGTAGCGTGTTTTTTGAGTTGGAGAGATGAGAGGTATTGCAGATAGCGTGTGTGGGACTAGGTTAGGCTGTGTAGTTAGGTCAGATTCAATGATATCTATTTTGAACTTAAATGACATCCCTGTGCTGTGCTGTTGCCAAACACAGGTCACAACAGCGGGTTTTACCAGGGTAATGTTGTATCAGCAATCCCCCTTGTCGGTGACGCAATGCTTTGTTGTTGTTGGGTCTGAGAAAATGTTGGCTATTACAATTTGTGTGGCCTTTCCATGTGTTGATCCGTTGATCATTCTACACCCTATCTGGATTTCTTCTCCTGTTTTTCCCCTCAGGAGTGGAAGCCATCTGTTATCCCAGCTCCACTTGTGTCTTGAAAACACTTCAGCTCCATGCATAACTACAGCAGCTAAATTTAAGTTTTCTTTGAAGGTGTGTTTTCCCATAATTTCAGTGTACCTAATATAAGGTAATGGAGTCACCCTCCCTGGAGGTATTCAAGGAGCGTGTAGATATGGCATTGTGGGATGTGGCTTGATGGGCATGGTGCTGTGTGGTGTGGGTGGGTTGTTTTGGTGTGGGTTGTGGTGTGTTTCGTGGTTTGTGGGTGGTTTGTGTGGTTTTTTTTTTTTTTTTTTTTTTTATGGTTGGACTTGATGATCTTACAGGTCTTTTCCAACCTTAGTGATTCTGTGATTCTGTGATTCTGTAAGCTTGGGACCACGGCCATTCTGGATCTTTCTGGTTACAAATCAAAGGAAATTGTATTAGGATCAAGGTGAAACACCACGTTGTTAACTAAGATTACAAAATACAAATTATTGACCATCTTCTAACAATCTGAATGTACAATGATTCAGTAGCATCCCGAGTGCAAGTCATGAATTGTGCTTTAAGATTATCTTCAATGGTCCTTTAATCTATCTGTTCACGTGCAGTTCATTCAGGATTCTTGTGAACACAAAAAACCAAAAATGTGCTCGGTAGTGTTCAACTGGCAGGGTTAAAAAGAGGGTGAGATCCACTGGGTGCTAATCCAGTGTACATTTCCTGAGCAATCCCTGCAATGTTTGGAACTGGCAGTTAACGGTGCAGTATTAGCATTTAACTGTCAATAATCTACTGGAAAACACCACTGCCCGGTTGGTTTCTTTACTGGCCACACCGGTGAATTGTAAGGTGACTGAGTCCTTTTAATGATGTCTCTTTTCTCCAATTCCGTCACCACCCCATCAATCCCCATAAGGGCTGCTGCTGGCAATGGATATTGCTGAACACTGGTGATTTTAGAGGGGGGTAAGGGTATAGGTGTTTCTAACAGACTCAATTTTATTGTGCCTGATTCCTTTTTATTTCTTGTAAAACTCCACACAGTTCCATTTGGGAGTTTCCACATTTGCCCACGCAGTATGTCAAATCCTAGAATGTTAGTATATGCAGCACCTACTAATACCTCTGCCCTGGTTAATCTCCGTTCCTCTGGCAACCAGAGCGAAATTTTTGCGGTGGGGCATTCTTTCACCACACCATCAATTCCTGTGAATTTAACCCTGCGTCGGCTAGGTCTTAATGCCCAGAGTTTGTGCTGTTTCATTGGTAACTACTGATATTTGGGCCCCGGCACAAATGAGAAAGTTTACCAATATTTTTTGGGGTCCAACAGGAATAGTGATGGCAGGTTCAGAGTATTTATCAGAGAGCCATTGAATTGCTAGTACCCACTGAGCAGGGTAGCTCACTGCCCTCCCCGGGGTTGGAAGTTTTTTTTTTTTCCTGAGATTCTGCCCAGTCAATTAGATTGTGTTCTGGTGCAGAAGGCATACTTTCCTTATGGGTTGAGGGGTTTCTGGCCAGGCAATTTTCCCCAGCTGGGTTATTTTTTCTACCCAGAGATTGGACCAATGTACGGAGATCCTCCGTAGAGGCACCGTGCAAGGATTGTCGGGATACACACAAATCCAGGGCTTTACGCCACAACTCCGTTCCTTATCAGGTTTGAACCTCCCATTGGATTTAGGGTTTTGGGTGTGAACTCAGCGAACTCACTGGGCATGATCTGGGGGCTTTCCACTGGACGAACTGACCCAGCCCATTCGGCATCCGTACCTATCTATTTCTTGTACAAATTCGCTCCAGGTGGGTATGGGGGTGCGCCAACCTCGACTATGATCACGATTAGCATCTGCGCGAGCAGCTTGTAAGCGATCTTGAGTATTTGCTACAAACATCTTGAGACAATCAGGGAAACAGCGAATAAGAGGACTTAATCATGCCAGGTCGATAGGAGCTAGCATCGGTGATTTCCTTAACTCACCTCTCATATATTGCTTGTATGCAGGCTGCTTTCTGTACTGCCGCAGCCAGGTCGGAGTAGCCTGTAGCTTTAATCTCCAGTGGTTCCCCCCTATCCTGAGGATCTATACCACCTGCCCAGTATGCAGCTCGTGCAGTTAAGGAATAATTATGATCCCCTGGCGTGGTAGTTAAAAATACTCGTGGTCCCCAAAAGCCTCCTGCTTCTTCTTTACTCAACATAATTCGGTCTCCCCCCTCAAAAGAAACTCGCCACACATACTCAGCCTCTGATTCTCCTGATCTCCTTGAGTATTTCTCCTGTATTTTTATCAACTCTGCTGGTGCCCACAGAATTGTACACACAGTAGCGTGGAACTCGTCATCATCATCAACAGCAGCCTCAGTTTTAACCAAGGGTGGTAAGGGGATCAATTGCGGTTCGGAATCAGGGGTCTCTTCAACCTCATCATCATCACTGTCAAACCAAATATCACTGTCCCAAGTTTCAGGGCTTGCACTGCACATTAATCTACGCATTTGCTTAACTGGAGCAGAAGGTTGCATTTTATCTAACACCCGATTCACCCTTTCCAATAGTTGTCTAAGAACATCATTTTCACTCACAAATTTCTTTCCTGTCTCCCTCTCAAAGGCCAATGATGACTTCAACACTTCATTTTCTGACTTCAAAGTTGCATATTCTACATCAGAAATTCGTGTGGGAGCCAGGGTTTCCTTAGCTTCTTGCTAAGTACAAGATAAACAGGCTCCTAAAACTGCACAAATGACGCTTTTACCTTTTCTCATTCCAATCCTTTCCGCAGCCTGATGCTGCTCAATGCTTTCTACCACTTTCTCTTCATCATTCCAAAACTTTTGAGCCCACTCCCAGCCTGGGAAGGGGCACATTTATATTTTTGCAGCAATTTATCCATGGCAATCCTGTCCCTGACCCCAATTTTCCTGTTGCATTAAAGGGCAAAGTAATTTGGCAGAAAATAAACCCCCTTGCGTTCCAGCTTGTCCTCAGATATCAGAGGGGCTGGGGGCGGCTGGGCTTAGATTCTGAGTGATACCCAATTCAGAGTTACAAGTCCGTTCGTGTTCAATATATTGAAATATCATGATTATGGACATGCTAGTAACACCATACACCTTCAGTCTAGTCGCGTTCCATGAACCAGCATGGCCATACTTAAGGAATTTGGTCGCATTTAATGAGAACTCTCATGGCTAGATTAATGAATAGTGCAGTTTATTGAAGCAACAGATGCACAAGTTCTTTTGGATCGCCGGTGATAAAACTACTGCCTTCTTGCATTAAAGAGCAAAGTAATTTGGCAGAAAATAAACCCCCTTGCGTTCCAGCTTGTCCTCAGATATCAGAGGGGCTGGGGGCGGCTGGGCTTAGATTCTGAGTGATGCCCAATTCAGTGTTACAACTCTGGTTGCGTTCAATATATTGAACTATCATGATTAGGGATGAACTAATAACACCATACACCTTCAGTCTAGTCACATTCCATGAACTAGCACGGCCATACTTAAGGAATTTGGTTGTGTTCAATGAGAACTCTCACAGCTAGATGAATGAATAGTGCAGTTTATTGAAGTAAAAGATGCGCAAGTTCTTTTGGATTGCCAGTGATAAAGTTACTGCCTGTTGCATTAAGGGCAAAGTAATTTGGCAGAAAATAAACCCCCTTGCGTTCCAGCTTGTCCTCAGATATCAGAGGGGCTGGGGGCGGCTGGGCTTAGATTCTGAGTGATGCCCAATTCAGTGTTACAAGTCTGGTTGCGTTCAATATATTGAACTATCACAACTACGGATGCACTAATAACACCTTCAGTCTAGTCACATTCCATGAACTAGCACGGTCACACTTAAGGAATTTGGTCACGTTCAATGAGAACTCTCACAGCTAGATTAATGAATAGTGTAGTTTACCGAAGCAACAGGTGCACAAGTTCTTTTGGATCGCCGGTGATAAAAGGACTGCCTGCAAAGTATGTGCAAATACCAAGAATATGAGTAATATAGCCTGGCTACAAATGTGTTAAGTTATAAAACAAGTCCATAGAGATTTCTAAGTTTCCTGGGAAAGCACTCGGTATAACCAAGCATTCAAATCTTACCCAAAGGTGTCCCTGTGGGGGGGAAGAGAGGCTCAGCCCGTCGACTGATCCCAGGTGTCAGAGTTATTCTGCGGTGCTATCTTCCCTGGCATCCCTCCTCTCTTAGGCCATTTTATACTATTTTTTACATTTCAGGTGGAGCTTGAGTGACTCTAGCATACATACCTTTGTTGTAATTGGTGTAAGAGTCTCTCGCTTTGCTTTTAAAGGTATAGACTAGGAAAATTTCAGAGCGCAAGCTCAGTGAGGGGTGGTCGCACCTTGGAGGCGGGTAGCTTTTGGGATGGAGGTGTGTTTTGGTATTATAATGAGATTATAATGAGCAAAGTTCACCCAAAGGATAGTATTTTGTCAAAAAATGACAGACTGTTGGCCCAGGGTAGTAAATATGCAGCTTATCAGTTCCATAGTACCTTTCAGTTCCCGTCTTATCACAGAGCCTGGCTGTGGTGTCTTTGCTCCGCTCCACCCTCTGTGCAGTTTCTCTTAGAGTCAGCACATCAAGCTCCCCTGGTGTTGCCAACATCTATGGTTGCAGGTTATGTTTCCTAGGGAAGTCCTGTGGGATGGAACCCTTGCATAACCATCACACTCCACCCTGAAAGTTTCTTCAATGCTGTACCTTTCCTTAAAATGCAAATACAAATTTAATTTCTAAGTCACCTCCAGCAATTATTCCACAACTGCACATGGTGCTAAGCAGTGCTGCTATTGCTTAGAAATAGCAACAACTTGATTAAACTCATATAATGTCCCCACACCAAGATTTGTGAATTCAGAGCTCCCATGTTCAGTAACCGATTATTTTTTTTTTCACTCTTTTTTTCATGCTGTTTTTTCACATGAACGTCCTGTGAGAAGACAGTTTGCGCTGTGTTACTGCCACAACTGTTGCAAGGAGTCCCAGGTATTGTTCTAGATGCGGAGCTGCTTGACTTTTTTCTATGCCTGGCACCACCAGAAGGACGGAAGAAGGCAATCTACTTTGAATCCCAGTTCATCTCCTGCAGCAGCTCTTAATTAAAAAGAAAAATCCCTCTGTCACCTGGGATGCACAGCGGTACAGAGTTCCTCTTGAAGCACCAGCCCAAGTAGCGAGCTAGAGAGCTTAGTTTTATTGCAACCAACGGCTTCCAGAAGAGCCAGGTAAGACTGCTTCGCATTCGACTTGGTGTCCAAGCCTATGTGCGTTGTGTCACCGTGAAAATGTCACCATTTCCCCCCCTCCCTTGGCTGCTGCATGGGCTCCCGTCTGGCTCCCACAGCCTCGGCTGGACGAGTGCTCCCACCAAGACGATGGCACCTACAGCCCCACACCCTGATCTCGCCGCCGTAAGGGCCGGGGCTCTCCTTCAGGCCCACGCCCGGCCCTGACCGTCCGCGACGACCCGCTGTGGGCGGCCTGTGGGGGCTGCGGAGGGGCCGAGGGCCGCGACCCCGGCCCGGCGCTGAGGGAGCCCCCGGGGAATCACCCCAGCCCCGCGGCCTGGCCCTAGCCACCACCGGCAGCTGAGGCCCAAGCGCGCTCCACCGCTGCCTGCGCGGCCTGACCGTGGCGTCCCCCGTGGCGCCGCACCCCCCTGCCGCGCCCCTCGCCCGGGGGTGTGTAACGAGGCCGGGGCTCCCGCACGGCCTTCGCGCCGCCCGCCCCCGGCCTCCCCCGTCCCGGCGTGCCCCGCGCCGCGGCCACTCTACCCGCCGTCTCTGTGGGCGGAAGGGGGCGGGGCAGGGTGTGTGCCGCTGTCACCGTCGCCGTGCGGTGGGGAAGGCCCGGGGCGGCGGGAAGGTGAGCGGCGGAGGGGTCCCGGGGGTGGGCTGGGCCTCTCCTTCTCTTCCTCCTGCTCCTCCGTCCCCTTCTGAGTCCCCGGCGACGGGGGGTGGCGGGGCGGGACGGGACCGCGCCGCTCCGGGGGGTGTGTGTGGTGCTTGAGGGGTGTGTGGGGAGGGATGGGCCCTGAGGGGGTGGGCCGGGGTAATGTGAGGGCGTGGGGTCCTCTGGCAGGGAAGTAAGGTTTGGGGTGCTTGAGGGGGGTGTGTGGGGGGCCATGAGGGGAGTTGGGGTCTTTGGGGGGTGTGGGGGTGAGCAGGGGTGATGTGTGTGTTGGGGTGGGGATTCTGTCGTATGGATGTGGGATTTGGGGGTTCCTTGGAGCGTTTGAGGGGTGTAGGGGGAGGAGGACTTGGGACGGGCTGGGGGTGTCTTGAGGTTTGCTGGGGTAGTGTGAGGGTTTGGGGCCTGGGGGATGGGAGTAAGATTTGGGGGTGTCTGGGTGCTTGAGGGGTGTATGGGGAGACTTGTCAGTATTGGAAGAGTGCCCTGATGAGGGGAGTGGCTTTCAAGGTGTCTGGGTTTATTGAAGAGTGTGAGAAAGGGGTGCTTTTGAGGGTTCTGGGACTCTTAATGTTGGGGAGAAGGGGGGTGAATAGAGTTTAGGTATGTATAATGTAGTAAGTGGAACAGGATGGGTATGGGAAGGGTGCTTAGTTATGTGGGCTGGTGAAGGTACGGAGATGAGCTGTTGGGCTTTAGGAGGCTTCAGGATACAGGTTGGTGGGGGTGGGTGCATATTCAGGAGCAGATAAGGTGGCTGATATTTCTGAGAGATTGAAGTAGGGGGAGAGCTTCAGAGCCTTACAAAGTTGTTACAGTGTGGTTTGGGCAAGGGTTAGGAGGACTGTCCATTGAGGCAGTGTGGTTGATGGGGGAAGCTGAATGTTGGGGTTTGAGTTTTGTGTAATATACTCCTATGAATTACCACAAATAACATATGTGTAGACAGGAGACTTGTGATGATAAAGGTTTTCTACATGCTTCCCTTTGGGGATAAGAATAAAGCCTGTAAGGTTTATAGGAGCCTATAGACTCTTGATGTCTACAAATCCTGTTTTAAAAGCTGAGATAGAATCGTGCTTTCAAATTGTTTTTATTCACTGCTAAATCTGGGGAGTGCTCCTCTTGTGCTGTAGGTCTGTGATACCTGTAGCTTGGTCAGCACTGCTGTGAGCACTGAGGGAGAGCAGTTGGGAAGAAGCAGATGGATCCAGTTACTGCAGTCTTAGAAGATGAGAAATTTAACAGCATTTCAAACTTGCCTTTTTGTATATGTGAGAAGAGGATAAAATCCACCTCGTGACCCTGTAGAGAAGTAGTAACTCTCCCTCATAAACCATGTCTCAATTTCTTTTCTCTTCTTGTTGGTTGAGACTGAAGCCAGCACTTGAGCTGCAGCTCTATTAAATGTTTTGTGTTTGATTGAGTCAACCTGAATCTTTTTCGTACTCTGGCATCCCACCTGTATCTGTCTGTGACTCCCTCTGAAGCTTACCTACCCGAGGAAAGATGCATTAGTTGCAATAGTTGTGATCATGTATCAAGCTATCATGTGTCCAAAAAACTTCACAGACTGCTTCAGGAGCCTCTTGGACTATGGTAACATTCACTAAAGCTTTCTGCTCTTCCTTCAGTAGGAAGGTCAGAACTTGACAAAATAGTTGGATGTTGTTGGGTTTGAAACT
Organism: Gavia stellata; assembly: GCF_030936135.1. Classification (NCBI taxonomy): domain Eukaryota; kingdom Metazoa; phylum Chordata; class Aves; order Gaviiformes; family Gaviidae; genus Gavia; species Gavia stellata. The sequence continues at coordinate 3,844,867 of NC_082599.1, forward strand.
GTCCCATGTGCCACCTCTAGAAACAAGGGAAATGTGACTCTGAACAGGGAGAGAAGATGAATGCTTGAGAGAGATCCTGGTAACAAGACAAGTGTTATGCCATTGTTAGAAGGAAATGTCTGCTTTTGATGGTTAGATAAAATAATTTCCTGAAGAACAGTATTTTTAAAATAATTCCCTCCATGAACTATGTACTGGTTTGCATTTGCTTTCATAGCCTTTTGAGTAGATTGTTTTCTAAGTACAGACAATAAGGTAGGAGTTTGTCTAGCATTTGGAAAAGTGTGGCGCTTGTGAATTGGGTCTAATCTTCTTATTTGAAGGAGCTTGCATAACAGTGTAGTAAAGTGTAAGAGGTCTGATTAAGGCTGCCATAATAATCCCTACGTAGTCACTGGAGAGAGTTGGCTGCTACTTAGGAAGCGAGGGACAGAGGAGCTGCGCTTCAGGTAACTTCTTAGATGCCTGCTGTGGGAATATCCTGAAGAGTCTTGTTTGTTATAAGACTGGTAAATGTGTACTGTTCATGTGAGTCTTAACTAAACAGTTTTCTTCTGAGGTGTTGTTACATATACAGGTGCTTCAAATAATGAAAAAACAAACTTTGTTTACTTCAGTCATAAATTATAACTTGTTCCTCTGAAACAATCACTTAAAACATTTCTCCAGGTTTTGCCTGCTTTGTGCTGGTAAAATAGACGTGATGTTATTAATTCTGAATAACGCAAGATTTGATATCTGCTTAATCAAAAGACACAAGTACATTGTCAAAGTTCGGGACCTGAGTTCAAAGGCCTGCCACGTAAAGTCGGTTGCAAATACTTTGGGCTGCTAATCATATGCAAATAGAAGGAGACAGGAGGAGGAAAGGGTAGGTCGATCTGAAATAGTAAGATCATAGAGTCACTTGGTTATGTGTGCACCTTGATCAGTCCGGTAAGTTGTGATACTATGCAGTCACTTACAGGTGACGTGGCAAAATTGGCTTGCAAGTAATTAAACGTCCGAGGGAGGTGACACAGTAACTGTTATTTGCCGTGGGCACAGAAACACCTTCCAATGTGCGAGTAACAAGAGGCTTGTGAAAAAGGAAAAAGAAAACCCAAAGCCTCATTGAGGTGCGGTGCCAGAGTAGGCAGGCTGGGGGAATGTGGAAAGGGAAAGGAGAGGGCTAGATGAGTTTGAGTGATAGGTGGTTGGTGGTAGGAGTTACACAGAAGACAGGTGAACCGGTTACGTTAATTTATTTTTAGACTTTGCCCTCTTCTGCGGGGTGATGTTGGCTCTCACGTCTTTTAGCTAAGCCTGTGCTACATTTCAGAGAAACCCCTGAATTACAAAAAAATTGTACTTTTTTTTTTTTAACTCCTCAGAAGTCTTTACAGGTACTGTTCTCAAATCTCACACCTTTTTGCTCTTTTGGGGAGTAGGGTGTTACCTACGCAGACCTTCCTTTAGACCGTGTAAATGGGAGCTCTATGAGAAGCAGAACCAGCAAATGCATTTCTAGTTGTTTTGCCCTGAGGTTGTGCTCACCAGCTCTCTATTAAGATTTGAGTCACTGCATCAGCATTTCTCTCTGTTGGGGATGTACCTTTCTTTTATATGCATTTGCCTATTTAGGCACGCAAGATATGTATCCCATTTGCGCTTACGGCTTGGTTGTGTAAGCCTCATTTCCTTAGGCTGCAAAACTAAAAATTCACAGGCAGGTAGATTTAAAAAAAATAAATCAAGCCGTTTGGATGATTACAGCAGTGATAGTCTGATAGTACCTTACGGCAGGTGTATTCTCCATGGAAGGGGCATTGACTCATTTCTCCAGGGAAGTCTGGCATTTAGTTTGGAAGTCTGCCTGATGGTGACTGATACCAGATCTTTCACAGGAGAACAGAGAATCCCTCTGATTGGCAGCTGATATTTAGTGAAAGCCTTATGCCCTGAAGCATGAAGGTTTGTGCATTTCGGAAAATTGTATACCTTTATATGAGCAGTTGGTTAACTATAGGTGATGTTATCCCTAGTGATGAATATATATATATAAAAAATTATTTTTTTAATCTTAAACTCTTGCTGTTAGTGGCATAGTGAGTTGAATAATTTCATAGGCTAGACACGCTTTAGAAAATATCTTTGCTTTCTTAGTTTGGTGCCTTTCCATTTTCCTGGTTATCTTCTGGCTGTTTCTGAAAGGTAAATAAGAATGTTCAATGTGTTGCCTCTGTGGTGTTAGTCATGTGGGCTATTTTGGAGTTATACTTCATCAGCATTACCAACCATTGACCATAAAACTGTGCTGTTCTGAGCAACCATACCTAAAAGTTGACTGTGTTAAAGTTAATATTTCTGAGTTGGCAATTTTCTTTTCTGTTTTCATTTCACTTTTATGTTAAAGTTTAAGCAGCTTTCTGCACTGTTTCTTTCATGGCTACTAGCACAACACATTGGAGATTGATGTGATGTTTCAAGTTGACATGCAATAATCTTGATTATTGTTGAAATTCTTTCTGATGCATGCTGAAATGAAGTTAGTGAGCTTCGTTTGATTTTGCAACTCAGATGACTACTGGAGAAGAACTGTGAGAGGGATAGTGGAAAAAAATTAACAACTAATTCTTCTTTAATCTCCATTTCAAAAATTCAAAGTAACACTTTTCAAGTGATGTGTAATCTCCTATAGTTTTAATTTCCTTTCCTAAGGAAACAAGTTGCGTGCAATTATGCTTTCTGTCAATTCCTCTGACAATTGTTAGTTGCTTTAACATGCTGGCAAACCGCAGCCACCTTTGACAGAGGGATAGCTCCTACAAGTTATGTGGAAATTATTCCTGTGGAGCAGAAACGAGACTCTTTTAGTGTCGCTCGTGTAAGAACTCAACCCTTATTAGACATTAGAGCAGCTCTACAGGCAAGAGAGTTTATGAATGCCTGAGGCTTTGCTCTCTTGCCTTCTTAGACAGGAAAAACACTTGATGATGAGATACATGTTTCAAAGAAACTTTGAGTATCGTAATGAGTTGTTTGATACGGGGCTGTTTAAAGCAGTCATTCCCTCTACCAAAAGTTTGAGTTCACAGTGTGATTTTTTTTCTTTTTTTTTTCCTAGTGCTTCATTTATGTAGTTTGTGTGAAGCAGAATAAATGCCTTTCTTCTTTTCTTTTTTTTTTTTTTTTCCCTTGGCTTGTTTGTGATAATCACTGAAAGTCTTGTCATTTAGAGCTGCTCTTTTACAGGAAGCTAGGACAACTTAAAAACAGTGATTGGGGCATCGGAAATACTTTGCGTATCATTTCATAGTGTCTTTGAATGCATCTAGGAATTGATATATTGGATAAGAAAATTAGTTGTTTGTTTGCCTTTAGGCAAAATACTTGCTAGGATATGTTTACCCATGGCATGGGAGATTTTACATTGTAAATATATATATACATATAGGTCATTAGTTAGTTTTCTAAAATGTTCATTATGGTTATCTTTCAGAGATTATGTGAGCTGCTGCGTTAGTCTTCTAACATCTCGCACCGAATACTCATGGTATGTCGGAAGGACAGATCTCTTGTGTGTTCTGAACGTACCAGGTAAATCCCAATAATAACTTTTCATGGGAGATTGTGGCCTGTTAAAGAGTAAGAAGTCAAGAGAGGGCAACTTTTATTCTATATTTAGTCCTAGTTGATTCTGTAAAAAGACCCTGACAGGCTGTAGCCTAAAACTTATTTTTGTTTTTGTGTGTTATACTAGAAAATCAGAGAGCTGCAACACTAATGCAACTATTTGCAACACTAGTGAAGATGCAGCATGTCAGTGGGAGTTAGCCAGTTTCCATAAATACCTTTAAGAACTTTACTCAGCATTTCTGATGCGTGAGGTAAAGCACAAGGAGGGAAAATAGTGATATTTTTCAGGTAGATAATTCCCCTGCCTCATTCTTTTGTCTGAACGAGGCAAAAAATGGACACAGCCATGACCTTTGAGAACAGTTTGATTGCCTTTCAGTGGCAGTGGTGTTGCAAGAGGTACTGTTCAGTAGCAGTGGTGAATAAACTCTTACCTTGATATATTTCTGGCTAGCATATTGGATTGTAAGTAACTAATATCACATCCATTAACGTGCCATTAACTTAATTTAGTATTTCATTTTCAGGTTGTCCTCATGAGTACTCCAGTGGAGAATGTCCATGATCTTCTTTGCCTGTGTGGTGCGGGTGAGGGATGGACTTCCCCTCTCAGCCTCCACAGACTTCCATTTCAACCAGGACTTCCTGGAATGCAGAAAGAGATTAAAGGCGTTATCCTCAATTCTGGCTCAGTATCCAAGTCGAGGCACGGCAAAAGGACGTGACCTTAGCATACAGTAAGTCTCTGCTTTTGTTTGTTTGTTTTTTGACTTTAATTTTTGAAATGGTTGTCCTGGGGACTAGTTGAACTTTAGGTATATTCTGTAGCGCCTAACTCCAATCTGAAATCCCACCATGCATGTCTAGATTGTAATCTCCAAGCAGTATTTTGAAACCTTACTCCTCAGCAGCACAGCCACACAGCTCCTACTCAGTTTAGTAAGTGTATGTTAAGAATTGCCTATTCTAGTTTTCATTATTTTTTGTGGCAAAAGCATTCTGCTTGATGGGCAGTACTTGTTACTACTAGCAATTGGAGTAGCTTGGACTTCTACAAATACCTTCTAAGATGGCATCTGAGTGCCTAGGAATTCCTTAATTTAGTCCAAAACTGAACCCAAACCCCTTTCTTCAGGGACGGTCAAATCTTGCTGATGCCTTCTCTTGGACCCCTACAGTTCTGATTCCAGCTTGCACAGAACTGCCTTGACTCCCTCCTACGTACTGCCCACTCCATTTTCTGAATACCAGCAGGGTTCAAGTCTCTAGAAGCTCTGGCTGACGGGTGTGTCTTGAGGAGACCTGAACCATAAAGACAATCGCCAGTATGGAGAAATTATAAATCTTTGCTTTTATTTATTGGAGAAGGATCTGCTAGTCTTTATTTTAAGAAATTAAGGTTTCATTCAGAGATGACAATTTTCATTTCCTATTGATTTTAGTTTAGTTCTAAAAATGAGTTTTAGCTTGTGATCGCATTTCTGCTTAGCAAGTGTAAGAAAACTTTAAAGTGACCCTGAGCTAAAACTAAGTGTCCCTTTTTGGGGTAGTGATTGGAGAAAGAAGATACATGAACTTACACTGAATCAATTGGAAGAGCAGAGATTAGCATTTTAATTCCTCTTCCCTCAAAGCAAACTTGTGCCCTTTAATGCTAATATGTTCTGCTGCTTTTAGTCTTCTGTAGTCTCTACAGAAGTAGCTGTGCATCTGGCTCTGAAATGAGAAGAGTGCAAACAAATACATGGCAAAAAGGCTATGAATTATTGACAACTGGGAAAAGGTAGTTTTGTGCAGGCATGGTTTTGATCCTCAGACGTGAGCTGGGGACAAAAGGAATTTAGGGAACATACCCAGTGTAACTAGGCTGTTACGGAACTAATCAAAACCATAAATCCCAAGTACATAGTACAATGAATAAATAAAAATGTGATAAAATAGAAACCACAAGTATTTCTGTATGAGAGGGATTAAATACGTAAATAGTAGAAAAGAGAGAAAATACAGAGCGAGAGTAATGTTCAACTTCAGAACTTTGGTTTTATACTGAAATACTGCTAACAAATGGCTAACCTATAAGGGAAGATTTCCTCAGTTGTTTTTCAGAGATAATTACAAATCTGTAATTATGGTGGGGATTGTGGAAGTTTGCCTATCTACATTATGAGTGCTGACATCTGAACTAGGTGCTCTGACTCCCCTTTTATTTAATGAAGCCTAGACGAGAGTGATTTATTTCATCCTTAAGTACATGCCTACATTTTGGTCAGATGAATCCCCTATTAAGTTTCCTAAAAGGTTTTTGGGCCATCTGTAAGTGGAAACTTCTGCATAAATATGGCTTTGGTGTTAGAGGGACCCCTTTTGGAGTAGAATTTTTATTGTGCTGTTTCTGACATGAACTCATCTTTATTTGTTACAGATGACTTAGCAGTAATAGTGTTTGAATATCTTGGTTTGTGCAAGTTAGCAAGTATCTCTTGCTGTTAATATGAAGTTGTCATATTGAAGGGGAGCAAGGAACACATCTGCCTGCTTCCTGTGAACAAACTTGATTGTTTTTACTTTTGTTTGTGGAAAGCCACTGTGTTTTCTTCCAAAATCTTCTTGCCTGTGATGTTTTCTGGCCATCTCTTTTCTTATTAACATGATTTAAAGCCAGCCTGGGAAAATAATGTCCTCAATTTTTACTGATGTACCAATTTAATAAAATCTGTATGGTGATCTTTAGTATGCTAAGGCATACTGGATGAGTTAAGAGTAAGTGTTAGATCCATGGGGGCTGCAGGACTATTACAGCAGTGCGAACAATATATTTTTGCAGTCTGCTCTTTCAGCACAGTCTGTACATCTTGTTTTGACAGAAAGCACAGTTTACTTCTCACGTTCAGCATGACTCTTTTACCTTTCTATGTTGATGTTACTTTCTTTTTCTATTTCAGTTTCCTATCTTCTGGGGATATTGCCTGCATGGCAATCTGTTCCAGCAATTACTCAACTATCATGGCGTTTTGCTTCCTGGAAGAGCTTCAGTGGGAATTTGCTGCTTCCTATGATACAACAAGCATCAGTTTAGCTTCCAGACCGTATGCTTTTCTTGAATTTGGTTTGTAACTTTGTTCTCTAATAGTAAGAATTCTTTGTCTGCTACTTTTATGATGTTAAATAATGTCTCCTGGCCAAAGCCTGATCATAAAAATGAATCTGTGTGTGTACATTTGCATGCAGGTGTAGGAGGAGGGGGAGATCTTGTAACTGCATTAAACTATTAGATTGCTGATTTTGCAGTTCCTGAGAGCCCCTGTAATAGATGAACAAAATGCTGTGATGATTGATAAACAAGCACAGAAGAAAAAGAAATCCACATTTCAAACACTTTCTAACTTAATTAAAAAAAAAATCTGACAAGTGGAGACAGATGGGTACAGGAAAAAGGGAGACAGAATAGATTATTATGGGCAGCTTTACTTCTGGCATGACTTAGGTTCACATAATACTTCATAATCATGCCTAGTGTTTCTTTTCTAACCTGATATAAATTGTTTTCTTGCCGAGTAGCAGCTGCTGTACTGAACCTCGCATCTTTGAAAAACAAAATTCCCTTGCAGTGAGAAACTCTTTTCTGGGAAAGGATAAGATATTGCAGTGGGTTAGCACGCTTCTATCCAGATTTCAGTAATAATATTAAGCTTATGCTTAAAAGATTGAGAAATCTACAAGGAAAGCATATTATACAGCCATCGTGTATTTTGGGTGGATTTCCTGCAGGGCATGTTCCAGGCATGGTGTAATTTTATGCTGAGATCCAAATTTCTCCTTTTTTTAACTTGAGTAGGAATTTGGGAATTTCTAGCCTTTTTTAATTGCATAAGGCTCTTTTTAAAGAAAAAAATGCAGGGTTTTTGGTTTTTTTTTTTCATTTTTACTATTATACTCTGTTTTATTACTGACTCTACCTAATGTTGCTGTGTGGGGATTTTTTTGGTGTGGTGTTTTGTGGGTGGCTTTTTTTTTTTTCTCTTGTGTTTGGATCCAAGATGCACTTGATGCCTAAGATCTTAGCCTTTTGCCTGGTAGTTACATATAATTATAGCATGCTGACTTAAGGTAAAATACAGGATTTTTCACTAAGGAATGCTTATGGCACTGTGTATTCTAGCACAACATAAAGTCCTCCTGTGTGTGGTCTCTAAACTCATGCTTAAGCTGTTATATATGTTTCATACCCAGTAGCAGCTGTGGTCAACCTATGCAAATCTTCTAGCATAACAGTATCTTAAGGATATGTATTTTACTTATAGGATATCTTAGCAAAATTAATGTTTCTGCATTTTATTTTCCTAAGCATTTGAAATAGCTTGAATGTGCTAATATCTTTGCACAATGAAATAGGAAGCAGCAGTATCCACAGTGAGGTACTTCAGCTCTGGAGGTGTGAGCAATTCGTACTTGGACAAATTCTCTACTCCTGTCAAACCAGCAGCCACATTTGTGAAAAGAGATTTGTTTGCAAATGGTATTAAATATAAAGTGTGAGAGATGAAGCAAAGTGATCTGTACATAGATCTGTGGCTTGGACATTGGTGGAATCACTGTGGAATTGCCTCTGTCAGTCAGAGTTGCTTCATGACTCAAATATAGGTTGAATTAATTTATCTCTGTGCTGGGAAAAAAACTAATCCTTGACATTGTTAAAACACAATGTGGAATTGCTTCTCATGGTAGCTCATGGGTGGTTTAAGATATGTGTTAACATCTGCCCTGTAATATGAAAGCTTGTTTTCAGTCCACTGTCAGGCAGGATGTTGAGATATGGAGTATCCAGAAGGGACTGGGTGCAATATAAAATACCTAGGAAAGGTATTTTTGTTCCCTAACCATGGGTGGAATCTTATACCTGAAACTAATAAGAAAAGAAATGAAGGAAGAAATGAAAAACAATCAGAAAAGAACACCATGATTTGATTTAATAATTATGTAAAACACTTAACTTTTGCAGAGCTAATTGAAGCATGGTTTTTATATTGTTTCAGATAATGTTATTCAGAAAGTGAAGTGCCATTTTAACTGTGCGAGTGGCTCTCAAATGAAGGCCAGCTGGGAGAAGGTTGAGGAGGAGCTGAAGTTCCAGCCCCCGGTTCAGCTGAAACTAGAGGATACAGAGCTGATGAATGGGATGGCTAATGGTGGGCATGCAGGTGTACATGTGGAGGTTGGTAAGTTACTACTATGCACAGGTGACAGCAGACTTCCTGAACCTAACTTGGCAAATGACAGAAAAACGTAATGGCAGTGGTTCCTTTTGCACTGAGAAATATATGTATCATGTGTATGAAACCCAAGAAAAAAGACTGCCTTTCTGCCATAGGAAACTACATACGGTCTTTAGATTATAGCAGGTGTGCATCAGAGCCTTTAAGGACTCATGGTAGTGTCTTTTTTCCCAGCCTTACGTCAGCTTCTCTGTATGGACAGTTGGTTGTAACTGGACTTGGCATTTTCCATGTTAAATTCGCCTGCTTTTAAAGTAGTTGTTTGTTGAATTTTCTATGACAAAAGAAGCTCCACTAATTCATTGCTTGTTGCAAACTCCAATAGAAGATACGTAATTACAGTCTCAATGAGTTCCTTCAGCCTTGAGGAAAGAGAAGATGAGAAGAATGTGAGCTGAGGGTAAAACTCTCATTCCCAGACTATCTATCTTGGGTTATTCTCCCCTCTTTGCTTTCCTCTTTTGCCTTACTCTTTAAAATTTATTGCATTTGACTAAATTTCTGAAAGAGGATGTGTAAAAACAACACATAGAGGCTTTGTAATGAATACTGATATTTTGCCTGCTTCTGGAAGTACTAACCTCTACTTATTTATTGTAAAATTGGTAACTTCTTATTTGTGTTTCAGTTGCATAACCAAAGTCCTACCTACTTCCTCTACAAAATGAAATACTTTTAATCCTATTAGCGTGGCAGTTTAAATGCAGCTGGAGTGCCATGAGCTTGTATTTCCTCTTTTTTTGTTGTTGTTGTTCTTGGCTTGTGAAACACTAATAAAATCAAGTTCCACTTGCTCAGTCTTCTTGTTTCTGATGGATGAGCTGGAATCTAATTTGTCATAGCTGTGTTAGGTTAAAATATAGAGGGGCAGTGGCCAGGAGGAAGAAAAAATAGAACTGAAAACATTATATTTGCAGTCAGATTTGTGAGTGCTCCTTGGAACTGTGCTTGAAGGTTAAATATTTCCATGATGTGACAGGGTTTAGAAATTCTTTGCACTAGTGTGAACAGTTTCAGCGCCAGTAAACATTTGCAAGCTGGTCTGTGTCCACAGATCAGAAATACATTTTGAGTTCCCCCATATTCTTAATTGCTTTCTTTTACTTTCCATCTGGCTTTGTATTTCTGGCTGTTCTCTCTGGTCTAACCCAAATTCTTTTACAGATTGTTCTGCCTTTATTTTAAGGATAATGTTTATGATCATCTGTTTCCCTCAGCTGGAGTCAGCTTTCCTGGCTTACGTCTCTCTCCTCTCATCATTATCTACCAGCTGAATCGCACTTCCCTGCTCTAAGTTTAGCTGTGTGGATAGTGTTTGTTCCCATATTAATGTTACTTATATTATGGCTCTACTATACAGGAGGCTTCTTGAGCATACGTTGAAGTGTTATGGTTGCAGGAGAGCAGAATTTAATTGCGTCTACATTCTATAGTGAAGATAAATCAGTCAATAGATGATCAAAACATCGGTCTCCTTACGTGGTTGTAGCTGGTTCCTGTCTTCTTCTGGGCTGTGTGATCACATCCCCGGCTCTTCATTTTAGTGTGAGAGGAGTCTGAAAAGTAAGGGCAGTTTTGTCCTTGTTAGTATATATAGGAGCAAGTGGTGTTTTTTTTTTCCTCTCTTTTTTTATTTTTCTTCTGTGTGTTCCTTCCTTTGTTAACTAAACCCAGCTCAATTCTTGCTAGAAAGACACTAGCAGTGTATCCTTGATCAACATCTACACAACCTCAGCTGTTGTTGCAAAAGCCTCACCTTGTGTCTCGATATGGGCACAGCTGGTAAAGCTCCGGAGGACAGTGGGGTGTGCCTACAGAAGAAATGCGAGGTGTAAGTAGCTTTCTGTGAAGAGGAAGAGTTTTCACATCAGAACTGGCTCTATGAAGTAGAAGAACAACTTGTGCTATTCATCTAGTACGCATGCTGTTAAATTATGCAGCATTGTGCTCCCCTTGATGAATGTTCTTAGTCTTTTGTAGGAACGCAGGGAGTCCTTCACAGAGTCCTTTTTAAGGTGTTTTTTGAAGATGTTTCACATCTCTGTCTTTTGTGTGGTTGTATTTTATTTTAAAATGTTTGAGTCTGATTTCATTTTTCACTCCTGGTGCAGTCTTTATCTGGAGCTTTGAGTATGTGACTCATTGTCAAACCCTTGTTGTGCTATGCCTTGAAGAGACAGAATGGAGTGTGGTACAGGCGTTCATGTCAGTCTCCGGTTAAGTAGCCAGAGGCCTCTGCTCAGAAAATCTTTTATAGGCAGAATTTTCAATTTCTTCATTGTGTGAGGATGTTTTCAGAGTCGTTCTGTACGTTTTCAAACCTGCAGGTGCATTTTTCCTGCGTGCTAGATAATCCACAATCCCCAGAACATCTTCTGTGTGGTTCTTGTACTCTGAAGTGCACAACTTTTCTACTTGAGGAGTCAAATCAGTTTGAATTCCAATTAGCATTTAATTGTGCTTGTGCAAAATTGTGCTGTCTTGGATTAAGAGTGCTTATACTCTCTTGTTCCCTTATTTAATGTAATAAGCAATTCTAGTATGAAATTCTGTTTATAAAAATATGATTGAATTCACAGAAGGAAGTGTAATTTTTCCCTAGCAGTACCCATCTCACTTGTTCGGTGCAATTTCAGTTTGTGAATTAAACGTCAGAATGATATAGCAGAAATAAAGCTCCATAGCAAACAGGTTAAAGATCAGTTTTCACTGAGTGTGAACTCTGAACAACTGGATGTTGTAATCTCCCCTGCATCTATGATAGCAATTCTTTTTATTCTACTGGACAAAAAAAAAGTAACTTTTACATAATATTCCATGCTGTGGTCTTCAGCCTGCAGAAGCAGTATACTGAGACTTGCATTGTTCTTCCCTGGGGACTGGGAACTCTTGACATAAATAGTTTGTAAGATCCTGTACAATGAATGACACTTGTGCCCGATAATTTTTATTTGTTTGAGAGACACTGTGTGCCTCTGAAGTAGACCTTAGAAACTGAGGAAGAAGAAACAACGTTCGTGATTAGGAAATTTCCATGAGAGAGAGATACGTAGCCACAACATTATTTCATTTATCAAAAATCACAGGAAGCTGAATACTCAGGTCAGTGAATGAACAAACATGCTGGTACAGCTTCTGTTCAGTGCGCTGTTTGGATCTTAAATTTCACCGCATAGCAAGAAAGCCAGATTGGGTTAGGGTTACTTGCACTGTTTATTTACATGAACATGACGATAATATACAGTAATGCTACATAATGTGACATATAGCAAATGGAATTAATACAGTTCCTTTTGCAGTTGCTTTGGAGATGAAATTATGGAGGTATGAGTGCATGCCAGACAAATTAATTACATAGACACTTACAAAAGATACTTTATATCCCTATATTAATTTGGCAGCAAACTTTTTTACATCCATCTATCAAATCTCTCTTGAAGGAGAAGACACAAGTGTTTTCCTATCTTAAATCATGCAGTACCGCAATATTTAAGCTGTTACGGTGTTTAATCTGTCACTGAAACGAAGCTGGAGGTGATCTCTGCTGTGTTGCATAGTTTATCTACAGTAGTCAGGAGCTGGCTACATTTGGACAGGAGGCAGAAGATCCTGAGAGCTGGGGAGGCTTCTTGAGGGCTCGTTCATTCTCTCCTGTATCTTATGGATACAGATGTGCAGGAGGGGATCTAGATTTGGTATCTGAGCTGAAAATTACCCTTCTTAATGTTATGCTGACAGTGTTCTACTTGTGGTGATCCAAAGGCAGGCATGAAATGTAGGTGAGTATCTAGGTGTGGTGTCTGTTGTTGGGCTAGCTAGTATAGCCAGGGAAAAAAACAGGTGAGCTTTTGGACAACCAAAACCCTGAATTAGTAGCGGCAGATTCCAAAGTTAAGTTCACATTTATAATAATTGCTTTGACCTTAATTAGGTATGTATCAATTAGGTCATCCTGAAGAAATGGTATCTGGGGGTGTGGGTGTTAAGTAGTAGTAGTGGAGAAGGCGAGAAAGGAAGGAGGCAGACAATTCACTACCTGTGAAACATGGGCAGGTTGGGAGAAAGGGAATTGTAATGCACTCTAAAATGTAGCTCAAAGACCAGAAACTATAGCATCCTGTTTAATTCCTAGGCCCCAGTTTTGACCATGTTTTGTCAGTCTGAAAGGCCCAGAGGTAAGAGCAGCAGTTCTGTGACAGACATTTCCCTGCTATGACTGGGTAGTATCATCTTGACAGCTCCTAAAACAACTATTCTAGCAGCAAAGAATTAAAGTCCTTGTCTCCTACAGTGGTATTCAGGCAACTGCTTGATTAGAGCACCAAATGCTGTATGGAGACTATGCAGGTGAAACTGAATTGCTGTATACCAGACTGAACCCTCAAACTGTCAGTGGGAAGCAATACTTAATTACCAGTTGAGGAAGAGATGAATTGCTGTCTTGCTTCTATGGGTGTCAGAAATCTAAACTCTTTCCCAGGCCTTTGGGTGCTTAAAACCCCTAGCTTTTCTACTGACCTGTGAAGAGTGTTAAGTATGCTAATCTGCTGAAATAAACAGTTGAAAAATATCTATGTGCTCCGTAAAAGAAGACGTTAATGCCAAATAGCTCAAGAACAAATTCTATTGCTTAATCAGTTTAAAAAATACTCCAGAACTCTTGCTGATGTCTAGATATCTGAACAACTGAACAGTGCAATGCAACAAAAAAGGTGTTTCTATTCATAACTGATCTTCTCTGGAGCAAGCATGAAGGGTTTTGAAAATGTTTAAAACCCGCAGAAGCTGGTTTGAGTCGTTTTAAGTTAAAAGATTCAAAGGAATAGTGCTAACTTTCACTAACGTATCTTTTTTTTTTTTAGTCCCTACTTACAGAATGCAGCGTGTGACACCCCTGGGGATTCTGTCGCTTGTTCTGAACATCATGTGTGGAGCTTTGAATCTCATTCGAGGAGTTCACCTAGCAGAGTATTCATTTCAGGTAACACTGATTGAATTGAAACCTGCAAATGAGCCAAAGGGAGAGAGTTATTTGGGTAACCAGATTAAGGGTGGCTGTTCTGCTTCTGAGTAGAGCATACATCTTCCCACAAGAAATGTCTTGTTTGTCCAGGGAACGTACAATTGATTGCTCACCTGCTAGACCTCATGTGTTTTGCTGTATATCGCAGCATGTTGCATTTTATTCTTTTCTAGGGAGATTAAAATTTGGAGAAATATTTTTAGTCTTGCCAGGCTGGATGGATTTTCTTTTTTTTTTTTTTTTTTCTTTTTCTGTTCTTGCATTCTGTTCTAGATGCTTTTGTGTAATTTTTTTTAAACAAATGTAAAACTGTTAACTTCTGAAAAGGAAGAAAAAAGTGTCCTGATTGTATGGTGGCATGGTTTTATTCAGCAGAAATTGTCACGTAAGCCTCAGTTCTTGGTATCTTGTTCAGTGATATTGCTCTTGCTGCTGTTTAACACTGCTACAGTCAATCAACATAAACTAGGATGAGAAGTACTTGATGAAATATAGTGTTCTAAAATACCAGGCAGTACTTGCTAAAAACTGTAGCTGAAATAGTTGTTTGTCACTTCTTTTAATCCAACAGGAGGACCATGAAGGAATTGGAAATGTGATAGCTTTTTTCCTACCTTTTCTAGCCTGTGTTTTTCAGGTATGTTAATTGTAAACAAAATGCTTTCTGTATATTATACAATACAAAATCTTTTGGAAACAGTTTGGTTTTTAGTATCCTACCTAGGTGATTCCACTGAGGTATTCCAGTGAAGTGGCACAAATACAGTTAAAGGCACGATTTCACCCTTGGCAAATTGCAGTTGTAAGCTTTTTCAGTGCTTTCATGTTGTGACATGCCAAATGGGGCTGAGCATGATAAATAAGTGCTAGCCCAAAGGTGCTTTGTTTCCCAAAGGGATAGACACAGTGGCGGACTTGGTGATGAGCTTTTGTAGCATAACCACCTTGAAAGACTAAGCAAATATAGGATAGCAACATTTTTGAAAATGTTCTAATTTACATTAAAAATTGCTCTTAGTTCTTGAGTCAAATGTGGTTCCTGACTTCCTTAGATTTTTTTTTTTCCTAATGAATTATTTTCTCTGACATTCTTACGCAGAAGAATTTGAATGAGGAAAATATTATATGCTCCAAATGGGTTCTTCTTGAAAAGTTCCTTAAATGCCTAAAACAGTGGTCCACAACCTTTAACTTGAAGGCAATATGTTGTTTGCAAAATCTTCAATTTTTAGCCTATCATCGCAGGAAGCTGTTATAGTTGGGTTACTAGTTGACAGAAGGACTAACATAATGCCTACAGTGTACTCATTGCTTAGTACTGTTGCATTTGGCTAATGGTTTGGGGATCACTATCTGAAGACTACTATCTATGGTATTTAAAACTTGCAGAGAGGCTATTTATTGTATCATAATGGATACAATTTAGTGTCTTTCAGCCTTCTTACACCTTTGTTCACAGCAGAGCTTTAAGATGGAGGTATTAATTTGGATCTAAATACTTGATGCAAGTCATTCTTCACAAAGAGAGGCTCTGTCCTGCTTTTTCCCAGTTAGTACCTGAAGCTAGAGAAGCTAAATAAAGAAGAGTTCTCTCTTATCCTTTTGATCTATAACAGTCATCTTCACAAAATGGTTGTGTATAAATTGAGCTCAAATGTGAAGTGCTTTCTACATGATGATCTCTACTTGTGTCATCAGCACAGTCGGAAGCTGTGACCTTAAGTGAGAAAGCATGATCTGTTACTGCCTGAGTTAAAAAAGTCGCTCTTCTGCCAGCACTTTGCGTTTTTAGTTTTCTCCTGTAAGGGTATTGCTCTTCACACATGCTTAGCAAGTGGGTTCCACCTGTTCTTGAATTTAAAAGGAAAAAGAGCCCAAAACCCCAGCTAAACCTGTTAAGAGAAATGATGGTCTTTCTACTAAGTCAAGTCTAGAGAATGAAGTCCTTTACTTACCTCAAGAACAAATATGGCAGAAGCAGATTTGGGTTTGCTGTTTTCCTACTTCTGAGCCTTTGTCTTGCAAAAATCATGGGTGGTTTTTGAAAGCTGGCTCAGCTTTCGGACTCTTTTTAATCCAGGCAGAGGCAGGCAGGAGGGATGCCGACTGTGCTGACAGACTTCTTTTGATATTTATGTTTACCCAGTAGGGTCTGGGTTGAGGCCACCGCTACGGCTGTTCTTGGAGGACCTTTCAGCATAGGAGTTGAAGGGGAGCTTTTAGCTTTTTAGTGATTGCTGCAATGGCAGGCACGTCCGAGTGGCACGGATATGCCAGCACTTCCCAGCTGTGTCTCTTGTCTGTATGTACATAGTTTAATGCTAACACCATCTCTCTGGTCCTTTTGTAGTGTTACTTGTACCTCTTCTACAGCTCGTCAAGGAAGGTGAAGACATTTCTACTCTTTTTCTCTGTTTGTTTATGCAACATTTACTTGTACGGATTACGGAACCTCTGGCAAATAGCCTTTCACATAGGAGTGGCATCTCTTTCTTCTTATCAGATATTGACGAGGCAACTTATGGAGAAACAGCCTGACTGTGGAGTATGAAAAAACTTCGGGTTTGCTACTCTATTTTTACAACTTTTTTGTATTAAACTGGCCAAAAATAGCTTGGAGTATTTTGGAAGATTTGTGACAATGGTTATTGCAAGGAGGATATTTCAAAGCAACTCGAAAATAAAGTAGGATACTGTAATCGTGTCAAACATACAGTGAGGAATGTAGCTGTATTTAACATGGCATGTGGTAATTGTGCGTGGTAGATTTTGTCAGGTGTCATCAACAAATGGAGGTTCTCCTTACCATAAACAGGCTTTTACTCCTTGACTAATACCATCTAGACAGCATTTTGCCATTTGTCTTACTGGCTTTTTAACAGTTTGGTGGGTGAACATCTTGCCCTGCCAATGCTTCTGAAACTATTAAAATTGTATAGTAAAATGAAGATAAAGTGGTGGGTAACATTTTTTTCTATAGAATTTGTTAAGCATTAAGATTCTTGGTAAATGTAAGTAAAGGAGTTTTTTGCCATAATTAGATGAGTTCAACATCAGTGGGAAAAATAGTAAGGATGAGCTTCGGGGTAATTTTTCTAGGTTTTGAAGGAAAGGAAAAGGCTGTGGCTATTTTAAAAACCATAACGGCTATAAATATCTCCTGGCTAAACAGCGCATCGTAGTTAAGTATGTGCTCATTGGTTAATTGCAAATATGCTTGGGGCAGCATAAAATAAACCAAGTGAATATAAGTGATCTTTCAGCTCAAGTGACCTTTATCCTTGGTTAAGGTCACTCTTAGTATAAGGGTAATTCCATGTTTGCTTGGTCTGTATGGATAATAAATCTTCCAAGCCTACTTATGACAGGCCACTGACTCCCTCACCTTTTTTAAAAAAATGCATAGCTGGTGAGTAGAAAACCATTTCCAGTAATGGAAAGCAAGAGCAGGTTCTCTTTATTATATAAAACACCTTTAGTTAATGGTGTTGAGTTCTTACACTAAGATGAATTTATGAGTGTGCACTTTTGAATATAGTACTTAAGAGCTGAAATTCTTAACCTCTGCTGCACTCGTATTGTTGTATGTTATGTATTGAGGTGCATACGGGCATTTTAGAACATACATAAATAATTTAGGCTGTCTGTTTAAAAATGTGTAGCATTTTGAAGCAGCTGGTCTTGAAGGGTTATAGAGACTCAAACTGAGAAGATGTAGAGAACTCTGGGTGTGTTATTGTGGAATGTGGTCCTAGATTTTCTTTATTTTCTTTTCGTTAGGAAACTGTTTTCTGGTTGCCCCATTTCTTCTACCAAATGTCTGTCACCAAAGATTTATTTTCCTGTCACATAGTCTCTACCTCTAGAGGTTGCAAAGAGATTAACGTGATGCAGAGTTATCTTCCTGAGTTTGCAGAAATGCTTAACAAAATTACTTCCTTGCATCTCGGTGCATTTCCCTGAAATCTCGTGATGTAAACACTTACGAGTATCAGTAGGCTACTAGACCAGACACCTGTGTACCTTGGAAGCACTTCTGTGATGCAGCTGACTGCAACAACGGCGTCAATGGGCAGCCCTTTACAACCTGAACAGTTTCTAGGACATCAAGAGACTTGGTGCCAGAGCTTTTTCCAGTAGTAAAATGTAGGTATTTCTTTTCCATCCCATATTTGCCCATTTACTGTAACAACAACAAAATGAAATCCTTTAAACTGTGAGGAATAGTCTAGTAGGAATGATGGAAGAATATTTTAGCCAGCCAGTTAAGAAAACAGCCAGAGCTGTGTGCCATAAGGGAATACTCTTCTGTATAAGGGAGCGGATTAAAATTGTTGGTCTGTCATTACCCCAGTTTTCTGCCAGACTGTAAGTGCAGAAATGAAGCCAGCATTCAACCGTTGTCCTTAAGACACCTGGATGACCCCACAGATGTGGGAGTTTTAGTACTGACAAGCTTTAAGTTTCCATGCTGTTCAGTCCCAGTTTTACTTGGTGATATGACCCAGCTTCTACCCTTTCACCCTCCATCAGACTAAAGAGTCAAAAAGAGCTTTACTGTTTCTCCGTAGGCTTCGATAAAGCTATAGCTTAAGGCACGCAGAGCATTTACAACTGGGGCTTGGGGCCAGTGAACCGTTACCTGCTTTTTATTCCTCATCCTTGTCTTGAGCTGACTGGAATAAACTGTAATGTTCCTGATGCTTCCTGAGCGTCTGACTGTTTGCTTTATCATAAAACAAATACATCCCCATGCCAGGTGATGTTAGCAACAGCTCTGCAATAAGAGTGGTAGAACAAGGTGTTTAGATAGCTTGTGTAATTAACATAATTAGAGTGGATAAAGATTAAATTCAGCTTTTGCTTAACACTTTCTTTTCCCTGCAAATGTTTCAGTAAAATCAAACAAAACCAGTTGGTTCAGTTCTGCCTTCATGTAATTTTTTTTTTTCTTTGTGAATTAGGCGGAGGATGCGACTAGATCTTTTCTACTAAATGAACAAAGCTCTGGTTTGCTGTTAGTCTTAATCCCTTTGCAACCTTTTTTTCCCCCTGTAATATGTGTAAACCATATTAAGGAATCTGCATGGATTAATATATGTGCGTTAGTATCTGCGCACTTTGTAGGTTTGGACTGTGATTCAGGGATGAGGCAGAGCATGCATAGTTTGACCTATTTTTTTTCCCTTTTTTTAATGTTAGTGTTTTGAATGGCTCCTATATCTGTATGGTATTTATACAGTTAAACTTTTTCTTCTGGTGAAACAGTAAGAGGAATAGAATAGTTTACACTGATCTCAGTGCTTTAAGATTTAATAAAAAAGAATGACTTGCAGTTTGAGTACATGAAATCTGACTCACATCGTAGGATTATGCCTGTATTGAATCAAATCCTCAAATGGGAATCCATGCCTTTTTGTTCAACTTTAAACTGTTTAATGTAGTTTGAATTGCATCTCCTTAATTCTGTCAGTTTTAAAGATAAGTCTTTTGGAAACTCTTTTCCTCACCCAGCAGCTCAGTGCAAGAAAATTGGCAAAGAATAAACTTCATTAATTTAAAGATTTGCAGTGCTTAGTCACTTCAGGAAACTGATCATTTTCTGTGGGTTTTTGGTTTTTTTTTCTTCCTCCCAAAGACCTGTTAAGTTTATAGAAGGTGGGCTGGTACCTTTTTAGACATTTTTGCACTGTATTAATAATTGAACCTGTGTAAATGTGTATAAAATAATTTTGCATGTATATGTATATATGTACATATATCTAATAAACGGCTTTTTTGTATTGGTTGTCTTCATTTCTAGTTTTGAAATAGCTGAGTATATTAGAAACAACGTAGATTATCCATTCCATTTTTGTAAGCATCTTTAGTGTTTCATGCCGCAGTGTCCAAAATATTTAAAAAAAATAAGCTCAATTCTTCTCTTTAACAAATAGCTTCAAAATCAGAGTGATTTCAAATGCTGTCATAGTGCATGCTGGGTTGCATGTGGTCTCTTACATAAAGAAATACCTGTATGAACTCATGGTGGCTTTCGCTGAGACAGTGTGCTCTCTAATACCTAATCTACCCGAGTTCGCACTGATGCTTTTTGTTCAGGGGAATTTTAGGTGGGATTTTTATTCCGTAATCTACACACTGAAGAGTCACTGATTCATCTGCTGAACTATACAAATATATTTATAAATATGTATATAGAAACATGCTTATCCAAGCAACAGATTGCAGTAGACAGTGATACAGTCTCTGTAGCTTTACTTTCAGAGACCATGTTATATAGCTTTTCCTGCAAAGCTTGCATTTTGGAGTGTTGGAGTGTGTGAAGTAAGATGTGACATGGTCCCGCAGGTCCTTTTCTAGCTGCCTGACAGTGAATAATGGAGATTTTGCAGATTGCTGTTAGATTTTCAGCCTAATCTCTTAATGGAACTAGGCCTGTTAGTCCTACCAGTCAGTCCCTGCTAACAGCTTAGGGACTTTTTTTGGCCGATTTCAGCCACCTTTGATAAAGGCTCTGGAAACGCTGCTTCATTAGATGATGTAGAAATGAATTACAGAACAGGAAATTCCGCTTTTCCTCCCCATCTGAATGTGATGGGTTCAGGTCTCGGTGAATGTGCTTTGGGAGAGCCATGCTTTCAATGGCAGGACTCATAGAAGACCCTGCCTAATCAGGAACCCAAGAATCAGGTAAAAATCAAAAAGCTGGAAGAAATCAGGCTTGTGGAACTGCTGGTTTCTTCCCATTTTTCTGCTCCCTGTTTCTCCACAGGCACAATACCTAAGATACCTGTAGCAAAAACAAAACATGAGGGGTAAAGGGCTGGGTTCTTCCACTGGTTTCCAATGTGTAAAAAGTGAAATCTTTTCTAATCTCTGAGGCTTATTCTTTATCAAGAAGGCAGTTGTGGGTAAAGTGGATCTGGGAGAACTGCAAATTCTTTAGCATTATTCTTCTGCTTTAAAGATACATCTCACTCTTTGCCTTGACTTGGCCTTTTAGCCTTGGAGCTTGCTCGGATGCTGGCTTGCGGCACAGAAATGTCAGCAGTAGGTTTGAGAGAGTTACAGCACTGCAGCACTCGCTGCCTTGCTCAAAAGAGAAAGAGAAGCCTGTGTGTGCCCCTGTAAGGAGGGAAGAGGCAGAACAGCAGGCTGTGCAGCCAGTAGGTGGTAATAAGCAAAAGCTGATGGCGGGCGAGGGAGGAGAGAGCCTTACTCTTCTGAACTGCGCTGCCCTTTGAAATCTAGATGCTATTTTTGTTCTGTAAATAAATGATTGCTCAAAGCGTGTTTTTTCTCAAGATGCCAATGGAGTAGAACAGCAGCCTGTCCCTTTTTTTTCTAAGGTGAGGGGAGAAAGCAATAACAACTCCCTTTCTCTTTTGAAGATGCTGATAAAAGGAGGTGGGAGGATCAGAGGGTCCCTGTGCTAAAAGAGGAACAAATCCTAAGGTGATAGAAATACATGTTTTTATTTTAAACAAAGTAACTCAACTTCTGCTGTGTGCTGACTTTCAAATGTGACCTAATTACATGTAAAAACTGTTTAGGGGGGGAAGAAAACAGTGGCCACAAGAAAAAGAGCAGCTCTGTCTTCAAGTGTGTAACCTCCTCGTGATGCTGGCTGGCTCGGCTCCTGTGTCCAAGGCCGCTCTTGGAGCAAGCTCAAAACCAGGGGCAGGCAGGAGGTGGGGACAGTTGAACAGTCTCTTGCACGTGGTGTTTGATTTGAAAAGCAATGGACCACACGTCTTAACCTCAGCAAAGAGATGCCTCTTTGGTGAGGGTGCAGGCTGAAGGGGTGGCACGCTTTATTGCATGCCTGTTGGCTTTCACAGGTACCTCCCGGCTGTCTGCAAATAAATCTTTGCTAAAGGTATGAACTTTTGGAGAACATTTTGGAAAGAAGCGTTATCATGTCAGCAGGAAATGAAGATGTGTTTCAGCTCCCGGGGATGTGGGGGGGAATTAATCCTCTTCCCCTCACTTTTTCTTTTCCAAAAGTCTTAACAAAGTGATATTTTTAAATTTGACCAATTGCTGTGCAGTGTCTTCCCTCTAAAGCGTTGTTCTGGCAAAAATGAGGACCTTGGAGTGGGAGTGAATAGTATCTGCTACGTTTGCCATGCTGCAAATACGTATTCATCAGGCGCGTCAGGAAGGGCTGTTCGAGGAGAAGAGCTGTTAACCTCTGTGGGTGGGCGGACAGATAAAAGGTAATACCCTCCCCTTGGGCCTTTCCCCCCACCAGCTATGGCAGTAGCTCTTTTTTTTCCAAATTACGGTGGTGAATAACAGCATGAGCTTGAGCTCATGCGTGTCCTAGATTGGCTTAAGCTAATTGTTACCCGGGGAGGGGCAGCTAAAAGGGGAGGTGTCTCCCCATCCCTGAGGCTGCAGGTCTTTCCCTTGAGGCATTTTTTTCTAGCCCCCTCCGGAAGGCTGATCCAGGCTGCTTGGAAGAACCATTTTAAAAGTAATTAAATGGTAACACAAAACAAAGAGCCCTTAAAAGTCTTTGCTTTCTGTTCCCACTTAAAGTATGCGATAAGCAAAACACAGAAACATATAAAATTCCCTTTGGTGGAATAAATGTCGTTCGATATAGGAACAGTAAGAAAGGCTTGAAATAATGACCACTAAACTGTAAAGCACCAGCCAGTATAGCATGACATACGGCTGCGGAGGGCTGAGTTTTATTATTTCATTATGCCAGGAAAGACATTAACACACAAAATCCCTTATTTCATGGGCTTTTCTAGGGAAACACTAACAAGCAATTATGCGGAAAGTTCAGCTCTGAAATACATTAGTGCTCATCGGAATGCACCATGCAAAACAAACAAGAGGCCTCCTCCTGGGAGGTGCCACCTCCTCCTACCTGCGGTGGCCTTGAGTGAGTGCTAAGGGCACAGACCTTCGGGCATGATCGGCCCCAAACTCTTTGTGCTTGCCTGCTGGATGAGGCCAAAATCCCAAGTCAAGCTGCAATGAAAGAAACGTTGAATAAGCCCGTGCACCTCACGTCAGGCTTTCAACAGCAGAGCACCCTGCCTTTGATGGGATATGGTGTGCACTGACCAAAGGGGAATAAATCGGAAGATGCGGCGGTGCAGCTGCAGCTGCCGAGTGCGGTTCTGGGTGGCAGGGATTGCAGCGGCTCTGCCTCACCCTGCGTTTTACTGTTTTCACGTATTAGGTGTGACCTGAACACCCCTGTAGGATGAGGCAGAGGTTGGGTATATCTATCTCAAGCGTAGCCAGGAGCTGGGACATCCGTCCAGAAGATGGATTTCCTCCCAGGGTAGCGCCTTGGTTTCATTTAAGACTCTTGAGAAACACTCGGATGATGCAGAGCAGGAACCTCTGATGCTTCAGGCATCTGAAGAGCTTGCAGCATGCTCAAGCTGGGTTGCTGGTTTGCGCTCGCAAGCCAGAATTCCCGCGATGTGTTCTGTGTCGGTACTGAAGCTTCTGCTTTGTCTCTAGCCTGTACGAACCTAAATTATAGTGTCGTTTTTCTCCTCTTTCTTTGAAGCTTCTCACTCAGGCTGACTTGCTCTGCAGATGCCGGGGTCAAAAGGAGCAGGCGAGAAGTACCTGCGCTTTGCGGTCTCACGGTTAATACATGAAACCGAGGAGGGAGAAGCCTTATTGCCTCTGTTCCCAGGACTCACGGGTCCTTGGCTGTTCCCTATGCTCACACAGGACTTCCCAATATCCCCGAGCACGAGCGGGTACATAGCGAGGAGTATTCGGATTTAAAATAAAAAAATTGTTAACAATCATCTTCAATGTTACTCCTTGAGCTTCCTGCTTGCAAGCGCTGGGAGGCACCAGTGTACAAGCAAATGCTGCGCACCCAGGCTGGGAGGGTAAGCCAAGCAGCTGATTCAGGCAACCTGCCAATTTTTTTACCTGCTTGTACAAATGCTACGGTTCTCCCAGCAGATTTTGCTGTGGGATTCATGAAACGGAGGTAAAACACTCTGGAGGCAGCAAGAGGATCACCTCAGGGATACAAATCCGCTTACCTAGCTAGGCTGGAATAAATTTGTCAAAAGCAAAATCACTGCAGCTTCTTTTCTTTGCCTCGTTAGTGTTTAAGGAACAAAGCACCAGTCTTTGTGCTAAATCTTGGCACTCCTGGTCTGAGCACTGGGGGTTTGTTCTCAGCCTGAGGGATTCAGGAAGGGACCGGAGGGTTTCTGAGAGAAGAAACCAGTGCCTTAATTAGCAAGAAGTCCGGAGGCACACATGCGTACATTTCTGGTACTTAATCCATCCGCGGTAACTGCTTGGGAAGTTAAGGCAGACGGAAAGGGATTTGGGGCAAAACCTTGTTTCCGAAACTCTGCTAATAAGTGGGCAAACAGTGATGCTGCCCTTTGCTGTGAGGTGGGTGCCCGCGTGGCAGTGGGCAGCTCTGGAGGTGGTGGGGGTAGAGGATGCGTAGGGTGCTGCCAGGAGGACCTCAAACCTTGCTGTCTGTCCTGGGGTGTAGCTCCTAAGCCCGTGCTGGGCAGAGAGGCCTGAGCTGGAGCTGACTGAGGTCACCGGACTGCTTCTAGTGACCAAACTGGGTTTGAGAATTGCTTTGCTGGTGCTGAAAGGGACCTTGCAGGATCCCATCAGTCCTTCCTCCTTCCCAGCAGCGTACGCTCCGTGATTAACTTGTTTTTATAACGACCGCATCTTCCTCCTGCCTTTTTGCTGGCAGCAGCGCTGATTTCTGTGTTCCCTCCTCCATGATCACAGGGAAATTGGATGGGTGTGAAGTAGAAATTGGACCTACCTCACCGCAAGCCTACACGTACCAGCACACTGGAGAGGGCAGCATGGAGATGTAAAGGATACATGGAGGAAAAGGAGGCAGGGAAGAGCAAAAAGCAGAACACAGGGGACTGCCAGACTGCACCCTGGTTATGTCTGCTCCAACCTCATCCTGATGGCCGAGATGCCTGAGCTCCCCAGGGTCCACAGAGGGAGAGGTGGCTCTGGGTGCTTCTTCCTGGAGAAACTGCGTTGGTGAGAGGAGGTGACACAGCTCAGTGTCGAGGCTGGGCCAGGTAAACAGGGATGGATTTTGCCTGGCTTAAACCCACAGTAAATGTACTGCCATTGAGGGGTGAAGGGGAGCTGCCTGGCTGGGGAGGAGAGTCGTGTTGGTACCTACCAGAAGTTACCTGCTTCTGGTATCACTGTGTGGTCAGAAATAAAATTCTTTCCCAGCCAAAAATACTAGGTTTTTCAGCAACTTCTCCCTCCTCCCCCTCCCCTTTTCTTTTTTTCCAAATCTCTTTCTGATCGTTGCATGGGGAGTGACCGGCTGTCACGCGCCATGTCTTCACCGGCAAAGAGAGAGGCAATTCTCAGATGGCAGCTGGTACCAGGTACCATCCTGCTGCAAAGGGGACAGCTGCAGTTTTAATGCTTGTTAGAAAAATCCCAAGTGCACTCATGCATTGTGCGGGTTATACAGGCTCAGCCTTGCTTGGAAACCGCCTGCCAGCTTGCTCGGAAAGGATCGTGGCGTAACTGGGGACTGCTGGCTGGAGCAATGGCCAGTCAGGCAAGAGCAGGGACATTTTTCCTGCCTGGGTGAAGAGCAGTGAAGGCACCTCAGTTCCCTATGGGAATAATTCCCTTTGGGAATGGCTGTGGGAGGCTCTCTACGAGCCAGGAATACTGTCTCTACCACCCGACATCATCTGCAGTGGCTCGGACACAAGCGCTGAAGCAAACTCCTGGGTCATTGACCGAACAAGACCGTTTCCCGTTGTGACGCAGCTCCGACAGCTCCCAGCTGTTTGCTCACTGTGTGTAACCAGGAACAATAAAAACCATAATTGCCAGTTGATGTCTAAACAAGAACTCAGCTCTGGAAGGGAATTCATTACAAACTGGAATGAAAGCCGTGCACACCGCCACCTCCCAAAGGCATTTCAGAGAGGGATGCTTTCTACTCAGCTGGACAGACACCGCCGTCCTTTGGAGGAACAAGTTAGCTGGAGGGCTGCCAAGAAAACCTCCTCCTTTGCCACTGTTTGGAAACTGGATCCTCAACCACCAGAGGCTGTTTTTAACCTCTTCTGCATTGGCTTCGCTGCATTATTTTGGCATCAGCTTTAGCACTGATAATTCTCTCTTGTCCCTGGCCTTTTTTCTTGACAGCAGTGATTTGTGCAATGTCCCATGGAAATGATCTGACAGGACGTGGTCATCTCATGATCAGTGGGGGATTCAGATCCTGCTCTGCACCCCTACTTGGTGCTGGTGAGGTTGCACCTAAAATACTGAGTCCAGTTGGGGCTCTTCAGTCCAAAAGGAATGTGGAGAAACTGGACAGGATCTGGTGAAAGGACATCAGGACGGTCAGGGACAAAAGCCCACGATCTAGAAGGAGAGGTCAGGGAGCTGAGTGTGTTGAGTCTTCAGAAAAGGCCAACGGACAATCTGATGGTAGCCTACGACTACCCTTGGGGAAATCGCAGAGATACAGATCTAAATTCTTCTTAGTAGCAGAAAGTATACATGAAGCAACTCATTGCCGCTTGGGAGGTTCAGGCTGGTCACTAGATAAAAACCCCACTAGGAGGGAAGTGCAGCTCTGGAACAAGTCGCATAGGTTGGGGTTTCTCCATCCCCAGAGGCTGTCAAATCTTGGCTGGGAAAAGCCATAACGGATGGGAACTAGCATTGGTGTCAGTCCTGCCTTGAGCAAAAGGTTGGACTAGATGTCCCTTCCAACCAGTGCCCCTGTACTCAGCACTGGTGAGGCCGCACCTCGAATCCTGTGTTCAGTTTTGGGCCCCTCACTGCAAGAAGGACATTGAGGTGCTGGAGCGTGTCCAGAGAAGGGTGACGAAGCTGGTGAGGGGTCTGGAGCACAAGTCTGATGAGGAGCAGCTGAGGGAGCTGGGGTTGTTCAGTCTGGAGAAGAGGAGGCTGAGGGGAGACCTCATCGCTCTCTACAACTACCTGAAAGGGGGTTGTGGTGAGGTGGGTGTTGGTCTCTTCTCCCAAGTGACTAGTGACAGGATAAGAGGAAATGGCCTCAAGATGCGCCAGGGGAGGTTTAGACTGGATATTAGGAAAAATTTCTTTACTGAGAGAGTGGTGAAGCACTGGAACAGGCTGCCCAGGGAGGTGGTGGAGTCACCATCCCGGGAGGTGTTCAAGGAACATGTGGACGAGGCATTGTGGGACATGGTTTAATGGGCATGGTGGTGTTGGGTTGATGGTTGGACTTGATGATCTTACAGGTCTTTTCCAACCTTAGTGATTGTGTGATTCCGTGATTCCGTAAATTAGAAAGAGCAGGAAGGTTTCACAGAGTAATTTGAGGACATTTTTCTCATTTCACATGTGCATCGTCTGGGTGTCCTGTGGTTGTGAAACATATGACCTTACGCATGCAGAACAGCCAGTGTCACGGCAGCAGGGAGCAAATTAACCTTGTGTTGGAGTGGTGCTGACTTGCAGCACATCAGATTTATGACTTACGATACATCTGAGGGGACTGCTTTTGCTTTAATGATCTTGCTTCCCAGTTAGAAAGGTGACCTTAGGGTCTGCTGGTAATGAAGCAGCATAATTACACATAGATTGTTATTTAAAGCTGCCTCAACTATTTAAAAAAAAAAAAGATCTTTTTCTGGGCATTGTCCCTACATAACTTTTCCAGTTATCAGGAATCTGACTTAATGAACTTCCAATTTACATGTTTATAATACGTCCCTAGGAGAGTTACAATAACCTGGCAACACCAGTGCCTCCCCCAAGTGGGATTCAAGTTTGTTGTGGGTTATGTGCTGGAGAAATGTGGTGTTGTTCCTATGTCCTAAGGTAATTATTTTTCTCTGACGATCAAGCCACATCAACCTCCAAAAAAGACCCAAACGTGCTTTGTACATGACTATACGGGTTCGTAAGGGTATGACACACAACTGGCAGCACCGTCCTCTCCTGGATGTTGTCAGCCCTGCCTTCATCCCTACCCTTGGGAGCTTCTACTCTCTGGAGGACTTCCAGCCACTTTTAGGTGTTAATTGTGACAGCAAAGAGCTAGCCTATGTCTTCTTGAATAAAGGTGGCCTGTGTGGTGGGGACTGTGTTGCTTTGTCTCAATTTTATTGCAAGACTTGTCATTTGAGCTAAGAGGACCGTGCTCACCTCTGTGCCTTGCATTGGCACTTCTCTCAGCCACGTATCACTGCGGCTGCCCTCTTTCTCTGTCAACTGAACGCTTGCACAGCCCCGTGTCACCACCAGCAACTGCTGCTTCGTTACAATACTGCTGACACCGCGTGATTATGTGATTTCAAGTTATTCCTTAAATCCTGCTGTTTCCCAGCTTGTGCTAAGTCTTGCCCGCCTGCTGCCATGCTGGTTGGTGATTGAGAAACACCCATGTAGATCTTCCCGTCTTTTCATTACCTAGGAGTTGAGCGAGTCAGATTAGTACGGAAATGAGGTTTTGATTTGGTCAACTCTGGTCATTTGAAAGCTCGGTGGATCGTTTCTGATTGCTGACACACTACTGAGCTGATCCGATGGTAGAGAATGATGCTCGTTAGAGGGGGGACTTATAAACACAGGAATATCTGTCCAGCATAATGCCTGTTGTGTTGAATTTGGACAATCCTTAATTCTTTCTCACTGTTCCCTCTGACAAATATTTTAGAATGTGTCAGGACCAAGCCTAATATTTTTTCTGGGCATTTTACTATAAAAAAAAAAGGAGATTTTCAAACATGAACAGAATTCATTCAGTTGTTTCCATCACAAACAGAAAAAATCCAAAGTTGATTGATTTTTTTTTTACACTTGAAATGTTGCAGTTCTCATTCAAAGTGATAATTTACTTCACTGTCAGCTACAATCTCAATAAAAGTTAAAAGAGAAACATCCTGAAAATGAAATATTTTGTTCAGCTCAGCACAGTTTTTGTCTGGGAAGGCCTAGAGACAGCAACGGTAAGCTGTGCTCAAAGAGTTTGATCTCTTAAGGAATTTGAAGACAGGAATACAACCGGTCTCAGCCCCTGTTTTGACAGTCTCAAGTAGTTAAAATTCAGTGTTCAGTCTTGTTTGGACCCCATTGCCTGTAAAACGGACTTAAAGACTGAAATACGTAATAAATTAAGTCATCCATTACTGGCTGGGCAGCCATATAGTACCCAAATCCGTTGAGGTACGGAGCAATCATGGGCTTCAGTTGGTTAACTGTGGACCTAGTGCTGCTTTAGACACACCTGGGTATGTGGGCAAAAAAGGAAAAGGGCTTTGAGAGCATCTTTGACCCAGGTTAATAAGCAGCTCTCCCCCTTGGATCGTATCTATCCATCTGTCACTGCCTAGGAAGAAAATCAATCCTTTTTATAGCAATGAGCATATTCAATAATGCAAAAGGTCATGGCATTATACACAATGCAGCGGTGTCTTAAATGAGTGATGGGCTACGGCTTTGCCTTTTAAAACCTGCACATTTGTATTTCAATTTGTCGTCAGCAGCTAAGGCATCTCTTGGAAACCCACCTGCCTCAGCACATTGTGCTGTCCAGGAAACCTCCGGTGCGAGGACTCCCTTCCCATTGGAGTCCACTCAGTTTATTCACATCGAGAACAGTCTTGGTCAGGTGGGATTGATTTTCTAGCTAGCAGAGTATTATTTGGTGTTTGCTACAGAACAGGCTTTAACCTATGGCATGGCAGAAACAGATTCTCGAGGGACATCCTCTCCAGAGTCTTGGCACCGTTTTGGGCACAAGGCAGATGGCGACAGTGTTTGCAAAGATAAATATATATGGGTTTTTTTGTGAGGGCTGTAAGGTCTCCAGATTTTGTGGCAATGCAGATCACATTAGCACCAGATTACTAGACGGGGGGTTTATTTCCACTTTGGTTCACACAGGCACATCTGCAGTAGGGTATAACCTAGCTGGCTTAGTGCTGTGATGGCAGTGGAAGTGAAAGCTGCTGCATGGTCTTCTTGGATATTCGGGAAGTAAGGTCGAGATCAATTCAAAATAGAGTTCCAAACCTGAGTTCCACACCAGCTGGCGGGGAGCAGCTCTGCAGAAAAGGACCTGTTTATTTCAGTGGACAAGTTGAACATGCATCAGCAATGAGTCCTCACAATGATGAAGGCCAACAGCATCCTGGGCTGTATCAGTGAGAGGGTAGCCAGCAGATGAAGAGGAGGGATGGTTCCCTTCCAGCTGATACTTGTGAGACTGCATCTGGAGTGATGTGTTCGGTTTTGGACACCCCAGTAAAGAAAGACATCATCATACTGAAGCGAGTCCAGTTGAGGCAAGATGATTATGGGGCTGGAGCACGTGGCGTAGAAGGAGAAGCTGAGAGAACTGGTTTGTTCATTCTGAATAAGAGGTTGCTAAGGGGAATGTAATTGGTGTATTCATCAACCTAATGAGTCGTTATGGAGAAGACAAAGCCATACTCTTCTTGGAGATGCCCAGCAAAAGGATGAGAAACAACAAACAAAAGTTGCAACATGGGAAATTCCAACAACATATAAGGAAACATTTTTCACCGTGAGAGTGGTCAAACACTGCGACAGGGATCTGGAGAGGTTGTGTAATCTCCATCCTTGCAGACAGTCAAAACTGGACTGGACGAGACTGGGCATCCTGCTAAATATTGAAGCTGGCCCTGCTTTGAGTGGGAGAGTTGGACTAGAAATGTCCTGAGATTCCTTCAAACGAAATTGTTCTGTTAGTTTGGTAACTCTAGTTACTTTACAATAGCAGAAATGTAAACCTACTTTATGACAGAGTCAAGACTGAATATGGGGGGAATAGGGGCAAAAATGGGAGCTGTGGTGTGATGGATGCAGAGTTTTATGCACAACTAAAAGACAAAAGAGCTATCTAGAGTCCCTGAGAGCAACTGCTTAGAAGGCTATAAATGGCTCAATAAAAAGGATCTCAGCTGTGAAACTGTGACATTATATCAGATTACAAACAACGGGAAATGGGCAAGCCAGGCAAGTCCCAAAGATTTTGGCTGGCCTGTGGGTGCTGAATGCACCAGACTGGCTTTAGAAGCAGCAGTAACTTTGGAGAACAGAACATTTACACCAAGGATCCGTAAGCACTGTTTATGAGAGCATTTGAGAGCTCGATAAAGGGTCACAGAGATAAAGGAAATGATGCCAGGTCCCACGTGGCCTTTGACTGGTGAGAGCATTGGCCACTGTTTGCAACACTAGAAGAGAACTGAGGATTTAAGCATAGTGAAGATGGAAGGAAAGCTGAAGCTTGAGGAACACAAAAAGAGGACCTGGAGTCAGGTTATGAGATGCATATTAAGGAACCTGAGCAGCAAGACAAATTTCCGAGAACCTTTGAGAATTCAACCCCTTTCTTTAGGTGCATAGGTTGGATTTGGGGACAGATCTCTAAGACTTGTCTTACTGAACCCAGCTTACAACATTACGTAATTTGATAATGTTTTTCCAATTTGAAGACTTAGAGGGTTCCCATTTTGGAGTGGCCAACCTAGGTCTCAACAGAAAGTCCCATAAGCCAAAGAGATCGACAGGATTTGACACAGTTGTGGAGCTGAAAGGACCTATGTTCAACTCCTGCTCTCTAAGGATGCCCTGTGTGACTCTGGGCAGGTCACTTAGGGCTGTGCTTGGGCTCCGTCAGACAGGCACAGAAATCAGTCGTCATGGCTAGCAGTGTGTCTGAGCTCAAGAAAGTGAATTAGAGCATCTGCTTTCCAGGTTCAGGTCCCCTTGAGACCCACAGATTTGACACTAACGTGAGGCTCTTGCGGCCCGTGTGCGGGATACGGGGATCTCTCGCTTTCTCTGTGTCTTGCTTCCTCCTGCACACAACAGCTGCAGAACTTTTTCATCGGACTATTCTCTGTCAAAGAAAAGTTCAGTGAGAATGTGCCTATTCTGATGAAATTTCACTCCAAACCACCAGACAGAGCATTTTGAAACTTTGAAACAATCCCCCCTCTTCCAGTTTGGCAGTCAAAGAAAAGAGAAATTGAAGTCTTGATGCAACATACCCTTTTATTGTTATGGGAACATTTGAATGGTCCTGAGTAGGATTTATTTAAAAAAAAAAACAACCCAGAACACCTTAGCTTTTACTGCTTCTGTTGTGGAATAACAATATTTTTGCAGGCACATTTAAACAGAAAGGAATAACCTGATCTCCAAGCAGCTATTCCTTTCTCTTATCCTTCGTTTCTTCTTTACTTAAATGCGGGATTTTCAGGAGTGCCTTTGAACTGTATGAACTTAGCTCAGGAATGTATTTATTACATATACCATGTTTGCTCAGAGAGAGGCTGCGCTTTATCATCGCAGCCTGCAATCTGCAGACAACTGATTGCAGAGTCCATGGGCACAATTTCACTGCCCAAATGCTTGAGGGCAAAATCCACAACTGTTGTGTCAGCAGATGTGGTATGTACAGCACCTTGCACACCCAGAGCCTCTTCTCAGCAGAGCCTCCATATGCTGCTGCATTAAAATGACTGTTATTTCCACCAGCAACTTATTCCCCCAAAGAGAAATCATAGTGGCTGCGGAGCACATAGATTCATTGGAGAAAATTCTGTCCATGGCTAAAGGAGCTATTTCCTGATTTCCACCAGGTTAGGACCAGAACGATGGTTTCCTTTAACCCGTGAGAATCACCTTAAGCTGGAATTTCTTGAGAAAAGCTTCCTTGTTTAGTTTCTTCTCTCCCTTTTTATTGTTTCATATAAAATGTTGCTGGGCTGCATTTGCCACAAGCCTCCCCAGCAGAGGAGTAATTACATTTATTGGAAATGCTTCCTGATCACATATTCATTTACCAGCTGCTAAAGTAAAATGAACTGGGCAAAGTGCCACCGGAGAGTTGGATTCATAAGCTGGAGAAAGCAAATGAAACAACTGCTCAGTGTGCAGTTGCTTTCCCTCTCCAACAATTCATTATCCTCCTGTTCAGCTGATTTAGGAAGTTAAAAGGCAGCCAGGATGGCACCATGAGATGCTTTTTAGCATGACCATGGCATTGGGGTCGCCAAATTTGCCTTTGACTGCACTATAAAGGGCACAACATATACCCCAACTTTATTTCTTAAATGTGATGTAATAAATCACAGAATCACAGAATCACAGAATCACTAAGGTTGGAAAAGACCTGTAAGATCATCAAGTCCAACCATCAACTAACACCACCATACCCATTAAACCATGTCCCACAATGCCACGTCCACACGTTCCTTGAACACCTCCAGGGATGGTGACTCCACTACTTCCCTGGGCAGCCTGTTCCAGTGTTTCACCACTATTGTTCTTATTTCTTGGTTACCCTTGCTCACTCTCATTAGTGTTGAGTTCTCACCAACCCATTTTCATCCTCCCTGTCCTCCTTCTCCCTCCCGCTATCCCAGTTCCTGCTTTGTGGATCCCACAACCATCATGAAAACCAACCAGCTCCAAATTACCACATGCAGAAAACCCCCATAGCACATACAAATACCACTTACACCTTCAAACCCACCAACAACCCCAAACCCACCGAAGTGCTGTGAAATACTGCTGAGGCCATAGGACTGGTGGAGGCCACCACATTTCATTGTAGAGAGATGACTTGTGGGACTCACCTCTCTGGTCTGCAAAGGAAGTCCACTCAACCGCTTGTCTGGGGAAATAGATCTCACCTTCAAAATGAGCTGCCTGAATAGCCAACAAACCTTCGCTGCAATGCATAGCAGGAAGACCCAGCAGCAGTAGACTCTTAGATGTCTATGTGTATGTCTGTGTTTTAGCATATTGAACTATGCCAGAGCTGTGGTAGAAAAGTATTAAAGAATTATCCTAGCAGAAGAACATACCCTGAAAGGACTTCACTGAATGATCTCCTACAAGTCTTCAGATGTCTTCTCCATCCTTCCTAGCTCAGCTCAGAGATGTCACATGGACCAGTGCAGTCTCAAGAGCCCAATGGTGGTGAGGAACCAAATGCAAATCTTATCTGTACACACCCATCAGCACCCTGAGAAACGCACCAGTACAGGACTGCCAAAATCCACCAAGGCCTGCACAAGCACACACCAGAACGGGATAGATTTCCTTCAGAGCACCAAGTACTGCCAGAGGCCCTGTGAAGATGAAAAAACCATCCAGAATGAGCCAGATGGGCAAAATTGTACAGGCAGAAACCCTCTGGTACCCATGAGAGAATATTTTTCAAGGTATGACCCTTTTGTCTCTGATCACTCAATCTTCATCCCCAAGGAAGACCTATAAAATCTGTTGAAACATGAGCCTATCAAGTAAAATATATAAATTACTAGATGTGGAAAATCAATAGACATTGATTTTATGGTATATTACTTCCCCCCCCCCACACACCCCCCGTATCTTATCCCCCTTGGTAGTGGCAGGCAATAAATAAATAATTAATTCTGTTCCTACTCTCTCCCTCCCCATCCCATCATTTTGTGTCTCACGAAGGCTAATAAGCTTATAGCCTCACCTGAGGTCTGCAGGTGCTAACTACTTGCTCCTTTCAACTTGCGTAATTGTCCGCCGTAATTAGATTTGGAGCATTTCCTCTCATCTTATATTTACCTTCAATATTTATGTTTGATTTCAGTCTGAAAAAGGAACTGTATGTTCAGAAGTTTCTCTTCTTTTCAGATACGACAGTTAATCTAATAAAAGGTATGAACTCACCCTCTTTGGCCCTGTTTAACATGTGAAGGGAAGGAACTGGCTGGTGTATCTCTGAAGACTAAGGGAGACTTCTCTGATTTTGAATTTAATATTTGCTTGATAGTCTTTCTATTACCTAGCATCTTGGGTGCTCTTTGACGATGTGGATGCATTGCTTTTTATCCAGAAACTTAGTCAATACCTGTGAGTATGAAGATTGCTTATTAAACTCATAAAATTCAAACAGAGTGTGATAGTACACATCCTAGACAAGCAGACACTGGAACTGGGCTGATAAAGGCTTGAATTACTTGAAGAGAGCTTAACATAATTGCTGGTTTTCTTCTGCAAAGAGATTTCTACAAGGCATGTAAAAGCAGCGCTTAAAAAGAAATGATTTGTGGCATAAGTGGTGTGATAAACATCTGAATATTAATGTGGTTCTGGTAAAAAGCCAAGTAAATTTGTGTCTTTGAGCATTCGTTTGTCCTAACTTAGGCACACTGAGATTCGGTTGTCTGAATATCAGTGTCTAACATCATCCGAGGGTTTCCTATTCGGTCCCATGCTGCCAGCCCAGGAGGGTTTGGGTCTCCTGTAGGTCGTCTTCCAGTCCTCTGTGGACACCTCAGATGTCCCGACATTTCTCAGATGTCATTAGATACCTGTTTTTAGGCAAATAAGTTGAGCCCTGTGTATCAGAACCTAAATTGTCTCTTTTCTAAAGTTTGGTCTTTGAAAGACCTTACCAAGAGAAGATTTCTACTGAAATCCCAGATCTTCTGTCCCAGGACAGTGGATGGGGAAAGAAACCACCTCAGCCAGGTCAGGTGGAACCACTGCTTCTTTTCTGAATGGGACAGAAGGGACATTTCAAACTCCAGGCAGTCGCTGTGTCCTCAAAGCCCTTTGCGACCCTCAGGCAGGGCGCTCTGTTCCTGGGGGCATTTTGAACGTCACAGATGTGCAGTGATTTGTTCAATGCTCAGGCTCACGGAGATCACAGGAGGACTAAGTTCGCTATAATGTCTACTCCGTTCCTGTGGCAAAACAGGAATCTTCTACAAAGGTACAGAGATACATATCCATGAGAGGGGGTGTTTGCGTGCATGTGTGGAAGAAGATGTTGTCTGCATCCATATTTCACAGGTCCATCATCTTGCAAACCTGGCATGGCCAACATAAACTTGCAATTTCTAGCCAAGAAAATATCTTCAGTCTCATTCACATCTTGGCAGTAGCTGGGCATGTGATTTTATTGGGGGAAGTTAGTTCACCTCTGTCTTTCTGTTGAGCTGGAGCCAACCCGAAGTCATGTTTATTTGAAAAGCTTCTCTCGTGAAGTCTGGTTATTTTTCCAGCACACTCTGTTAACCTTTCGCTTGTCTATAGCTGTTGTAGCTCAGGTCTCCTCCTGTTTTCATGCATCTAAGTTAAAAATAAAGGGCTAGATTCTCAGCTGGGTTAAACCAGTGACACATACATAACAGTGACAGGGCTGCTGGGATTTACACCTGCAGTAAGTGAGACATCCAGATGGATGGGGCCAGCTTTGCAATGGACCGTGACAGATGAATTCTCTGAATTCCTTCCCATCAGCAGCAGCTCAGCACCGAAGTAATTCAAAAGTAGCACCACCACTTTTCATTGCTGAAGGATTGCACACCCAGAGAGGACTGGCTGCAATGTGCTGTCCCCAACCACGGCCTCCCATGGCTTCATCTGGTGCCTTGGAGGATTACAGTGCTTTAGGGATCTTCCTCTCTGCAAAATCAGGTGATGTTCCAGGGGGGTGGTAGGAAGGTAGGTATCTGGACAAGCCTTTTCTCACTCCATCCATCCTAGTCATTTCTGCTTCATCCAGGAAAACCCAACTGTCATTCTGTTTAAAGCTAACCTCTATGTTGTGAAACTTTGCTCCTTTCTTTATTGACCCTACTGTTTCCTTCTTCCTTTAGGACCACAGCCAGAACTTGTGTGAATTTCCCAGAATAACTCCTGCTTTTAGCCCCACCATCTCCTGGAACATTTCCTCTAACCAAAGCCAAGCTCACTGTCCCCATGCCAAGCTGAGCTGCTGCAAAGCCAACTGTGAAAGGCTCTGGTGTGTGAAGATGCTCTCTTTTGTGTGTGAAGATGCTCTCTTTTCCCATGGCCCGTAGCCTGTGGATGGAAGCTACTGTGCTGAGCCAAACCCAACTGTATTGTCTAGTTGAGATAACAGTGATATTATCTCAGAATCACAGAATCACTAAGGTTGGAAAAGACCTGTAAGATCATCAAGTCCAACCATCAGCTAACCCCACTATGCCCATTAAACCATGTCCCACAATGCCTCGTCCACACGTTCCTTGAACACCTCCAGTGATGGTGACTCCACCACCTCCCTGGGCAGCTTATTCCAGTGTCTAACCAGCTAAGTCTGCTTTGTGCTAGTAGAAATGCCCATTTTTCTCACAGGTACATGGCAGTAAGTGTCTTGCAGAGGTCTGATTTCCTCCAAAGTTTGCTATAGTAACATTAAAGGTGATTTCCCACTTTGTTCTGGCCTCAAAGCTCTGGAGAGTGTCTTTGCTGCTCAAATGTCTTCATCACAGCAGTAACAGTGTGAAAGATCCCATATCCTTCATGGCCTTGTCTTGGTCTCATCCTCTTATCAAGAGACATAGAACCTCAAACAGGTGTTTTTAAAGGAAACATCAGCAAGTTACAATACAAAACACTCTTCCTCTGGCTTGTATAGGTACCTCAATTCCAGCTGATGGCTAGTATTGTAGCTGGCAGTTCGCACTGCTCTGTGGGGTGTGGAGAACATCAGAACCAGTTCAATCAGCGATTCACTCTCTTTTCTGAAATCACTGCGTGCAAAAATGCATCTCCCTCAAAATACAGAGCTTTCTCACAAGCATGCCAAAGACATCAGTAAGCACCCCACACACCTGGGGGATTGGCAGGGGGTTAATGCTGCCCAGTTCCTCTGGGATCTGCTGAGTGGGGCTGTTTCATTCAAGTGGTTTCCTATTTTATACAGAGTTTTTTAGGCTAGTCTGTCGCCATGGTTTAAAGACAGTCCAGCCCAGTCATGGCTTGTCCTCTGTAAGTGAAATTATTTCTTTAGCTATTTCTTATCACTAGTGTTGGGCCTTACCTTTGGATTTATTTCACCAGGATCAATTTACCATTTTGTAAGTCAAGTCGCTTGAGGCATCTGCAGCCTGATTTGAATGGGAGGACTGGGCAACAGTGCGACCACTCCTCATACCATCAGTTATCCCAAGCAGACATCACAAGAGGGGATAAAGCTTCAATGGCCTTGGCCTGCTGAGTCTGCATCTGCTTACGTTCTTGTCCATTTTCAAGATCTGAGGCTTTAGAAAACCCTCATGTACCGCAAGACGGACATATATTCATGAGCTGGCAGCAGTGGGAAGATGTATTTTATGATAAGGTAATTCTTTGCTTCTCTGGGTTTGTACTGGGAGATGTCACAGAGTCAGAGAATGGCTGGGGATGGAAGGCACCTCTGGAGGTCACCTGGTCCAACCTCCCCTGCTCAAGCAGGGTGACCTAGTGCTGGTTGCCCAGGATCATGTCCCCCTTAAACAAGTTGTATTTTCTTTCAAACGACAACTTTTGCCTCTAGAACTTGGATGAATCCTGTAAAAATAATGATGAAACCCATTTATCCTTCCAAAGGGAGGCTTGCCAAGAGCACTATTGCATTATCTTTCACATGGGATATTTGCTTTGTTTTGATTTAAGTTATATGTATTATCATTTTAAAAGTCTGCAAAGTGGCTGTAGGAAACAAAGCAGACAGTCGTGTTGTAATGAAGTATCTTACATTCCGGAGAAATTGTATTCAGTCTCAAGTATCCCTCTCATCTATTAAGTATTGATTTGTGGGGAGAACATTTAACAAAACTCCCAACTGGTTCCAATCTGTTTAACCAGCGTAAATCCAGAGTGACTCCTTAGAAATCAATGAAATCACATTGATTCAGAAATGCCGCAATTAAATAAGGTAATGGATGAGGACTCAGCGGAGAAAACTAAATGAGAGTGATCTGATCAAACTGGGAAGCTAGCAAAAGAGGTGGACTCAGCAGCTTCACGTTTCTTGGGTGTATCATGAGGGTACTTGGGCACGTATTTGTTCCGGTGTGTTTGCCTGTTTCTTACTGAAGCTGGTAGGTGTGTGCGAGAGGCATGTGGAAGTGTGTGTGTACCGTGGGTGTGGGTGGGAACCCAGGAGGGAGATTGCTATATTAAAAGGAAACAGGGAGATGAGTTGATCTGGAAAAACTTTCCATTGTGGTAAACAAAATGGTGCTTCCAGACAGCAAAATAAAAGGGCCAAGGGTTGAGCTCAAGTGCCAGAGTCTGGATTGTCCTCACATCTTAACTGCTTGCTGACGCGTGGCCCATGTTTTTAACAACTCCAGCTATGCCTTTCCAAGACTGAGGTACAATTTTGTGAATAATTCACTGCAGTGGCTATTTCCTGCCATAGTCTCTCTCTTCTTGAACTGTCTTCCAGTGCTACCAGAGCAAACTTAGACCCTCCAACATCCTTTCACGTCCTCGCACCCCACCCCAGGGCATGCACCTCAACCCCTCACCTTCAAGTCATGCGAACTGCACTTTGCTGGGCTGTAGCACAGCCCTCTGGCAGAGAAGACCTGATGAATATGGATGACCACAGAAGGCTTCACAGCACCCTGTTTAGTTTAGTTTAGCTTAGTTTAGTTTAGTTTAAGTAGACTGTTGATGAGGCACTGAGCTGTTATCAAGTAGGACCTGCCTGATACCTCAGCTGTCTGAATCTGGCCTCTTTCTCCATCAGAAATTAGGTCAGATGATAGAGTTGGAAGACTCTGGACACTTGCCCGAGATCTCTGGCCATGCCCTAGGAATGACTGGGATGCACAGTCACGGGACAACTGGGGCTTGGAGGCATCTCTGGAGGTCTCTAGTCCACCATCCCTGCTGAAAACAGGGTCAAGGAGAGCAGGCTGTGCACTGTCAGGTTTTGAATACCTCCAAGCATGGAGACTCCACAACCCCTCTGGGCAGCCTGCTCCAGTGTTTGACCACATTCACAGTGAAAAGGCTTTTTCTTATGTTTAAGTGGAATTTCTCATATTTTAGTTTGTGCCTATTGCCTCTTGTCCTGTCAGTGGGCACCACTGAGAAGAGTCTGGCTCCGTCTTCTTTCCTCTCCTCACATCAGGTATTTGTATACATCAACAAGAACCCCCAGAGCTTTCTCTCATTGAGGCTAAACAAAATCCTCAGCATTATCAGCAGAGGATTAATCTTACCTAACACGTAAAAATCGAACTCCAAGTCTAAACCCATCACCATGGACTCATTTTACAAGAGAGAAAGACACCAGTGGCACATAGTTCAGCTCCCTTATCCTGCAGATCTCAGGTGTGATTCAATCGCCTATACATAGCTGCCAAATACCATTTGAGATGGTATCTAAGAAGGACAATTTGCATGGGATTGGCAGGTGTGACACAGGATTTACAAGAGACCAATGTCCTTCTGAAAAGGCAGCTGGAGGCCAGGAGGAGTATCTTGGAGGTCAACAACGTCTTTACAACTGCGTGAAAGCAACTGACTCCACTTTAAAAGTGGGACCCACTTGGCGGATTGAAACAGCTTCATTTGGATGTGCGCATGAAGGTGTCCCCATCTGAGCTAGAGGCAGGATTCTGCTGCTCAGCATTTGCAGTTGGAGCTGTTTGAGAGAGATGCCCTGGGGCTGCCTACTCGTCTTTGTCCAGGAGGGAGGGAAATCCTAGGGAAGAGCATAGCAGGTCATGATCAAGCCAGGGTTCAAGCTGACTTCCAAATCCAATCCTAGATGTCAGGAGGGTTGTGCAAGTATATGAAGACAGGAGCAATAGCGACAGGGAAAATGAAAATGCTGGTTATGAAAATTGAAATTCTGCATGGGACAAATATTACCCAGTTTTATTACCTGGGACCAGAGAGCTTATGCTAGAGTTGTATTCCCACAAGGCCTTTACCTCTAAAGGTTAACAGGAGTAGCTACCAATAGTTATCCTGAGAATAAAACCAGCCCCTTTGCCACCTCAGGAATGAATGAAAGAGGAGCAAGGTAACTTGAGAGGAACACCTTCTATGTGCCTCCTGACACTGGATTTAGGAAAACACAGCCTGCCCTAGGATCAAGGTTCAGAAGGTTCATGTCGAGGGAGGGGATAGCAATGTGTGCTCAGCTGGATTTTACACGTAAGGCTGGCTTAGCTGTGGGTGGACGAGGACTCTCAAAGCTGGTGTGAGGATCCCTGTGTCATTGGGGAGAACAGGAGCTGCTGGATAAAATCCTCACCTCATCCATCACAACATCTGTTTCTCATCCCCAAGCCTGGCTGTTAGGGATATGCTGAACTCCAAACCACTCCCCCCCGCCCCCCCCAGCCCCAGCAGCCCCTTGGGAAGCTTTGCAGGCAGCTAAGAACTGAAACAGCCTATAAACTAGCTTAAATTAAGCCAGGGGCTCCCCCAGCCCCTTGCAACGTTTGGTAATGGGGGTGTAAATTTACACTTTAACACTGCAGAGCTAATCTCAAGAATAATGTGTCCTGAGGTGACAGAAATTTGTATGCCATTAGCAAACAGAAGGTGATGGATTGCCCTTTTCACTATCAGTTATGTCTGTACAAAGTGAATATAAAAGGTATGAGGGTGCTGGTACTTTCCCTTCTCTTTGCTCTGTAGTGGCAGGGGAGAACCGGGCTAGTTTTTATTTGACCAAGGTAAATACATTGCTTGTTTTTCTTCTGCATTCCTAACAAGCGAGGAGCAAATACCCATGTCAGACATGACCAAACAGGGAAAACCTGCTCCTTCCCTGCCTGTGAAGCGCAGTGACTTGTAATTCAAAGTCCTTACAAAAAAGCAACTAGAAGCGTGAAATTGGGTGTTAGGAGAAAGCAAATTTAACCTTGTTTGTGGGTGGTGGAACAGACCCCTCTGCATTAGCAAGCACGATGCAAAGCGCTGTAAATATTTTTAATGAATAAACAAGATAAGATCTCTCTTGCTGGAGATGTAGAGAGGCTGGAGTAAAAGCAGGTGCCTTCCCCTGAAGGAGTGTTGAATGAAGCCACATGTGTCCCCAAGGATTGCTGGTTTCTTCCTCCTGTAGCATCATCATCAGCTGGGGATCCTGAAAGGAGCAGAATTGTGGTGGGAGGGTATTGACCCCAGTGCTCATCACCGTGTTTCACTTTCATCATGACCTTTCTACAGTCATGATCAACACTATGAGTTTCAAACAGGGGAAACTGAAGCAGGGTGAGAAGCCACAGTCACAGGTTTGTGCAGTAGTGGAGGTGGAAAGAGAATCAGCACCTTTGTTGGGCTGATCCTTGAGCTACCTAGTAGGAGACCGAATCTCTCCAGTCTGCCTCTGCTCTCCTTAACCCAAGGCGATGGCATTGCCAATACCCTGAGCAACATGGGCGGCAGAAAAGAGGTAGTTCAAGTCACATTTGAGTTCAGGATGCTGCTCTTGTGCCCCAGTTCCCCTACCCTACCACTGCGCCCCAAACTAGGAGCTCTGATTCCTTCTCATGACTCTTTCCTTCCGTTCCCCTTCCAGCATGTTTGAGACCGTAACATCTTACTGGGACCGTAGGGTGGTGGAGCAGGACACTGAGTTTCCACTGCCCATGTGTAATGGAGTTGAGCTCTCGAGGATGGACAATTTCTCTCTTTGGAGGCCTGGGATGAGGCTTAGCTGTAGCAAAGCAAGCTCTCTCCCTGTGTTTCACCCTTCAAGGGACAAGACATCCTTGACATGCCACATAGCCTGATTTTCTCCTTACGTTGCCAGTTGTTTTCAGCTCTAGCAGACCTGTCAGCATTCCTTTTTATTGTGCCTGTCAGTGCCAAACGATGGTTTTTGGTTTTAATCCAGGGAAGTGTTTAAGCCTGGGTGATCTCCGGAGGGGAGATGCTCTAATTAGCTGCCGCGCATGGTGAGGAGGAAAATAATGTTTTGTTACCTCCCAAAAGAGCAAATCTGAGCTGCCCATCAGCCAGGCATGGCTCTCCTTGTGCCTGCCAGAGGCTGGTTTCTGCTCAGAGATGCCAAGGAGCACCCCAGCAAAGTGTTGCTGTCCAGAGAACTGGTGACTGGTTCGGCACGGGCTGACACCCAGAACAGGGTAACAAATTTATTTCACTTATTTCACCTCGAATACTGTGTTCAGTTTTGGACCCCTCACTACAAGAAGGACATTGAGGTGCTGGAGCGTGTCCAGAGAAGGGCGATGAAGCTGGTGAGGGGTCTGGAGCACAAGTCTTATGAGGAGCGGCTGAGGGAGCTGGGGTTGTTCAGTCTGGAGAAGAGGAGGCTGAGGGGAGACCTCATCGCTCTCTACAACTACCTGAAAGGGGGTTGTGG
The DNA here is from genome assembly GCF_030936135.1 of Gavia stellata. Classification (NCBI taxonomy): domain Eukaryota; kingdom Metazoa; phylum Chordata; class Aves; order Gaviiformes; family Gaviidae; genus Gavia; species Gavia stellata. The sequence continues at coordinate 3,887,930 of NC_082599.1, forward strand.
TGAGGTGGGTGTTGGCCTCTTCTCCCAAGTGACAAGTGACAGGACTAGAGGAAATGGCCTCAAGTTGCGCCAGGGGAGGTTTAGGCTGGATATTAAGAAAAAATTCCTTTCCTGAGAGAGTGGTGAAGCACTGGAACAGGCTGCTCAGGGAGGTGGTGGAGTCACCATCCCGGGAGGTGTTCAAGGAACGTGTGGACGAGGCACTGTGGGACATGGTTTAATGGGCATCGTGGTGTTGGGTTGATGGTTGGACTTGATGATCTTACAGGTCTTTTCCAACCTTAGTGATTCTGTGATTCTGTAATTTCTGGGCAAGGTGTGTGGTTGTGTTGGTTTAGAGGGAGTCAATGGTCAGGGGTGTCTGGACACAGCTTTGTTTGCCTACAGCTTTGTTTTTTTGATAAGGGAGATGGATCACCCCTGAGTTAGGCTTAACTTTCATTGTATCCTTAGGCTGTTTTGGGGAAAGAGCCAAGATAACTTCTGGCTGTGTATTTCTCAATGACACAAATACTGTCCACTCTGGAGATAAATTTCACAGTGTCTCTTCTTGATTAGGGTTTCGTTGCTAACCTAGGCAGGCTTCTTGGTGTTAAACTTGCACTTAAGTTTCTCATTAAAGAATTGTCTTAGAGCACTAAATACCTCCTGGCATGAAAAATCCCTGCTGAATGAAAGTGCAGGATTTACCAATATATTGCATGTTGGAGACCATGTAAACCATACAGCATCACATCTGTCTGCAGGAATATGTCAGGAAAATTATATTTTGAATGTTTTTTGAGTGGGACATTTGGAGCGTGACTAGAAACAATGCAAAAGGGAGGAATATTTTGAGGGGAAAAAAAAAAAGGTCAGATAGCTCAAGCTTAGATGCCTTGCTTGTGGGCAGGTAAGTGAGGGCAGATAAGATGACTCCTTGTGATCCTCCCCAGAGGCACAAGGTGAAGACCTGTTTAAGAAGAGGACATTATGACTGGTGGCTTTGCCTTGGTGTAAGGGAGAGGCAGAGGGTCCTTGCCCAGTACACATCTCTTAGGAGGGACTTGGCTGTACTCAGCAGTCCTGGACTGGCACTGTACATGAGTGTCAGCAGGTACCTACACACACACATGGAGCAGGGAAGGAGCACTGTATGCTTCTGCAACAATGATGGAGCTGAGTTAATTCCCTGCACTGCATTGCCTCCACCCTTTGAACATGACATTTTGCCTTTCTGGGTCTCTGTTCCCTGCAGTAAAATGGAAAAAATAATTTTTTAGTGTCTGATTTGCATCCCTGGGAAAGTCTGCCCTGTCTGTGGGACATGGCTTAATGGGCATGGTGGTGGTTTTTTTTTTGGTTGACGGTTGGACTTGTGATCTTACAGGTCTTTTCCAACCTTAGTGATTCTGAGATTCTGTGATTCTGTGGTGAGGCAGGACTAATTTCAGCTGTTCTGGCAGGGGGTACATGCACAGGCGCTGGTCTCTTGAGTGAATCCACGGTGACAGAGCTGCACACAAAGTCCCGTAGGTGTCTTCATGGGAACCTGCTCCTATAACACTGGTTGTATAGAATTTAGCGGGATCCAAATGCTGTTTTCTCGCATGCCATTAGGTGGTGATGGAGGAAGCAGAACAGACACAATCCACAGAGTTTCAAGCCAGAAAAATCAGAAAATTCCTTAAACTTCTCACGATGGAAATATTCCTTTGTTGGCTGCTCAAATAAATGAAAAATGGATAGGGGAGGGTGATGCCTTGTATGTGTGAAAGAGGGAGAGCTGGGGAAGCGGGAGCAGAGCAGTAAACCGAGTCACTGCTCCCCTGCTCTTGAAGAGGGCAGTGAGCATCCGATGGGGAGGACATAAAACTCAGGCTTTTGGTAGGGGAATTGCAGGGGGAGGAGAGGGAGAAGAGCAAAGAGATGAAGCTCTGTAGATTTTCTCCCCGGTGCTGCTGACACAGGTGGGGAAGGATGGTGGGAAGGGGTGGGAGGCACTGCCGGAGCGACATGAAAGGAGGCATGTGAACCAAGCAGGACCATGGCAGCTTGATCTTGGGAACAAAACCTTCCTCGATTGAGCTCTGTTAAGAGCTGATTTGTGAAAACTCAGAGTTTGAGAAGAACGGGAAGGGGAAAAAAAAGCTAACTCAGAATACGCAAACAACCACATGCAAAAATCTCAGGGCTGATTTGGCTCTAATTGACTGTGAAGGGCTGGTTTGGAAAATGGTAAGTCTTGTCTTCACTGGCCTCGTGGTGTCAGACCACCAGCCAAGGAGACCTGGTGGGTACCGTGAACACCCTGCAGGAAATTTGTCTTGCAGCGTATAACATTTGTGTTCTCCTTGGTGTCTGTGGTGAGGGACTAGAGCCTGAACACCCTCCTTTTTGCCACTAATCATAATCCAATGCAGCAGTTAATATTTTTGTTGCTTTTCACCACTTTCATTTTTTTCCATATCTGCCCGGCTAACAGGGTTAGATTTCACTGTCTTGCTAAATGAAGTATATGGAGGGGGGGGCTGCAGAGACTTGCAAGGACCAGGAGCTCCAAATCTATGGTGTTTGGCATCTGTTGCTACAAAACCCCAGCCTCAAATAGCTCTTTCCATGCTAAGCCAGTGATGGGTGGAATCAGAAGTGGGATCAAGCCAGTGTCATGCCAGTGCAGGAACTCTTTGCCTGCAAGAAGCAACCTCCAAGAAAAGCTGGCACCAGGACTTGGGGGGTAAGAAACCACTGCAGCCAGTTTCGCTATAGCACATCCTGCATCTTTGTCTGAGCCTTTAACAATGAGAAATGGAATTAAAGCCTGGAAAATTCAAATGCTTTAATATGAAAATCTTCTGGTCCTTTGAAGGAGAATTCTGGCTCTTCTCAGCATCCAGAAGGAAACATTCAGGAGGAAATATTCAGTGATGTATCTGTTGTGTCTTGAGTGCCAGGATGCTGCGTTTTTCCCTTTCGTCCCCTGCTCAGAGCTTTTATTTCCTGGTGAGGGAATAACAGCCCTTCTCGTCTGGAGGAGCCTGTCTGGTTTCAAGCCTGCACCGCGGTGTTTGAAGCTGCTCTGTATAAAAGTGAAGTGCCCTTGGAGCTAGATGATGATACTTGAATCCCAGAGACCAGACTCAGCCAGTGAAGGGGGCATGAGAGAATTGCGAGGAATAAAAGGCGTTGCCTGAGGACGACGTGTTGACAACAACAGCGACAGACTCTTGGACATCCAGACTGGAGAAGCTGCTGATTTTGGCTACTCTGAACCCAGGAATTGCCCATATTTCATTTATCCTGGTTCTCTCAGAGTATCATATAATTGCAAGGCCTCTTGTATCAAACCTGGCTTTTGGTTTTCAGACACATGGACGCTTCTTCTTGGGCCAGGCTGGGTCTTTCTCCCATGGAGTTATAAAAGGTATTCGAAGAGCAGCAGGAGCAACAGAGGTCACACCAAATTGCACCAGGCACTCAGGAGACCTCAAGGCCATCGTTATTTCATTTTTGACACAGTTTTCTTGAATTTCCCCAACGAAAGGGCAGAGGGATGCCTTTAAGAGACCTATTGTAGGCAGAGTCAGAAGTGCACTGGTACGTGCATGAGTGTGCATCTTTGTGTGCACTGCAGCCTTTGAGAGGAATAAATATTTGTCTCAGCAGGGATTTAGCAGTGCCTGTATTAGCCGACCCTGAAGCTGACACCAAGCCTTGGCCATCACCCCATTTTCCTGATTACTTCTAGAAGTCTTCATGAGTCAGTGGGCAGAAACGGTGCTGCCGGCACATGTCAGTGATAAATACTGTCCCTGTGCTGCTCTGGTGGCCGGAGAAAGTCCAAGCACCACAAGTTTTACCAGTTGCCACTGGGTTAATTGGGATTTGTTCACATCTTGAATACTGGGGCCAGTTTATAATGCTTCTCCCCAGAGAAAGGACATAAGGAAACAATGCACTCAGGTGTGGCACTACTGCACTAAGTATATTCACCACTGGGTTTCTTTTTTTTTTTTCCTGTTTTGTAGGCAATCTCTGCAGCATGAAGCACAATTGACCTGGTTTCTCTTGAAAGGAATAAAATAGGAATGCAGGCTACCTGGAGGCATTAAAAAGCCAATTTTATGTTGTTATAACATGAGAGACACTGCTCTAGCCCAGTTTGCATCCTTCAGTAGATGTTCTTCATGACCAGGAATGAAGCTGCTTCACCTAAGGGTAGGTTGTTTAAAGAAAAGTAAATGGTCAGATGCTCCAGTGATGACACCCACATAAATATTTGGATAGACAGAAGCCTCTCATGGCAGGGGGACTATGCGAAGAATGCCGAATAGTCAGCGAAGGATATAAATGGATGGTGGCAGTTTACCAGGTTATTCCTGATGTAAACGCAGAAATGTGTTTATAACCCAGCAACCATGAAAAGATTCTCAATATTTCAGAAACTTTTGATCCCAATGCTTTGGTGCCTCTTCCATGAGCCAAAGGCAGGTCTGGTACAGGGGAGGTACCAGTGCAACATCTGAACTGTATGAACTGCTGCTTTTCACCTTCTTACTTTTGCTTAAATTGTATTTAGCTAACCCCTAAGCTGTGCATATTTGTTTAGTAGTCTCCTGTCTGCAGCTGTCAGAAAGGAAGAACCTGCCATTTCACTAAGCCCGTCGCCATTCCCCTTATGTGTTTCTGATTTCCAGATTAAATTTGTCCAGCTTTAGTTTCCTCTCTTTAATTTTTGTCCTGTTAATGAGCCCACCAGTACCCAGGGTTACCTCCCCATGAGGCATTTACGCACCTCGGTCAAGTCTCCTTTAACGTTTCCTTCTGTTAACTGAACAGATACAGTTCTTAAATCTTGCAAGGAATTTTCTCACCTGTATGAACCATCCTTGTGGTTATATTCTATATCTTCTCCATTTTTTTTTCCCAGCAGGCTTTTAAAAATAGCTGCATCACTGTCCTCTGGCTGCAAATAGTGACCTTTGGGCCATGTAAACGACTTCTTAGAGAGATCCGTGTTTCCATTTGCATCTGCTTGTCATATTTTTTCCTCTTTCAAGCAAAATAGCAAGTGGCCAAGACTGCCAATATGTCCCTGTGATTGCTGATATTGTCTTGACTGAGGTGGGACCTCTTAAACATCCAGACTGCGGCACACTGATGAGAAAAGCCAAGATGTTCTGGAGGTGCTGGAGAGCTGAAACAAGCTTGTTTTCCCTCTGCATCAGCTGGGATTCAGCTCCTGGGATGCACGTTCATCCCTGCAGATCTAATCCATTCCTCTCAATGACCTGGGAGAGCTGGTCTTGATTTTCCTGGGGGCTGCGCTGGGTTTCATCCGTGAGTGTGACTAATAACAAACGGCAGCGTTTTCACTTAGGAGAAGCTCAGAAGCTCCCTTTGGTCTTTCTGTTGCTCTCTTGAGCAAAACCAGCCCCAAAGAAGAAATATAGTGATTTCACGGATCTGAAGTACATTGAAAATGTCCAGTTATTTATACTCTAAATGAAGAACAGCTGTCAGTTTTCTTTGCTTTGTTACCATGGTCTGCAGAAGCCCATCTGATAGCTACTGTGAGAGCAAAGCAATTTATTAATGGTGTATGTGAAGGAAGGGAATAGTATCAAACTCCAGCCTGAATAGGAGCTGCATGTGCCTCGCTGGTTAGTGTGTGTGTGGCCTCGCTCCCTTCACAACCTCAGCAAAACCAAAGTTGTCACTTTTACACAGCCTGGCGAGGGAGAAAAAAAGGAGAATGAGCTCTCTAAAACCTCATGTTGATTGAACATAGCTGATAGCTTATGTCCAGATAATCATGGCTTGGAGACATTTATTGCTGGTAGGGAAAAAGCAATTGTCCTTAGCATTTTGGGGGCTGGAAATGATTTAACCTGTCAGACTTTGCTGGAGACTGCATGGACCACTCTTTTGCCGAGGAGGATTTGCCTTACTTTGTAGCCCTGGAGTGAAGCCTGGATTTAGTCTTTTATGACTGGGAATGCCAAAGAAAGGCAAACAGCTGACAAACAGCTCTCTGCAGGGCTTTGCTAATGCTATTAAATGGCCGTGGCCAAGAGATAAATCTTCATTTCTTTGCTTTCTCGAAAACCTTGCGACGTACATCACAACCAGGAGCGGCACAAAGGCTGGGTGCCAGGTTTCTTCACTGGGATGAAGGGATGCAGTGGCATAGAGCCAGTGCCAGAAATTTTATTTGTTGTCTCCTCAGCGATCCTGTATATCTCTGCCCTGTGGTTTTGGAGGGCAGCCTTTATACCTACACTGTGCAGAGAGCTTTGGCAAGGGGCAGGATTGTGGCAGTTGCAGGATGACAGCGAGATGTTCTCCTACTGCAGCTGTGGCTTTGGCCTCTGACCACCTGCATCTTCGGGGTATGCTTCCTTCTGAGCCGTGCTCTGTACGGAAGTAAATCCCTAAGAGCCACAGCTCGTTTAGCTTGGGGTATCACTAGTTATCCTCATATTAGACTGCATTTCCCAGGGATTAGAGGTGGCCTGAGAGGACTGGTGGTGCCTCTTCTGAATTGTCCACTAACCCCTAGGAAATGTTGTTGCTTGGATCGCAGATACATGGCTGTGTGGTGGTACGGAGAGAGATGCTCAGTGTTCCTCCAGCCCTTTGTCTGCAGGACAAGGGCCAGCTTGTCTCAGTGCAGGTATCTTGGCCAAAGGGTCAAGGGTTCTCTGCAGTTTTGGCACATACAACCAAAACCAGTCTGCTTCCACTGTGGGACAAGGAAGGAGAGGAGCAGGTTGTGGCATGAAGCTGCCTGCTCCTTCTGATCCCAGAGCTAGCCCTTCTTCCAGCATTAGGAGAGAAATGTTCTATTGATATGCTCAGGAGGAGGACTGAGCACTGCTGAGGTTTCCTCAGCAGGAAGGATGGATGGTGAGGAGGGTTCGCCCTGACCCCAGGACTCAGAATGTGTTGACTCACACCCCTGTGGCACCACAGTTTTCAGAAGCAGTGTGTATCTATCTCTTGCAGCTAAAGTGTACGTCAAGGAGGGGTTAATATACACCACAGGCAGCTGAAAGCGCCGATGCTGAACTCAGCTCTTGCACTTGGAGGCTGTGGGACCAAACAACGGGCATCCTTCCAGGGCGCTGCTGGAGGGGTGTCATTTCTGAACGCAGGGCATGGCCAGCCTCAGGCCCCCTCAAGAAAAGGGGGTTTCTCTGAGGTTTCTATCAGTCTCAGGAGCAACAAGACAAGTGGGAGCTTTGTCAGCACAGTCAGCATTTGCAAGCTGCTTCATATCTTGGACAGCATCAGTTCTGGTCAACTGCCTTTTTCTTTTTATGATGTGAGCTATTTCTTTCCTCCCTGCCTGCCCCAGTCTTCAAAGTTACAATCTCTTTTCTCAATCACAAGAGGATGTCTGCTTTCTATTCTAAAGTTGTGGTCAGAAAACAAGGCCGGAGGAAACAGCTTGAAGACTGCTCTGAAACAGTGCGGTTATGTCATCTGATGGCTGTGCTTGGGTCTTGGTTACGTCTTTACCTCTGCAGTTCATCCTCCTCAGAGCATTGCTTCCCTGTGGCCGGGCAGCCTCCATGGCCAGGGAGCTGCCTGTTGCACAGCGCTAGCAGCTGACCCACCAAGGAACGTCAACAAGGTGTTTGGGGACATATTGCTTACCTGAGGGCGAGAAACAAAAACATTTAGATAAGCAGATAAGTGAGGGGGTGTTTCAAGCTTTTATTGCAGTCATGCACATGTACTCATAAGCCATGATGCTGAAACATGTATCATATCCTCACAGTGAGCTTGCTCAGTACTTTCAGAGAGACAGCACACACACATCAAGCTGATGTCTCTGGTAAGGACCAAGGCTGTCCTTCCCTTCACTCGTGGAAGCTCTCTTCTCCTCTCTTTCCACTCTGTTGTCCAGCACTGTAGTGAATGTCTTCTTCATTCCTGTTCTCCTTCATTTTGGTTTAGCCCAGGTCCATCCCTGCAGTTCCCCATGTGTCATCAAATAGTGTCTGAAAATCCCTCTACCAAGCAGCGGACCACGCTGACAGTGTGGATGATCACAGGAAAGTGCCCGTGCCTTGACTTTATTTCGTTATGAGTATGACACATTCTATTTCATGTAACCTAAGTTTTTTTATCTGTCAAGTGAATACCATACTGCTTTTAGAGAGAGGTTGTGAAAATGAAGGTTTGAACTTGGTGAAGGAGGTTATGAGGACTATAAGGACCTTAAAGGGCATCTCACTGTCATTTGTCAGCTTTGGTTGAGTTTTTGAGATCATTGTATTTCCCAATGCCTCCTCCACGATGGTCTCTGTTACTCCTGCTACATCGCAGCCTGGGACACAAGAGCACCAAAAGGTTTCTTGAATATTGTGAAATGACTAAGATGCACACAGGGAATACAGCAGTGTAAGACTGTGATGGTAACACAGTGGTGAGCATTTCCTCTCAAAGACTGGTCTTCAGTAAGAAAAGATATTTTCAGGTAGGAGAAAAATAGTTTGTATTTCCTACAACCCATGTAGGAAACCCAACCTACGCAGATGCACGTTCCACGCTGTTCTCGTAAGAGTCAGATTTGATTTTGCAGCAAACAGACACACAGACTCAGACCACCAAACTGACCCTTCTGTAAAAGGAGATTGTGGATGGACATTTCCCCCAAGCCTCCCTAGGGCAAGGGAATAGTCACCCTCCTACCTGTTTCATTCTGTCTTAACAGAGAGTTGGGGCTGCTCCAGCTTAGCAGTGCATTTTCCTTGAACTCCCTACTAAATCAGTTTAGCTGAGCTAATTCTTCTGATTTTGCCTGCAGCGATTTGGGAAAGCTCATGTAAGCAGCTTGGCCAACAACCAGTGGACTCACCCAAGGTGGAGAAGGAAACACTATGGGGTGTTCGTGTTGTCTTTCACCAGCACAGCTGGATCTGGAAGAGTTTTTCTTTTTGCCATATACTTTTCTTTTTGTCATTTGCCTACAGTCTCCGGTCTTATGTTTCATCACCAGAGCTTGATGCACACAGCAGAAGTTGTGTAATTACACCACTGTAATTGCACCCGCACTAGGGGCTATACTGATGCAACAGCGCTGGTGTATTGAAAGCTTACTGCATGACCAAAATGGGTATAACCACCAGCTCAAGCGGCTTGTTGTAGATGTTTATAACACACTGGCCCTTCTCGACACACCAAACTAACTATGCTGGTCAAACTGGCACCGTACTGACCTTTTTCACAACATGGGACTCTGGAGGAGAAAATTCCGTAGAAGACATGTCCACTTCCATCACTGGTTACACTGCTACAGATACTGCATTCCCCAGGCCTTATAATACATTCTTATAATTTTTTTTCTTTTCTTAATCCCATTTGAAAGAGAAGAGACTTTCACTATTTCTCTTTAACAGGTTCCACAAACTGAATTGACGTAACCACTCCCCTTGGTGCCCTTTGAACAGTTTTCATTACTCTGCCCACCCCCCCATTTGTTACAGAGTGCAGTGATACAGAGAAGGGGATGAGGGATGAAGTCAAAAAGCTGCTTAAAGTCCTGACTTTTGCATCGTCGTAATCTTTAATAATTCCTGGCAATATATCCTTTATATAACACCTTTTATGCCAAAGTGTATTACAAATTCCATAAATAAATGCAATACTGTGCTAATGAGGTCTTAGATCTGTCAGGGATGCAGCCTGAGGCTGTGTAACTGCAGGTATTTCTCATCAAAAACACTTTGGTCTTTCTCTAACCTTCATCCTGTAACAAAGTGCTTACAAGGCTGTCTTGAGCAAAGGTGGACCTCTGGGCAGCATCGACAGGAAGGATGCTCCCTGGGGCATGAGGCTAGAGGAAAAAGGCTTAGTTGAACTGAGGGATTGAGGAAAGATGTTGCAGTGGGAAAGAAATGCTCCAGCGGACCCTTGTGATTAAGCTTGTGCCTCTCAGAGTTGGTGGAAGCAGAAGGGACCTATAAATCAGAGCTGGATGATTGATGTACCAAGAGGGAAGCAATGAGAAGATGGGGGTTGTGAGTGGAGGGCTATGAGGGTGAGTAGGTGAGAGGTGGGCAGAAGCATTAGCTTTTTCTATTTGAATGTAAACCTATCAGTCCCAGAGCCAGAGAACAGAATCTAGCAAACAGCTACAGACATCCGGGCAGTGGGCATTCCCCTCACTCGCATTGTAGGGATTGGTGCACGACAGCCTATGCACTATCACATACCCCAGTGATGAGACCACCTGCAAATTGCCATGAAGTAAAGGGCAATGTAAGAAAGGAATGAGAGAGGCTGAGTTCTTGCTTTGAGAGTTTCTCATCCGAAATAATGGTGGATTAGAAATCCAAATGTTATTGCTGCCATAAAGTCAACCGAGATGATATGGATGCCTTGTAGTTTACTCCCTCCATTTAGAGGTGTTTTGACTAACATTCATAGAGGCTGTAGTGATAATAGCAGCAGCTTCTCTGTTATTAGGAGCTCTCAGAAAGATCTTTGTGTGCCAAGCAACCGTGCTTTTTATTAGCATTGATGGTATGTGTCAGTGGTTGGCCTCTGTTTATGCCGGCATTAACAAGCATTGGGAGGAAAATTGTGTTGTTAAGTGCAAGTCAAGCAGAAATAATGGTATTTGAATTCTTTCTCCACACCCATGAAGTGATAGCATTTCTGGTCTTTAGCATCTATTTTATGTTTATATGTGACAGCAAAAATCTTGCTTGACAATATTGCAGTTTCCCTAGGATGAGTTTAATTTTGCCTTCTGCAAAAATGTTCTTGTTTCTGGGGCTGAAAGCTGATTGTTTGCAGCCTTCACCTCCCCTGTGAATGCAGTCTTTTTCCCAACAAGTAAAATCTGGCCTTCAAGCCACATCTGGACTTCAGCGCTCCACCGTGAGCTTCTACTACCCTGTTCTTTCAGGGAAGTCCCATCATGATAAGAGAAACTCAGCTGATGTGCAGCTGCATTTTCAAAGCATGGATATCTGCCCATGTTTCATGTCTGTGCCATGTCTGGAAAGAAGGATGTGTTCAGATTTCAGTAGTTCACCACAGTTCAGGAGATCTGGATTTACTCCCATGTTCTGCTACTGACTCCCCAAGTGACCTTGGGGGAGTTCTACGCTCCATCTGTGCTTCACTTTCCTGTCTGTAAAAGAAGAACATGTTCCTCTCAATTTTCTTGTCTTATATTTGGATTAGGAGATTTTTGCAGCAGGAATTGTCTATTACTTTGTGCAGTCTGTGCCTGGATCAGCGTGGCTTGGATCTATGTTGGCGTCTGCAGGCAAGTGTCAGCGCATCAACACTCTCTCTGGATGACCATGGTGGTCTGTGCTGGCTTTCAGCAAGGAGTTTGTGGCTTTGAGGCACACTCCTGACAAAAGGACACACGCCAGCATAGCAGCTTCCCTGCAGCTGGTAATGCTGTGGTGACTTACAGGGAAACATCTTTCAGGCTGAAATTGCTGTGGCCACAGTCAACTTCGTGCCCTAATGAATAACCCCAAGAAGCACATAATTTTCAATTCCTTTAATTTGCCTTGGCTCCTTATTTAACCTGAAAAGCCAAGATGTATCCAAAGCTCTCCTCAGTTATTCACCCTTTGCTGTTATTCTCTGGAGAGTGAACACCAGTATATCGCTCATTTCAGTCCTGAATATATGTTTGAAATCCATCACGAGCAAGCTCTGCAACCCCTTTTTCTTTTTCCTTCAGCTGCCTGGCTGTGCGTATGCCCAGACAGCATGTACCTCCTAATGCATTTGCTTGATAAGTTTAAAAGACCTCGGTGTAATTGATTTTTCGCCGCTAGTGTTAGTCCAGGAAACCAGAGCTCCCATCCATCCTGCCAAACGAGGAGGATTTATTGTTGAGGTAGAAGCTGTGCTGCCTGGTGTCAGGTCATTCTTGACTTCGGTTGGTTCTCTGCGGCAATGTCGGCGTGCTCAATTTGTTTGCCAGGCAGGAATGCCGAGTGTTGGGGTGTCCTCGTGGGTGACGCTGGAGGTGCGTTCAGATCCTGAGGTGTGCTGAGCCCAGTGGGGAGGGGCGCCAGGGGCCTCTGCGTGGTGTGGTCCTCCTCAGGAAGAAGAAAGAACGTGCGTGTCCTTCACACGAGAGGCTGGGCTCAGGGCTGGTCTGTGCATGGCAGGTGATGTCCTGGCCTTGCCAAAGTCTGGTTAGACTGCCCTGGCCCAGTGAAGACTTTCCCCCAGCACTGTGTGGAGCTGTGCAGGGGAATATCCTCCTCCATCCAGGAACAGTGGGACACATGAACTTTAAACCAGGTCCTCATATAGCAATTTGCACCTGTAAAACCACTTGGGTTAGTAGGTAATGTTTTCTGAAACATGACAGCTTTGTAGCACATGAAGGAAAGGCTGATGTGCTGGCAGGAAGAAAACCTAGCCCCTTTTCTCTCTCCCAGTCTATTAGTAGTGGCAGCCTTTCCAAACCATTACGTATCGATGGCCTGGTGTTCAGCATCAACTCCTTGTTTGGCATCTGGGGACCAGTGATTTTTAAGATGCCTCACCCAAGCTCAGTGCTGCACTAAGACAGTCCAGCTTCTAGGAGCATCCAGCACCTAAGTAAGCGGAGGATGGCCAAGGCAGAAGATCACAGTAATATAATCTACTCTATCTTTCTATTTTCTCTACAGAAATAGGTGTCTAAAGCCTGTCCCAACCCCAGGTGCTAGCTTGGTGAAGACACGTACGCTTCTGTAATCAGCGTTGTCCAGTGGCACCATGTGTCTAGAACAATTTTTGAGTCTTTCCCAACCAATGGGTCAGATATCCACTTAAACTTAGGCCAACAGTCTAAGACATCAGAGTGGAATGACATTCAGGTTTGCACTTCTGGATTTAAAATGATTCATCTCAATCATGCTACCATCATTAAGGCTTATAAGAATGAGCTATTTCGACATGCTTACTCCTGCATTCCTGTGGCCCTAAGGGTGTTTAATAGCTTTAATTGCAGTGAGCTGAACAGTGCAACCTTTGAGCTGGACCCACAGACAAGTTGCCGTCTACCAGCTGAGCAATGGTGCCTTGTCACAGGTGAGCTTTCAGCAGGGAGCAGATGTGAAGCGAGGAAAGAGGTTAAGACAACTCACACTGGCACAAGCCAAGAACGCATCGATTAACTGGGGACTGATAGCTTGTTCCATAACTTGTCACCCTTTAAAATATTGTATTTATATCACACTGGTATACTGCCAGTTACATTAAAAATAGAACAAGTGTGTTGCTTTTAGTCCACCAGAAGAAGAGTTTTCATACGTTTCCAAAACTTCACCGTGACTAATTCCTCGCTTGGCTTTTAAGTGCCCCCAGGCAGCATGTTTTGCCAGAGGCGTCCAGTACACCCTGAAAGTATCCTCTACAAAATAAAACAAACGAGAGATGCACTGTTCATCAGAGCCCCGTGATATGCAGACCCCCTTCAGCCAAGCAAGGCCTGAGTGGGGGGAAAGCAGGCTGTTAAGACACCGACAGCCTGACGTGGATGCTGAGGAGCTGCGAGGGCAGCGGGACCATCATGGGCTGCTCCGTGGGCTCCGCATGGGTGGCACAGGCTGGCAGGAGGCAAATGCGAGGGATTGCGTGGCATCCTTCTCCCGTGCAATTAGCAGCCTGAGCAGCTGGAGTTGATGTGGTGCCTGCTGTGGAGGGGTAGGCTGGGAAAAAGATGACTTTCAGCCTCCTTTGGACCCCTTTTATTGGGAAGCTCTTGACAAAGAAGGCGAGTAGAGGGTTGCTAAAATGCACTTGCTTTGGAGAAGAGTGGTTTCATCAGTCCTTCTTCTGCAAGCAGAGAGGAGAGGGAAGAGCTGTTTGATGAGGGAAGACTTTACTGAGCGTAGATTCTGAAGCTAAGTCTTCACTGTTTCATTAAAACAAAAACAAACACCAAAAAAGTCAGTTAAAAAATCAGTAAGATACTCACACTCCTAAGCTGAGGCAGTCCAAGTAGCCTCTATAACAGGGCCACCCTTTTCTCTGCCCATCCTATCTTTCCTACTGAAATGATAGGGGAAGAATACATTTCCTCTAACATTAGATGTTTAAAAGAGAGCTGCTAATTTTAAATTAGTCATCCATTCTCTTTCTACATCAGTCAAGAGAGGCTAGTTCATTTTCTGCTGATGTTTTTTAGGCAGTTGGGTGGGATTCAGCCATCTATTAGTAGGTTTATGACTTTCAGATAAAATTTAGAGGTTGGACCCATAAACAGCATGTTTTACAGATCTCTGGCCAGGGACTCTACAATCCTTATCTTTTAGTTTTCTCTTTCTTTTCCTTTTTTTTTCTTTCTTTTTTTCAGAGCAACAATAACTGCTTGTACCTCTGTTCCTGAGATTGCTGGTTCTGTTCCCTCCTTTGTCAGTCACGAGGACATTTGTCACCTGTGCCCTGCTAAAATGTGCTCTGATATATTGCATGAGCTAATTCCCCTGACTCTGCTTCACAAATCTCTGTTTGTCTTGTTCATTAACATAATTACTTCCCTGCATTAGCTGACGCCTGTAATAAAAGTCTCTGTTCCTCCTGTTGAAAGCTGTAGAGGTTGATCGCATGGTAATAAAAGTCAACAGTATGGGTGACTTAACAAATGACTGTCCCTTCAACTATTTGGCTGGTTTAGCAGAGCTCCCTTTCCCCAGTGCCCTTGGCATCAAGAGAGCTCAGGAGTTCGTGTGCTAACAGTTTTTCTCAATGTAGAAGGCACTAGAAACTCCTTTAGAGAGCTCAGCTTGACCGTTTCACTCGTGATAGCTAAGAGCAGATGTGAGGTAAGAGGAAACTCCTTTTGTTGCGTGGAAAAAGATCCATTCCTGAATGCAAGGGTGACATTCAGTGCTAGAAATGATGCTATAAAGAAGCGGAAATTGTTTTTTAAGAAGACTTTATTGTACACTTGCAATTCTGAGTCCTGTGAATTACGTGCATTGACTGGGAATTAAATATCTTTAAGAACCATTTTCCATTCAAAGATTATTTTTGCCCTACCTTGCTTATTTCTGCCACCCATGGAAATTATTTCAGAACTGGAAAACAGATCTTACAGTAAGACCTCACAAACTCTATCTACCCTGCTGCAGTCAATAGGGGGATTGATTGCTGTCTTCAAAAGCACATCACTGAGAGGAAAATATTGGATGCTAATGGGCTTTTTAATCTAGACAAGAACACAACATCATAGCAAGGAGAAAAATATTAATGGTGAGGGTGGTTCACTTACTAGGGCAAACTCCTAAGGGGTTTATTGTTTTCTCTGTCTCTTAAAGTTTGTGATCAGCTCTTTTCAGTTGATTAAACATATGTGTTTAGTGCCTTTTTACATGATCTGGGGTATGTGAGACAGCTGTATGGGACTGGCAGGACCTATGAGGTATTCAAGGTCTTCTGAAGGGGCAGCTAGACATGCAGCGGGAGAGCCCCGTGGGTCTCAAATGACACTAGAAGCCTGCTTTTAGGCAACTAAATTATATCCCTAGGCTCTTATTACGGATTTAGGGGAGAAGTTTGTACTTTTAGGGAGCAATGTGTTTGACCTATTTATACGTCCTCTTTAGGATGAGGTGAATTGCCCCCTTGACTGATTTCACATGGGGTGAGAACCTCAGATAGAGGCACCTATGCCTACTGAGATGGATGCCACCCAGAAAGCCTAAGGGAGGAGCTGGAGTTGAACCCTGGCTCTCATGTCCGTCTCCTTTGCCTGTCTCAAAAGAGCAATCTTTACAGAATTGCATGCTGCTTTTATCCTGGTCGGGAAGTCGTGGTGACCTGTGTGCCTCAGCTCTGACTCCTAGGCCATTTGATACCTTCTGCAGTAAGCAGGCAAATTGCCTTGTCTCTGCAATTAGAGTAATTAGGAAAAGCGATGTTTTGAGCTACTGGC
This sequence comes from Gavia stellata, assembly GCF_030936135.1. NCBI lineage: Eukaryota > Metazoa > Chordata > Aves > Gaviiformes > Gaviidae > Gavia > Gavia stellata. Next base: position 3,903,828 of record NC_082599.1, read on the forward strand.
AACTCCAAGAATAAAACATTTCATTTGAATCAAAGTGCTCTGATCAAAGTTTGAGCATTAAGATAACAATAGAGCAATTAAGGAAATTTTCAAAATGAAAAGCTTGTGTGGGTGGAAATAGTTTCTTTCAAAAATGTCATCAAAACATCTTAACTCTTTAAGAATACTCCTTTTCCTTTTTTTTTTTTGAAATTGTTCATTTAGGGGAACAACACAGTAACACGGGTACATCATAGGTTGGTGTCATCTGTTCTTCTCCACCTTTTTTCTCCATTCCCCAGAACAAATGTTCCAAATCCCAGTACAATGTGGGCAGGTCCGTTTCCCAGGTGTGGGTCTGAGACCAAGATCTGACTGCTGAAACTTCCACCAGCCTGCACACAGAAGTGTCTAGAGCACATCTAGGGACAATGGCAAACAAAAAGTTGTCCAGCAAAGGTTACTCTCTTAAGCTGTCATTCCTTTCTGAAGATTAAAAAAAAATGTGGAGAGACTCACAGGGGCTGAAAACCAACCTAACAGGCTGCAACAGAGTGTGAATCGTCCCAGTCTGCAGTGCTGCTGTGTGAAAGAAGGAACCTGAGGGTGGAAAACAAAGGAAATCAAGCCTGGAAAATAGTGCAGATTGCACCTTGCCGCAGGCAGCAAGGTATTTACTGTAAGACACCCTGTCTCAGGTTGATCAAAAAGGGTCTGTCTCGCTGACAAGTGAAATGATTTTCCTGGTACTGGGAAAAGAGATGAACTTTTAGTGAATGCCTCTGAGCATAAATGAATGCAGAGCGCAGGAGTCGCTCTGACTCTGTAATGAGTCCAGCTCAGGCTGAAATCATCTCAATGCATGGAGAAGGATTCAGACTTGCCACCGTCATAATCGTGCAGTAGGAAACAGCTCTCCTTTGACGGGGTGTGATTCAGCCAAAATCAGCTTCTTATGCAACTGAGATGATCTTATAAACCTATTCCCAAGGGAAGGTAGGAAAAAAAACCCCCAAGCTCTCTAGGAAACACTGGATTTCATCATATGTTCTGTGAATGAGGGCACTGGCGGTAATCTAAACACACGTGGCCTTAACTTGTGAAGTTCTAGTTGCTTTAGCGGAGTGATCTGGTGGGATGATCAGGTTCAGATTTGCCAGGAAGGTCGCTTGCTTCCCATTAACCTTCAGTTTGTGCTTCTCTTGCTGTAGCTGAGCACCCACCCATCCTCTCTCAGCACAGAGATGTGGGTTGCTTCCAAGCCGACTTCCCACAGGCAGTGGGAAAGAGTCTGATGTTCCCTTCAGAGATGAAGAAGGATGGTACCTCTCCCCCCATCCCATCCCTGTGGCGTTGGGACACAGCCATATGGAAGAGGAGGCTCTGGTCCCTTTAGGTGATATAGTGGGGAGGGACAGGGAGGAGATGCAAAGTGAGAATTGTATCTTTTCATTTTAGGCATCTAAGTCAGATGTCCACATCTGAGTTCCTCATGCTGGGGTCCCCCATCTGTAAGCAAGCCCTTCCAAAAGACCCTGTTCATACTGACCCTAGACTCTTATTTTAGGGTGAGGCGAATTACCCTCTGGATGTGCCCATTTCTCTGTATTGACTATAGAAGGAGACCAGAGTGAGAAGCTCGGGCTTAAATATCTGCATTTTAGACATGTCAGACCCAGAAGGAGGTTCCCACCCTCATCTTCCCCACTGCCACCAGAGCTGCACCTACCCAGGTGCAGGCATTCAACTTGGCAAAAGAAGAGACCCCTACATTAGGTAGGGGACTCATCTGACTGGACAGACCCCTCCGCCGTGATGAGGTTCACCCCTAGGTATGTCAGCCTAGATCTACACTGCAGCCACGGCAGCCATGCAGCTCAGCCTGTCCTAAAGGAGGCATTCAAAATAGGTGAGAAGAACAACTCATTAAAAGTGCTCATTTGTCTCCACTGACTGGGACCCGCAGTGCTGGAGATGTCCACACGAGAGATAGAATCTTAGAATCATTTATGTTGTGAAAGACCCTTAAGATCATCAAGTCCAACCGTAAACCTAACACTACCAAGTCCACCAGTGTTGGGTGGACTGAATCCCACCTGGCATAACCTATGGACCTCTCCCAGGCAGGCCACACCTAGGAAATAGGGCGGATGGTCTCAAATGCTGACATTGTGATGCTGGGCTTTGTACTGCTAAAATGACATCAGATGATGTGAGGTTCAGGGTTCGTATTCTTTCTGCCTTGTTCTCCTATTTTCCTTATTTTCCTATTAGTCATGATAAAACTGGAAAAGGAAGAAGTGAACACCGGAGAGAGGAAAACAAACATCCGAAATGCTGAATAAGCAGCAGCCAGTTCCCTCCTGAAACCTGTAATCAGAAAAGCCTCCATCCAGTCCTCTCCTTGCCTGCTGCTTGCCTCTGAAGTGCATTTGGCTACAAGGTGGAAGCTGTGATTATACCACCGGAGGCACATCTAACAGTGATGCATATCAATCCTGCAATGCCTTTTTCTGCTGGGAATACGAAATGGGCTTATCCATCTTAATCAAAATAAATCAAGAGCCTTTGTAAAAAACATTTCCAGACATAGGTCATCAAGTCGCCTTGAAGCTGCAATTTGGGAAGAAAAATGTGATTGAACTTCTGGCAGTTTCTAGTATGAGGGTATGTGGAAGAGTGTTTAAGCCTGTGGAGCTACACGTGGCCTCCATAGACCTTGAGGCATTTTTGTATGTCCCCAGTGGAGACACAATAAAGCCGATTCAGTTACTCCCTTGTTAATTGCATTAGAATTTGGGCCTTGCTGAACCAACGTTATTAACAGTGATCAGAGACTGCTCAGCAGTGCTACCCAGGAGCTAGGAAAGCATCCTGTGCTATTTCTTTGATTGCATCAGGCCGAGATGACAGGAAACTTGGGGCGACTAGGGAGCTGAAGGGATGGTAGACATCACAGCTCTGATACATTATTCAGATATTACGCTCTTGGAGCTGAAGTTCCACAGAGAAAATGAGACTTCCGTCTAGTAGGGTATCTGTTTATAGCAGCTGTTTGGGTACCACTAAGAGAAAAATAACAAGCTCCTGTAGGCCACCGTGGAGACTGAGACCAAGCAGGGGAAAGCCTTGTGATGTGCTTGCTGGGAAAAAGAGTGAGAGTCCGGCTATCACCTCTTCACCAAAGAAGCATCTGACTGATACCAATCCAGCTGGTTCCTAAAGACATCCAGTGATGGAGAGATACTGAAAAACTGGCTCTCTGCTGGTTCTGGTGGGGTTTCAGGGGGTATTTGCGACTGAAGTTGTAAAGCACAAAGAACCAGGAGGGTTTGGGCCCTCTGTGTATAGTGGGGCAGATGGGGAGAGGCAGGGACAGCGATGTTCAGCTTGAGAGGACAGAAGAGGAGGAGGAGAAGTCACCCCCTTCACCAAGCATGAGCATACCTGGGAGAGGAAACCATGATAGCAGGGCTTGGAGCTACACAGGAGTTGTTTCAAAATTTGTTCAAAGTTTTGGGGCCCCAGTGCTGGTGACCGTGGATGGCAATGCCAGAGTGCCTTCCACTCTTCTTTGTGGCTGGAAAGCTCTGCTTAAAGTCTGTTTTGAAACTGCATTTGATCAAACTCTAAAACTTGTATGGCACTACTGGCTCAAGTCAGTTGTGCCTTGGCAGGTGGTGGTTGTCTTCTTCCTTCCAGCTTATCCTGAGCAACCAGACGGGGATGAATTCCTCTCCTCAATTTGCTCAGGGTGGAAGACAAAACGCAAATATTTCCTTCTCCCTTACCATAGTCTCAACTTGACAAAGGCTGTCTTGCCTTGTCTCCCTGCCTCAAACAGCCAGAGAGGGAAATGTTTCCCCATAAACAGACAGAGCTGTCTGCTCTACCTCCCCTGGAAAGAGAAGAGGAGATGGGGTCCTGGATGGGGAGGACCCCCTTCAGCCTCTCCAATGATATTTTGGGATCCCATGGTGCAGGATTCACAAATTCAGACTCCTCCAGTTGCCCCAGTGTAGAAGTTGCCATGGATTAGATGAGCACCTGTTCATGAACACTGGGAGGTGTCCATGCAATGTCATTTGGGATGGGTTCAACACATTTTACTGCTGGCAAGCAGGAGTCAAATTAGCATATCTTTGCCACAACATGCACATGGAGAGTCCCTGCTGCTCAGCAGTTACGTGGTAGTTTTCGGAGGTGCCATGTCTCTGTCACTGTCTCCAGGGATGAACTCCTTGCTGTGAGCGCAGGCTGGTGGGTGTCATCGGGAAGAGCACGAAGGCCCCTGAAGAGCATCCCATCGTGGAGGAAGGAGCGGTGCCGTCCTTCAGTACATCATTCCTCCCTCCTGCTCGTGGGTCCAGCACCATGAATGGTGGAGACAGCTGATTTTCACCCTCTTAGAGCAATGTTTTTGCATGTATTTTAATGCCAGGGCTGATTTGCTGTTTGAATAGCTGTTTTCTGCCTCCCTCACTGTCCAGCACTCCGGTTGCCTTTGAATTGTGCATTTATCTCTATTTCTCACAGAGAGGGTTGAGGATGATGTGTAGATACCAGGCTGAGAAGCATACTGCAAATTCTGGGGACAGTTACTATGACAAATGCATAAAGCTTCCTCAGATGAATAGTGCTGTCTGTATAGATACTGTCATAATGATGGATGAGCTCACTGGCTTATTCTCTTTCCCATTTGCTGCTGAGGGCCAGGCGCAGAAAGGATTCCCAGCACAGGGAGAATATGCTTCCAATCTCATGTCTTTGGCTTTGCTAATATTTTTCCGTATCAGCCACCTCTTTTTGTCCAGGTTAGCAAACCTGGAGTCCCTCCAAATTTGCACACATTTCCAGAAGTCATTAAAAATCAAAACCTCAGTGCCACTTCACGTGGGATTTTGGGAGCAGCTGAAGAATGAAAGTAGTCATGAAAACTGAATGTGTTAGGTGACACCAGAGAGGCAACCTGGTGTCCCATCCACCTCCCTGGAAGATGGCTGTTCAAGAAAATAACACTGTATTGGCTATCTTACATAAGGTATTAGGAGAACCCTGCAGCTGGAGGAGAATGGACTTTTTGCAGCAGTAAGGGTAGGTCATGCTGGGCCAGAGGACCGTTACCAGCCACCTGAGGTGAAGGAGAAAACCATGGGCAGCAGAGATGAGAGCTCACCTCCCTCTCCCGGGGCAACTTACGCACAGCTATTTTGTGTTGCACTGGCACGTTGCATTGGCGCATTTACATTTTTCTTCATTTCCACTTGCTTCCAGCATGTTGGAGCAGCATAACTGCCCGTATTTAGCACAGCTGACCGCAGTACTTACAGCTCTTCAGAATCCACCATGAGATAGTCTAAGGTGGTGGCTTCTCAATTGCTCTGAGCTGATCTAAGTGGCTGAGGGCAGATTGCGCTATAATGTACTTGAAGAGATAGTGAAACTGCAGCCCGAGTCCAACCATTGCTGTTGAGAACACCAGGGAAGCAGCAGATGCAATGATGGATTTTTAAGGCTTCTGGATCTTGCTGTACCCCCCAGACTCGATACAGCAACACAGAGAGTTCAAGCACCACCCCCCAGAGAAAACAGTCTCTCAAATAAATAAATATGAAAGAAAGGAATGTTTGCTTAAAATGTTAAACATATCCTAATTAGTAAATAAGTGTAATTCAAATAAGGCACAAAGAATTCCTACATGGCAGTATTACGCCACTTGTGAAATTTCTATGTGTAGTAGGAGAGAAGAAAAAAACACCAAATAAATGCAAATAGATGCCAAAGGAAATAAAGTTTTAGATTAAAAATGTCAATTTAGATTCAAATCTTTCTTTGAAGATCATTTAGAGTCAGCAGAGGAGAAACCTTCCTGAACTTACTCAAATTCAGAGAGCTGGGGTCTTTGCAGGTAAGAACGTAGGCATGGACACAGGCTCCATGGCACAGTGACGGCACCTCTTTTGTCACAAACATAAAATGACATTAATCCACTGAAGACAATTGGATGTTATTAACACTACTCAACCTTCACCTCTGCAAAGTACATCCATATAACTCTTCATAGCACCAAGTTATCTTATTTCGTATAAGTTAAGCTGTTAATCATTTATTTGATTCTGCTTTTTGATCTACAATCAAGGAAAGTCCCTGCCTCAGTTTTCACTCCTGAGCCTTGCAGACCGTTTACTGCTGGCATGATTAACGTCAGGGGGGGAGTCTGTTATCTCTTATGTTTATTCATGCTCTTCTAGGTCACTGTGGATGTTGCTATCTGGAGCTATGCTGTACTAATAAATATACTACCAATACTAATATACTCCTCGCTGGTTATGGAGGAGAGCATAGCCTTGTGAGATGTCCTCCTCCCCAGGCACCATGAAGCCAACCTATATTTCTCCAGGCAAATTTTTGCTCTTAGTTACAGTGAGGAAAATCAGAATCCAGTTGGTTTGTAGAAAAAGGCCACGCTGAAAGAGTGGGGTGTTATGGCTAGGGACAGAGGCTGAAGACCTCAAAGGTCTACGTACTGCTTATACCCATGGATTGCCACATGTGGTGGGGACTTCTGGAGGTCCCCCTATACTTTTCCGTGGGAGGTCTCCACCTATACTTTTCAACCTACATATAACAAATCACTTTGGATTGACATCATTCTAACAACATGACATTTGTTTAGCAACACACAACGTGAGCTAGCACAGACTTTGGGGGATATTACAAGCTTTGCAAGATAAGTAGTACACAAGTGACGAGCACATCTACACCTGGGTTTGCATAGCAACTGGGCAGTATAGCTGGGAAAAACCTCCAGTGTAATTTAGGTCACCTCTTCTTCCCAGGGGGTCACTGGTATCTCAGGTGATGCTCAAGGCTGGGGGGTTAATGCTTTGTGCAGGTGGCGGGCTGTGGTGGGAAGGGCGTGAAGGGAAGCAGAGCACTGGACAAGCAGTGGGGCCTTCTAAATTAACTTCTCCCACACCATTTTCAGAGATTTTTCTTCTACTGTTTCTGACACTGAAAAAGTCTTTCCACTTTGGACTCCACATCTTATAGCTTTATTATTTATGAGTCTCTATCAGCTGAAGAGAAGCAGATCATGTTTTATTGATGTTCTTCTTTCAGATTAATCATAGGCTATATGGGACTTGGAGCATTTCCATTCCTCTGCTTTGTCAGGGATTGCAAGGCTAGTAACAGCCCTCCTGACAGCAAAAAATGCTGTAGCTTTCCAAAGGGGTTTAGTCGAGAGATACTATCAAAACATTTTCTTTTTAAGAAAAAAACCAAAGGCTTTGTTTCCTCTTTTTTTTTGATAGTTATCATGACCCAGAAGAAACAGAAAAATTCACACACACACAAAAAAAAGATGAAGAAAAAAAGAAGTGAACTCACTTTGTCACAGATCCCTTTTCCTCCCCAATGTATGTGCATGTGCTGCTGTACTGCACGTGATCTTTGATTTTATATGTCTAATGGGATACTCCCCTACCTTTAATCAAGAGAGTAATTGGGAGAATCAGGGAAAAATGTCACTGGGAAGTGCCCTGGGGCATTTTGGGATTTAAAAACATTTTGTAAAAGCAGTCATAAACTCAGGCTTGCCTTGTACCTGGTCCTCATAAAAGTGGGGCTGCTGCCCTGGCTGTGTTAGGTAATAAATGGTGATGTATGTAAGAAATCACAGCTCTATATTCAAAGTGCTGCAGTTTCTTAGAGGCTGCTGCATGGCCAATACACTGAATTATATGCATATTATATGCATATGTATTGTGCTTATTAATATGCAGAAAGCAACAGTTTATGCTTTTTTCTCTAGAGTCGTGTTCTCAAAAAATGGCAAACTGCACATGACTGCCGTGGGTAGCACCAGGCATACAACTTGTATGGGCAAGAGCAGCATGAAATGGTGGCACGTGGGGTGTTTCTGTGCTGCAGACAGTGTCCTCAGGTACAGGCACTGCCTGCAAGCCCACAGCCATAAGAAAGAAACAGGTCCATCTCGTTTTCCTGGGAAATTAGCAGCACCGGGAACTGCCTTTTTGATATTTCTTTGCAGGCTGACAGCAGAAGTTATGCACACAGATAACGTGCCTGTAGCTGCCCTAGTTTTTGGCAGCATCAGAAAAATCTGGACACGAGAGGGGCAGTAGTCTGCTGTGCCTCATCTGCACTCTGCTTCGTACCCAGGCAAGGTGGATCGGGTTGAGGGTGGGATTGCTGAGCATCGGTTGAGCTGTAGCGAGGGTCCTTGTGGTCTTCGCAAGCGTGTGGCATGGATAAGAGGTTTCTGCTCAAGCTGACTCGCTGGGGAATGTGTCAAATTCATGGCAGGTCCCATCAGCCTTTAACAGCTGCTGGGCTGCAGGTCAGCGTTGGAGGGTGAGTGGAGAGGTGGTGGTACCTGCAAGGAGCGCAGGTGGGATGGGTACAGCTGGACATGAAACTTTTTGCTAAGGCTCTGCCTAACCTGATAACATCAGCTTTGACCATTGCTGTTGCAAAGCAGATAGAGAGGGTCTCCATCCAGAGTCTGGCCATGAGATCCAGGGCACGTCTCCAGCAGAAGAAAGCTGTCCTAAGAGCTGGAATATCTCTCATGAGGTCTGGTATATCTAATCCTAGGCTGTCCCTCTTCCCTCCTGCAGGACAAAGCTTTCTGGTTCCTTTGTGTCCAGAGAAGGGCAATGAAGATGGTGAGGGGTCTGGAGCACAAGTCTGATGAGGAGCGGCTGAGGGAGCTGGGGTTGTTCAGTCTGGAGAAGAGGAGGCTGAGGGGAGACCTTATCACTCTCTACAGTTACCTGAAAGGGGGTTGCAGAGAGGTGGGTGTTGGTCTCTTCTCCCAAGTGACAAGTGACAGGACAAGAGGAAATGGCCTCAAGTTGCACCAGGGGAGGTTTCTACTGGATATTAGGAAAAATATCTTTACAGAGAGAGTGTTGAAGCACTGGAACAGGCTGCCCAGGGAGGTGGTGGAGTCACCATCCCGGGAGGTGTTCAAGGAACGTGTGGATGAGGCATTGTGGGACATGGTTTAGTGGGCACGGTGGTGTTGGGTTGATGGTTGGACTTGATGATCTTACAGGTCTTTTCCAACCTTAGTGATTCTGTGATTCTGTGATTCTATGATTCTGCTCCAGCCTGCAGGGCTGTCTAACAAGGCTCTCCAGTTCTCATTGCTGATTTGTGCTTATCCTTGCAAGCCTGTCAAGTCTCACTTGTTGAACATGAGCTGACTCTACACTGACCCACAACGAGGGTCATGCATCATACCGTCCCATGGTGGCCCCTTGCCTTGTCCCTGGCCCATGAGCCATAGGCAGCTGAGCTGCGTCTGCTGTCAGCCGTGCTGGAGGGGACGAAGGGGCTCAAGAAGACAGGACTGAAGCTATGGCATGGTACAGGCCCTCCTATAAGGCCCTATGGCCACTGATAACTCTTCCTGTGCTTCTTCCCAAATAGACCATTTAAAAGATATAGCCCCTTAGAGCTGTGGTGTAGGGATCTTCGTATCTCAGGTCAGAAGCAATGTGAGGAGTCTGGAGGGTTTCAGTGCTATTCACTGCCGAGAAACTATGTCTGTCTGAGTTGTCTGCTGGTCTGAGATTAGGAAAATAACCAACCTGAACAACTCCCAAATGATTTCTGTGGTTCTCTAGGATCTGTGTGCCTCTAGGAGGTCCCCTTATCGAAGGAGTTTGCAGTGCTGACCCAACACTCCTTTCTACTCCCCAGTTCACGGAAGGTTGTTTCCGCTGGAGGGGAGCCTGCCTTTGTGCCTAGCTGTGGGTAAAATCCCGGTGGATCATTTGCTTTGCTAAAAGCAGGAGTGTGTATGAAGCAAATCCAGCTCTGGGATTTTTCCCAGATTAACCCAGCTTTCTGGCTTTGATCAGCAAAGAATAATCATCTCAGGAGGGTGTTTATTTATTTTATTTTTGGGCTAGGGCTGGAATGTCTTTGGTGGGCATCTTCAAAAGCTGCGCTAGCCCCAACTGCTGTGCAGATAATGATGAGTTGCTCTTTGAAGTTGGGATCTGTGTGCTTGGTGTGTCAAGCCTTCATAGCCTTGAAGATCCTTGCTTTGGGATCACGGGCTCCTCTGACCCTGTTAAATTATATGCCAGGCACGAAGCTCCATCCCTCTTAGACTGGAAAAAATAAAGACTGCAATAGTCCTGCCGAGCAGCTTGGACAAGACAAGTCCACAAAACTAAAGAGGAAAGTGGGGCTGATTGTTATGTAGGTCACACTCTTGTCCGGCCAAAAGTATTATCTTGGAAGAATAAAAGAGGGAACCCTTTGTGCACGAGATGCTTTGGTGTATCCCTGGGATGGGATGAATGGCCAAGCTTCCCAACCGAATGATTTTAAGGTTCTGCAGAGCTATTACCAGGAGCAGATGCCATTTGCTTCTCCGCATCTCCTTTCAAAAGGTGTCTGGTTCTCTGGAGCCCTTTTTAAACTCATTTGTTTTTTCTCCACAGATGGAACTGGCTTAAGAAAAAGCATCTCATGGAAACCCTTTATTCATTCATGATTGTATAGACCGCCTCCTTCTTGCTGAACTCATCCAACCCATCCTGTAGTAGTATTGCAGCAAAGAAAGTTAGTGGGGTAGCACCATGTAGGATTTTGATCTGAGTTCTCATTGATCCTTTGTATCTGGAAAGAAGAAAAAGTGTCAGCATAGTGTGACTAGCCACGTTTTCAAGCATGGCCACCAGAAGCGTCCATTGCCTCAATCTGAAAATATGCCAACTCCAAAAATCCAGGTCCAAACTCCTGCAGACATAAACTAGCACAACTCTACAGTCTTTGGCAGGGCAACACCAGCTGCAGGCACTGATTTTCACTAGTTAGGATATTTTCTTGCAGAGGAAATACATCCATTTATACCAGTGAAGACCCAAGGTGACTTCCATCTAGCTACTCTGACATACACCACTGTGACATTGGCGTGTACAGAGCTGTATTATCTCAGGATCTCGCCTTTCATGCTGCTGTGCCCTTGCCATGGTTTAATTAACCAGTTGCAGGGCTCACCCCCAGCTCCTAGCTGGTGAGAGGATTCACATCCTTCAGACTGTGTAAATGCACACACTGCAGCCCAGCAACTTGTCCACATGAACTGCCAGCACTCGTTAGGTTGGTTATTTTGATGGTCTCTATGCTAAGTAGAGGCAACACTGCAAATACCTTACTGTGGAGATGTGAAGATCTTAACGATGCCACCATATGTTCCCTAACGGAGATGCTTTCATTTCGGTTTCAGAGAAGATGAAGGGTGTGAAGAGCGGATGCATGTGGCAGAGGAAAGGCATACTATCTGCATGCAGTTAATAACGTATTCATGATCCTTCAACCTGATGGATTTTTCTATAAGGGCAAAATGATTTTTCTACCAGTCATATATTGGTAGCTTTTGTAAAAATCCTTATAAATCTTCAATGCTAGTAAAGAGCTCTAGTCAAGCATCCTTAAAGAAGTTGAGCTGCAAGTAGCTGCGTTCGGTCCTCCTTTACTGTGAAATTCTGCGTTCTTCCTCCAACAGAGCTGCAGGCAAAACCGCAATGCTTTGGTTATTCTGAGCATCTGTGCGTTTGACCCAATTACTGTACAGTATCTGTCAGTTGAAGGCAGCATAGAATACAGACGTGCCTGATGCTGGCAGCTAATTAGTATTTCCTTTGTAACTTACTTAGGAGGGGGATGAGGAGGAGGTGGGAAGAGGGGGATATGCTGAAGAAAGTATTTCAGGAGCTTGCAGTAGTTTAATTTCAAGTGTGACTAGGGTCATTTCTGTCCGCAGTTTGATGCTGAACTTAAAAAAAAAAAGTATGTATCTATCTATCTACATGCATGTGTGTGTGCATGTATAAAAAGAAAGAAATACATCCGGAGAAACTGTGAAGTTTGGAATGACAGCATATAATTAAAGAAACAGTCAATCTGTAGCATAATAGGCTAAGCTGCTCTGTCAGCAAAGAGAGCTATTTAACCTTTTCTGGACCAGAAAAGTAACAGTGGTGGAAACCTTCACTGTCTAGCTGATTTGCACTAGCTAGCGAATGACTTTTAACCCCAGGCTTAAGAAACCAATTCTGGGAAGAGCCAACATCTGGGCGTACCCATAATTTCAGTGGCAATGCCATGCACAACTGGTTTGGCAGCCTGAAGGATGTGGAGCACCCTTCACACACTTCGTACTCAAACTTCTGCTGACCAAAGGTGTCTTAATCCTGATGAATCCCTTGGATGAGGGGTGCACTGTGAAGTAGCATTTGTAGATCTGCTGTGTGGGCAGCTCTTGAAAACAGCAGGGGTACTGGATTAATATATCAACCTCCTTGGCTCTATACTACAAAATTGACTTGCATGTGCCCAACAAGTGCGTCATGGACAATGGATCCAACAGGTCCAGGATACACGGGACTTACCATACATATGACATAGATCACAGAATCACAGAATCACTAAGGTTGGAAAAGACCTGTAAGATCATCAAGTCCAACCATCAACCCAACACCACCATGCCACTAAACCATGTCCCACAATGCCTCATCCACACGTTCCTTGAACACCTCGAGGGATGGTGACTCCACCACCTCCCTGGGCAGCTTATTCCAGTGTTTCACCACTCTCTCAGTAAAGAATTTTTTCCTAATATCCAGCCAAAACCTCCCCTGGTGCAACTTGAGGCCATTTCCTCTTGTCCTGTTGCTGCTCACTTGGGAGAAGAGACCAACACCCACCTCCCCACAACCCCCTTTCAGGTGGCTGTAGAGAGCGATGAGGTCTCCCCTCAGCCTCCTCTTCTCCAGACTGAACAACCCCAGCTCCCTCAGCCGCTCCTCATCAGACTTGTGCTCCAGACCCCTCACCAGCTTCGTCGCCCTTCTCTGGACACGCTCCAGCACCTCAACATAGATAAAACATAGGTATGCTAAAAAGCCATTCATCTAGGATTTCCGTGCAGCCTGGGTCCACGGGTGACCCACAATGGAGGAGCTGGTAGGTCTGTATTTGCAGGGACGTGTTAATTAATAGGTGGCCTGCCTGCAGTGATCAAAAAAGACCCAGCACAGTGCAAGAGAGCACAGGCTAGGAGAAGTGCTGCCTCTCAGACCAGACATCAGTCCAAAGCTTTGATGTTTAATGGCCATTAAAATGAAAAAGCCACTTCTCAGAAGGATAATGGCCATTTGGCAGAGTTCTCACTCAGGTAATTACACTAAGGGCCACTAGAGTCTTGACATGGACTTTGGGCTGCTGTAACATTTACTGCGGTTTTGAAATTCTCTCTGCTAAATAGAGACAATATTGCAAACACCTTATTTTGGAAATGTCAAGATTTTAGTGGTACCACTATCAATTACCCTGAAGTATATTTGTATTCCATTTCCAGTTCTGAATCATCCTGTTTGCTCAGAAAAGCTGTTCTCCTGTAGCTCTGGATACTGTATGGTTAGCAAAGAGTGTCTTCTCTGAAAATATTCCTAGGCAGGGAACAGTGTAGTGAAAAACTGGGCAACATTTTATGGCTAAAACTTTTTTCCTGGGGAGACGTTCAGATTTAGAGGCACCAGAATGTTAATTGCTGGTGTCGTCAATTTATTTGTGTAGAAATCAGACAAACAGCAATTTTGAAAAGCACGTAAACTGTCCCTTTTCCTGCTTTTCAGAATTAAATCTTTCAGCTTTTTGATTTGAATGGAATTTTGAATTTGAACGGTGCCATTTAAGCAAAAAACCCTTTGCAAAAGAATCCCTTAAAGAAAACATTTGAAGATGAGACAATGCTTTTGAACCATTCATTACCTTTATTATTTTAAAAGAAGAATGTAATTTGTTTCATCCTGAAATGATTTTTTTTTCTGTCTGAATTAGGTGCAAGCTGAGAAGGCAAGGCTCTTGGAGATCTATTAATAAGTGTTATGAGAGGCTGTGGGCTGCAGGTGATGAAAAGCTACGGTATAAGTAGAACTTCATAGTATTCTATATACTTATGAAATACAAGTATTTTTTTCCCCTCGTTGACTTGTGCTACTGAATTTATATGGGAAAGTGGCATATTTTTCTTTAGGTGCTAGAAACTTCTATCTGAAGATGCAACTATAAACTTGCTTTTTCCTGCTGTAGAAATTAGGAGTTAAAAAAAAAAAAAATCCGTGGGGTTTTTGCCTGTCCAGGCAGGTCTGCCTGGCTTGCCAGAGAGATATGCAAACCCTTTCTGAGGTTTTGTATTCCCTGGAGTCTCCAGACGGAAGAGACTCCAGACCTTAAAATGTAATTTTGCTGACATCGCTAGCTGTATTTACAGTTGGGTCTGGAATGGGTTTTTAGCCATGATGCCAACATGGACATAGCCCTTATTCAGGCAGCTGAGTATGTTCATTTTCCAGATGGGCACAAGGGATGTCCCGTAGTGAAACAGCAAATGGTCCCTGACCCATGGTGACTCCTAACTGTGCATGGACAATGGCTGGGAAAGTGCTGGCTGGCAAGTTGCCCGGGGCCAAAACTGTGACAAGAGCCTTTCTAAGGGTTTAACTGTATATGGGTGGGCCTGTGCTAGTGTTTGGTTGCTGGTTAAGACGTTGCTGGAGAGTTTCTCCTGTTTTTTCTCAGGTCAGACTTCCCCAACCTGCTCTGGAGGATTTATCTTTGTAGCTTGAGAGGAAAGAAGGATTTGCCTCTAGTAACAGCATAGAACACGATCTGGAGAGATCTGGCGTTAATACCTACCTCTTTCAGGGCTAACATTTAATGTAATTGCCAAATTACATCATTAGTCATTCCTTCTTCTGTAAATTATGAGAATAATAGGTTTTCTTTCTTATCTTCTTTGAGACCTTCAGAACAGGTGTCTGGAGGCATCAAAAGAATCCATAAGAGGATGGAAGTTATGATGCAGATGCAATGAGAGACTTGTGTCCTTCTGGAGCAATATCTGGAGCCAGGTGAGATACCCTGAAGCATCTCAAATGGCACTAGCCCCTTCCGTGTGGTCAGCTGAACTAAGCCTGTTTCTCAAAAGCGGCTATCGTGTCCATAACAATGCTGCCTACAGGTGAGATTCAGGTATGAATTAAGATACTTCAAGGCTTTCCAAGGCTTGGAAGGCTCGGCTGTCAAACCATCAGTGGATTAACTCCATGGATTTTTTTTTTAATATGGCTGATTCCCTGAATACAATAAGCAAGAGATTGCTCTACACCTTTTTCTCTGACAAAGAAGTCAACTTGCAAAATTTGTCTTAATTCCAGAGCAGCTCAGATTGATGATTTCATCACAAAATAGTCATGACAATGCATAATCATGGACTCGAGTATATTTACAAATGCACAAAAGATGAGACCTTTTCCAGTGAATAATAGAGGGCATGGATACATTCAAAATTATTCTGCCTTTCTTTAGATGTGTACTTAAAAGAATCATCTTTATCCCAGCTCTTTTAGCATTCTTTCTTTTTAATAGGAGAATCAGGGTTTTGCCCAGGTTGCTTGAATAAAGAGCTGTTTCTAACACTTGCATATTGATGCCTACAGCATTGCAAATTTAATGTATGCACCTCATTTACATGAATCATTTAATAGCATAGCTCCATAGGGGAACATAGAAAGATTAGCCTCTATATTTGCTCCAAATCCTAATGAAGCCAATGGAGAGACTGATCAGACATTCCTCCTAGACCATTTCTGCCTTATAACTGGAAAGGCTACTGCCTAGTGGCTACGATGGTTGGACTAGGGTGCAGAAAGTGCAGTTTTTATTCCTAACTTTGACCACTGCGTAACCTTGAACTAGTTGCATTGCTTCTTTATGACTCCAACTTCTTTACCTGATAAAGGAGGGAAATGCTAATGAGTTCCTTGGAAAATGATTTGGGGTGCGTTCCCAACAGGAACTTATCCTTCAACTGAGGTCATCAAAATTAATGCTCAGCTGGCGCTTAACCCCTGATGGATATAGTCAGATATCTATCTATAAAAGCCAAAGCCATTCCTGGCAGAGGGGCTTTAGCTGCCTCATTCAAAATTAGCCTTGTTACCTGCAGGACACAGCATTGTGCTGTAGAAACTTGCTTCAAATTTTGTGAAGAAAGTCTTTGCAGAAGTACTTGTTCTTCTGCTGATAGCAACATGTACAACATCACAAGCCAGCATAGCCCTTCTGGAGTCGATAAAGTAGGTTTTCAATTATCTCCCATTCTTGCACAGCCCCATTAATTTGGCATGCTGGGAAACCATCTGCTGGCTTCGGTTCAGATAAAAATACACCCAGGAAGGAGGCTGGGCAGTGTCCCTGTGGGTAAAGCCCTCACTTAAGCTGTGTGAGGCCAAAAGCTTGATCCCAGTATAAAACCTGCAGGGCAGCAATCTGAATGCCCTCACGTGGCTTAGCTACCAGGCTTACAGCTGGATGCTTGACAATCATTGGATGGAATTTGGTTCATTATTATAAATATTAGAGTAAAAATACCAAGGGAGGTTTGAGGCTTTTTTTTTTTTTTTTGAGTGAGCACTTTTATGTGCTATCTCTTGCTGAGAGCTCACTAATCACCCAAGGAAAAAGTGAGTGCCATTAATTCAATGAATGAAATCGTAAATAGAGGAGGAAATGTCAGTGCTGAATTTAATATTTGTATTATCTTTCAAAGCGTGACTTGGGCTAATTGAGCTAGATGAGAGTTCTCTGTTGCCCATTCAAGAGGATGAGAAAGATTCAGTACAACACTACAAGACAGTGTTCATGAAGAGATGTTGGAATTAGGGGCGCGGCCAGGCCAGGAAGCCCACAGAGGACATCATTGCAGCACCGTGTAGATTGACCAAGATACGCTTTAGCACACTGTTGGCCACGCGGACTAGTTCTCCGTTAACACAGTATGTTTGAGAGGAGGGACTTGGACTTGGATGGAGAGCTCTACATCTCATTAGGTGAATCACACCAGATAGACCTATCTGTCTGGTGTCATCTATCCAGACAGATCTGTGCTAATATTGTGCGACAGGGTTCCCCATCGTGACCATGCTTGTATCAAAACAAAGCATGTGGAGTCTACTGAGAGCTTTTGAGTTTCCACTTGGCCAAAATGTTCTTTTGAGGCGCCAGTGCCGTCATTGCCAAGTTCAGCCAGAGCTCCAATTAGTGCCATGCCTGCAGCTGACCTCCATGAACTGTCTGTTTTGATTAAAAATCATCAAAGATAAGTGATCTGGAAGGCTTAAAATAGGGAAATTACAGGAAAAAGATGCCTGGTATGTAACAATGTAGCCCTGTAATACAGTGCTGCCACTGCTACTAAAAAGCCATAAGCTTTGCACTGAATTTCAGGGCCTCAGGAGTGAGGCTTGTCAGGCTTGCTCTGTCTGAACTTTTCTTGACCTGCCTGCAGCTTTGTTTCTCCCGGTTTAGCCGTGACAGCAATTTCTCTAACTGATCAGGTGTCCATGGCTAATTTATTTTGCTTTTGTAACCACCGTTTTATATAGACAGCAGTAGCGAACAGAAAATCAAACCCAAGAAACATTTAAATAACGCTCAATCAAAGATCCTCTCAGGAAACCTGTGCTTCACTTCCCGAAGCCTTGCTGCACAGCTCAGATGCAGGAGCCTGGGAAACAGCTCCTAAAAGCATCTTTGGTTTCCTGAACTGTGTCCCACAGGGCTGAATCCTCAGTCTGGGATGCAAATCAAATAGTGCATTCCTGGATGGATACAGGGGAAGAGGCTGATAATTTGGGGTGGGGTTCATCCATATCTATTAGCTGACATTGTCCAGCTCAAATTAATTTGCTAGAGCTCTGAGCTCTTGCTAGAGTCAACAGAAGAAGGCAGATCACAGAATCACAGAATCACTACAATTAAAAAAGACCTGTAAGATCATCAAGTCCAACTGTCAACTAACACCACCATGCCCACTAAACCATGTCCCACAGTGCCTCGTCCGCACGTTCCTTGAACACCTCCCGGGATGGTGACTCCACCACCTCCCTGGGCAGCCTGTTCCAGTGCTTCAACACTCTCTCTGTAAAGACATTTTTCCGAATATCCAGCCTAAACCTCCCCTGGTGCAACTTGAGGCCATTTCCTCTTGTCCTATCACTTGTCACTTGGGAGAAGAGACCCACCTCTCTGCAACCCCCTTTCAGGTAGTTGCAGAGAGCGATGAGGTCTCCCCTCAGCCTCCTCTTCTCCAGACTGAACAACCCCAGCTCCCTCAGCCGCTCCTCATCAGACTTGTGCTCCAGACCCCTCACCAGCTCCGTCGCCCTTCCCTGGACACGCTCCAGCACCTCAATGTCCTTCTTGGAGTGAGGGGCCCAAAACTGAACACAGTATTCGATGTCTCTGGAGAACTGTTCAGCCACCCCAGATGAGACCTTGTAGGGTTTTTTGTGAGTTGGCAGGTAGGCAGCTCTCTCCTCTGGTCCAGAGGTGGCCTATGAAATCGGTAGACTTAATGTCTGTCTTTAGAGCAGTGCAGTTAGATGACATGAATCCAGGTTTTAAGGAACTCAACCTCCTGAGCTGGACTTCTCACCTCCTCTTTGCTTGTCCCTGGGGTTGTCATGGATTGAGAGCTAACCAGCTAAGTACAACAGCAAAGTAGGTCATTTCAGCAGCAAAGCAGGCTTTGCTTTACACTGAGTCTGTTAGAAGAGGTCTGGGACATGGCTGCATCACTTGGAGGATGGAGACCCACCAGCGAACGAGCTCCTGTACTGGGGAGCCAGCACCTGGGCCAGAGATGAGGCTCTAAGGAGGCTGTCACTGCTCTCAGCACTTGTAGACATTTGGCGTTGTTGCGTAAATTTACTAACACAGCAGATGAAGAGAGCGTTTTAACAGGGTTCCTGTTGTCAAAGCATTTTGCTGAAGCACTGAAGCGCTTTGCGAGGTCTCGGCTCCACACAGAATCAGGCCTGTGCCCCAAAACCCACCTGCTTTCCCTTAGGAGAGAGCACATTTGATTTCCCACTGTCTGTAAAAGCTGCCCTGTGGATAATCTCATTTACATTCCTGCCCTTCATGAACCCCCCATGCCTTGCAACGGATGCGACCGGCTGAAGGAGCAATAACCATTTCCGCTGCTCAAATGGAAGCGAAGAGGATTTCCAAACTCAGCAATAAAAGCACAATTACCTCAGCTTCAGGTCTGCCTGTGAACGAGTGGCGAAGCTGCAGCTGCTTCAAAATTTTATCAGCAGTGCAGAAAAAAGTCGGCAGTGGCCTTTTTAATGTGCTCGGCAATAGAGGGGAAGAAATGAATGAACAGATCTGTGTTTGTGGTAGTCCTTATCCAAAGCAAGGCAGGTATGTCAAAGCTGGGAGATCTCCTGCAGGATGGTCAGGTGGAATTTTGGGATGCTAGTGTTACTGCATAATCCTTCTGTGTGTGCCTTGGAACTGAAGGAAGCTGCTCTATCCTAAAATAAAATTATCCGGTACAGAAGACAATCTGCTCTTTGGTTGAACTCAGATTGATCTTGTTTAGCAGAAGGGCAGACTGCATAGCCAATTTGCCCATGACTTTTCCAAAGAGTAGACTTCTCAGCAGGAATCAGACCGGGAGCTAAATCCCAAGTGGTGGAAATAAGCCAGGGGCCCCTAGATCTGCCACCGATTTAGTATAGAATCTTGAGCAACTTTTACCTTTTACCAGAAGTGCTTCCTTACCAAATAACAATGACCTGAAATCTTTCAATGGTAGCTCAGATGCCAGATTTGTGAGGTAGCCATGGCAGGTGAGAAGGAGGTAAGCACTGGGTGCTTTCGTTGCCCTCGTGGGCTATTTTTCAGTTGCAAACGTGGCACCTGGAGAATTCTTTGCCAAGTCAAAGCAGCAAATACATTCTCTGGCTTTGGTGCACACTTTTTGGCAGTGCCAAGGCTGTGTTTGAGCCTTTGTGCTCGGGGGGATCCGCCGAGGTGATCTCCCGGCGGATTGCACGGCACATCGCCCTTGTTGTGTAACAGAAATTAAAAGCACATTGTGAGAGGCGTCTCCTCACCACAGCCTGGCTCATCTAGAAGCTGTGAGACATTAATATGCAGAAGAGGCTGCTCTCTCCTTGCTGAAGAGGTGCAGTGTATTGGCTGAGAGCCCAAAGTGAGGAGGAGAGCCTGGCAGCTGTTAAAGGCCCTTGAAAAAGAGATCAAAAAGTGTATTAATTCATTGTTCTTCTCTCATTCTCTATTTCCACAGAATCCCAGAAAGAAGAAAAAACTTTTTTTTTCCCCGCTGTGAACTATACAGCAAGCAGCTGTTCCTAAGTGCAGGAATTACTCTTTCACTAGGAGAAGTGAGCCATGATGGAGACACAGCAGGATGAACCGGTTTGGAGATGATTCAGATGACCCGAGGGGGCTCATATCTTGTTTTTTCACTTGTTTGTCAGATGGCCTTTTTCCACGTCTCTGCACAAGCCTCACTGTCCCCATGTGTAAAAGAAAGGGCTGCAGTCTTGACCTCCCTCAAAGAACACTTTGAGATTTCTGGCTTGGAAGGTCTGTGCTGCGTCTCTGTATTACACCTGATGAACACCTTAGCATTGGTAGAGAAGAAGCAGCATAGAGGGAATTGAAGACTTTCACTGAACCTCTGCAGCTTCTTCTCCAAAGCACGTCCTGCCACTTCGGCAAAAGGAGTCTCTTTTTGTTCAAGCACATTTTTCTGGACTTCTGTCTTCATTTATCCGGACACGTTTACACTGCAGAGACCACAGTGGCATTGGTACATTGACCTGTGACCCTGCTACAGTAAAACCAGGTTTGCAGATAGGATTTAACCACCTACATAGTCCTGCTAACGGTTGAGGTTATGTCTACAAAGTGCCAGGGAACATTCCAAGACACTGGAATCGATCACCTATATTGTGAAATTGTTATGATACTCCTTGGTGCGCCTTGTGTCTGGGCTAAATAGCACTTTCCCAAAGAATTTCTGGGGATGTCTCTGGGGGGAGCTAGCGTGGCTCATGCCTGATGAAGAGTTTAGATGGAGCCTCATATGTTGGAAACGAGGAGAGTTTAATAAAATAGCAGTGGGCCATTCCAAGCCAGTTGGCCTCATTACCAGAGAAGGATCCCAAACCAATTTCATTTATTGCAATAGCTGTAAGCTTATTGTTTATTGCAGGTGCTTTCTGGGCCCCCTTTGCACTGTCAGACCACGCAGGGCATAAGGGTATGCAGCATATGGCTTAGACAGCTGGATGGCATGGACAGCATCCCTGAGCTGTCTTTACAGTGTCTGCAGTGCCACCAGAAGAAGTCACGATGAAGAAGTCTAACACTGCATGAAGTAGGGCACCCCCTGCTCTCCATGGGTCAAGACTTTTTTATTCTCTACCCAAACTTTTCAGAAATGGGCAGCAAAATTTATGTATTGTTACACATAGATTGATAAACTGAATCCTGGATCTCCTCCTGGTACAGCTTTGAATCTATATGAAATTTATAATTATATTATTTACTTATATTTATAAATTTATACGTATATTTGTTTACATTTACATTTACATTTACATTTATATTTATATTATCTACTTTTAGCAGCAAATAGTTCACAAACCCAGGGATTCCAGCTTTGTTCAGCTTTGCAGGCAGTGCAGTGACTCATTCCAGCCTTCTGCAATGCCTCCTTTCTTTTAGGCTCTCCTCAAGGCAGAAAAAGCATGTAAATGAATGGGTCTGGTTTGCAGTTTGTTTATTGGGTTTTCGCCTCGGAGGCAGCGTGAGCAGTCAGATGTGAGAGCATTTGTTCCTTATCCTTCTTCTTGGGATTGTCAAACTCCCATTTTTTTAACTCAGGGTTAAATCCAGCAAAACAGGTTGGAAGAGAGAGGTGAAATGTTTATTCAGGTCCTCTGAGTAATATCCTTTATCGTGACTCATTTAAGGCCCTTGAGTTTGGAAATGCTGGTCTTAGCACTTCCCAACTCCAGTTTCTCCTCTCCCTGCACCTGCCTGGTTCAGTGCATGGGCAGATTGTGCTGACGACATCGCTGAGCAGCTCCTCAAATGTCTGTCTCCTTTTGACACACACAAATGTGCAGCCCCTGCTCTTATCTGTTGCATATTGGCCCAACACAGGCAGGTATCCTTCATATTCTGGCATTGCCTAACTTTTGCAGGTTTGACTTTGCAACTTAAAAAGTGGTTTTGAGAGGCAATCATTTCAGTGGGTAATATCTTCGCCTGTAAAAAGAAGGAGGTGGAAAGAACAGAACCACCATCCTGCGGCATCAATCACCCTTCAGGCTCTAATCCCTCTTCTGCAGCAGGGCTAGGAATCCCTCAAAGGAACAGATTGCAAGATTAGGGAAGAAAAAGCTGCCCTCATTATCGGAACTTCCCCAGCCGTTCTAGAATCATGTTCTCACTAAAAACATTAGTCTCAAGAGGAAAACTAGGATTGAAAATAACATCTAGCCCAAATTGTTAAATTTATGAGCAAAAAAGGAAAATGAAGTGAGCGTAGTGTTAAATGGTGATACCTGTTGTATATTTATTAAAAGATTTGGGACATAATTGTAGGCTTAAATTTAGGCAACTTTATGGGGCGACTATGTTAAGAGTTTCTCAGCTCCACCTGTTACACGACACCTTGAAAAACAAGGGTTAAAAGTAAGTAAGAAGAATGTAAAGAAGATACTTCATAACAACTGCACCTGGCACTTAGACATACTAAAGACTGTCTTCACTGACTCTCTGCTAACTAGCAGTAATGATTAGCACAAGGACAAATCGTAGAAAAATAGAATGGACTGCCAAAATAGTGCCCTAGAGTTAACTTGTCTCATTATAATCTCATTATAATACTAAGGAACACACCTCCTAGCTAGAAAAGCCCCAACCCAATTAAGCCGCCTACTCTCTGAGCATGCGTGGTGAATTAAAAGAGAACTGTAACTTTACAATGAAGTAAGAAAAGTATTAACCAATAGTTAATTAAGGGGTAGAACCAGGAGGTGTAACTAACTTTGTTAGCTGTTTTAAATACCTGTCGTGATTTTAACCCGGTGTGCAAGCTTTGAGGAGAAATCCCCTTGCACCCGGCGCCGCAATAACCATGCCTGCTTTATAAATCTGTGTGAGTTGTGAAGTTTGTTTCCGCGTGTCACACTTGTATTGGGGGGAGAGAAAGAGAGCCGTGCCCAGGTAGGGTTCAGAACAGGAATAATTTAGGATCTCTGCGGTGCTTCCTGGCACTGTCCCTTTTCTGCTCTCAGCCTGACTTTCACAGCCAAAATATTTTTCAGCAGGGGGTGAAGAAATGGGGTAACACACCGTGATGGTGAATGTGGCATACTGGGTGCCCAGGGAAAGACTGGGAAGGCCCATTTTCTCCTGTGCTTTAAAAAACAGTCAGGCTTGACTGCCTCTGCTCCTGCTAAATACTGCTGTGCCCTGTGGATGGATCTGTTGATGAGATTTGCAGGTGGATTAGGTGCTAATCAATAATGAAGTAGCATTAAACTGGTACCATCTAGCTATTTATAACACCAGCAAGTGTTTTTTATGAAACTACACTTCTCTCATGCATATACCTTAAAGCTTGTGTTAGCACCCTAAGAGCTTAATCCAGTAGTCCGAGAAATAAATGGAAAGACTTGTTTTGACCTCAGGAGGAGGTGTAGAAAACTGGATGAATTGAAGCCTGGCACAAATAGAGACAACACTCATACCAGTATCGCACAAAAGGAGAAAGATCTTCGTGAAGTCTCTGTGTGTTCCTTCAGTGCCGGCAAATCCTTTCTCACTTCAACAGACCACCTCAGAAATTAATTGATTTAACCACAAAGCACTAAACCAGCGTTAGTCACAGCTGTAGACTCATCTGTAACAGCGACCTTTGGCCTGTCACAAAGGGATGCTTTCTAAGGCATAACAAGCCTTTCCTCCTGAGGTGGTTGAGGATCTAGTCCAAAGTCATTGGCGAAAATTCGCTGCTTTTTGCTGTCACCAGTAAATGCTGCAGCACGGACCAAAATGTTTGGTTTGTCCGGTAGCTGCCCTTGGAGGGTTAGGACAACTTGCCTCTTGGTGATTGACATTTTCACTGAGATTCACTTAATTTCAGGAGTTGACAGTATTAGTGACCACATCAGAGCTAATTACTTCAGGCTACCTTTGTAGTCATTGAGAGGAGTAGGGCATGTTAGCACATAGCTTTTTGATGAGCTGAATTGCTCTTTCAGATTTCTTTTTTCTCTCCACTGTCTGTGAAGGCAGCTTTGAGTGACTTGCTTCAGTGTAGATCTTACCTTGTATTCCTATTTGGTCAGCAATGGTCAGTGATGAGTGTCACCTCCTGACTTCGGTGACCTCCCTCCCTGCCCAGAAGTCCTCGTACCCTCTTCCCACACAGAGACCCAACTCACCCAGGACCAGTGGCTTCAATCCTCATGGATGTGTCATCAAGCTTGGCTTCCGGCTGCCTGTCCCTTGGGGAGCAACCATCACTCGCGGCTCCCTGGAAGTCTCAGATAACCTAGATCATTATGATACCTATGCATAGGACCAGAAGGATGCCGAGAATATTGAACTCTTTCAATCTCCACCAGCAATGGACTTACAGATGTCTTACAGTGAAACTGTGTCTTCTGACACTCTGTGATGGTTCAGAGAGGATGGAGAAAGTGTGGGTGTGAAGATTCATGAGGGTAATTTTCTTAACTGTGCAGTATCAGAGCCTGGACAGACTTAGAGAGAAAACTCTTCCCAGAACTGGACCTGCATTCCCAAATCACTTGACGCACCTACTCTCATTAGATCTTTTTTGTGTGTAGTTGATGTGTCCTGATTGCATGCTACAAACTGGAAGTTAGGAAAAGATGTTTTCCCTGGGTCAGATTGGCCAAGATCACTGCAATTTTTGTCTCTTCTTGGGGTGTGGGGTATGACTGGCTTCCTAGGGTCATTTGGGAAATTTTAAAAACAATTTCCCTGCTATTGTAAAGACCTCTTACTCTTTTCTTATGCACATTATACTAGCCTTTTATCTTTTTAGTAAAAATTAAAACCTTTAAGTTTGTGATAGATTTTGGGAAGTGTCTCTAGTGTACAGCACATAAGGACCCTGTGGAAAAGGACATGTATTGGATGGCTGCCCATGGTTATGGGAAACCAGACACCAGGTTCCACATGGCCTTCACTGATTTTAAATTCCTATGCTCAAACGACCTCTCTGATTTTTTACAAAGCAGTGCAGATCTCAGGCACATCCATGTTCTCTGGTTTCAGAGCGTCCAGAAGGTGAAAGCCCAGCCCAACATGAAATCCGGCAGGCTGCTGTGCAGCTGGTGGTAAGCCTGTGTAGGTACTCTAAGTGTAAGTATCTCTAAGGAGTGGCACTAGATAGAGCTGATCACACATTACAGTCACTTCTATTTTTGGAAGGTCTAAGGCAATCCCATTAAATTCCCAACAAAAGCAGTAGACAGCCAATTAACTTGTGCCTGCTCATTTAAATGATAGAGCAGCAGAATAAAGCCATGGTCAATCTTAAAAGGTTTTATTGGCAGAAGTCGAATGCATCGGGACCCTGCCACTAACTCAGTCTGTAGACAATCAGTATCAACTGAATAATAATTGTGACAATGAATAAGGGTCATTCCTCAAATAATTTCACATTTATAATCAAACATGGAACTAGAGTTAGTAAGATCAGGCATACCGTGTAAGGTCAAAGACCCCACCAGTCCAGTAGGATCTTATTTGGGCATCAGATTTATACCTGGCTGTAAATCCTTTGAAGTCCTGTGTCATGGCACTAATGAAGAACAGTCTGTCATTCACAAAGTGTGGAGGGGAGATGAGAAAGAGCAGCTGAAATATCTCTGAGCTCCATACCGATACACAATTCTGCTGCAGATTGTAGGGTTGGAAATAAGCAGACCACTCATCCAGTTTAATCTCTTGTAACTGCAGATGACTAGATTTTAGCTGTCCAGTTTAGAGAGATGCCTGAATAACCTGAAAATAGTTTTCTCTCCATAGGCCACAGCCCCAAAAAGACGCTGTAGTGTCATGCAACACACCTGACATATTCTCTCGGTGCGGTGCATTGGTCTGTTTTAAATGTGTACCTGAAAATATCAGTCATCTTTCTGGAGGAGTTTAGCTTCTGTCATTTATGTCCTGTAGCTAAACTGACCTCTCCAGATCTGAGCCAACTCTGTTTTCAAAGGTCCCAAACCACAGATGTGAACAAGCATTTCTGAGGCATTTCTTAAGGCAGAAAATTTTTTCCTGTGTAGACAGCTAGGCATGACTGAAGGCATATTTTGAGGTTTCAGTAGAAGGGTGCAGATAAGTGAGGTCTGCCAGTACCCATACCTGAGCAATTTGGGAACAACTGCTTTCCTGTCCTCTAATGCAGGAGAGTTTTCTATTGTCAGAAATAGAAAATTAATTAGGACAGAATCAGCTCAGAGTACTGGAAGGACAATTTTCACAACCATCTTGCTCTTTTGTTTATTTATTGCTTTCTCCCTCTGCTTTAATAGTCTGGTTCTCTTTCTTTTAAGCTTCCCCTCTTCCTGTTGGGAAACAGCTGCTGAGAGAAAAATCATTTTGCCTGAAAGATTCGGGGTGATATTTCACCTAGGGTGATATTTTTGTTGTTGTCATTTTCTCTTAAGGAGCCAGTGCAAAAGGTCTGTTTGCTGTTGCATGTATTAGGGAAGGAGGAAACTTCCCAGAGTTAGGGTTCTGCCAGGACTATTGACAGTCAAGAAGAGCTAGAAAGGACTGTTGTGTGCAAGAAACTTAAATAGGAAACAGGTAGAACTGGGACATCCTTTCACAGGACAGAGGATTGATCTCAACCCAACTTCTGTACATCAAAGTTACAGAAAAAGCAAAACCCATTGAGAAGGAACAGGTGAATTTGAATAATAAAGTTTTTAGATCCCAAAAAGTGCTCAGAGAAGTGCAATACCTATTCTGAGGTGTTGAAGAACAGGAGGACTTGTATGTTCCTAATGTTGTTTTCTGGAACCCGTAAGAAATTGGTGCGTCTCTTTGCTTTCTCTGAGAATGTAAATCTGGAGTGCACATCTTTGGGAAAGTCAGGAATCAGCATGTTGATGTATATGTGCTGCTTAACATGGATGCTACAGTCTTACAGAGGTCTAATACAACTCACATACCTGTGTGTGGAGTGAAAACTCCCTTTGCTGAAGCGCCATAAGATCGTATTAGAGTGGAAGGGCTCATTGCAACAGAGCTCCTCCTCTGCTTGTCAAGATTTTCTTTCTCCAGATTAATTCACCTTCTAGTCAGAGGAAAAATTCACTACTGAATGCTTTTATTTCAATAAAACTCATTCATTTAGTCCATTTCAGTGAACTAAAAAAGGATGGCTTTGCATGTCTCTATGTGCCTAGATCATCTCAGTTTCCATGGATCACAAGGCTTTATTATTAACAGATGTAAAATGAATTCATAAGCATTATTCAAGCAAGCTGCCATGACTTAGACAAATGGTCTCATTTGTCCAGATGTTTGCACAAAAAGCAAAGGTGGTCTGGCCAGCCAGCAGAAATGTTCCTTTATGCTGGTGACCGGAACAGGACAAATAAAAATAGCTTTTTGCTGCAAACACTGACCCACCCTTGCTTATCTCAGAAGTGAATGGTGATCTGTGAATAGCTCTTCACAGCCCCAGTTCCTCTGTCTTTTTGCTTGGTAGACAAATATCTAACATTCCCAAAAGATGCTGTGAAAATGTGCCCTGGGGTAAAGGGAAGATAACTGCAGCAAGAGCCCAGAGCAGTGTCGGGGGGATGAATGAAAACAGAGGGACAAAAAATGGTGAAACATGGTTGGCCTTTTATAACTTTGATTGCGAGCTTGCTCTGTACTTGCAGTGTCTTTAGTTCTTTTTGCCATTAGATTTCAAGCTTAGCACTACTAGCAGCCATGATTCCGTGATTCAGCCACCACTTGCTACCACTGGGTTAAGACAGTGACACTCTTTGGATTTCTACATGATTTAGAAGTTGCTCTAAATGTCACCAGTCACTGGGAAACTGGGAAATATCTAAATCTCAAGTGTCTGCCTTCCAGTTGGCTTTTTTGGGAGTGTGTTTGTGGAAAAGTTCCTGGACGGCAATATGGAAAATTTAACTTTTTCCTGCAGAATCAGAAAGTTTATCTGTAAGGACACAAGCTGTCCTAGGCCATTTCTCTCAGGGGCAGGGAACGAGCCCCCGAGCCTTCTATTTAGTAGCACAGACATAAGCATGCCCATGAGGGCACTGGTGAGGTTGCACAGTCAGCTTCTTCCTCAGCAGGACCACCTTTCCCCATCTGTGATTCCCTCTTTGACATCCCATAGCTTTGTCAACACCATGCAGTTACACCCTGTGATTTTTTTTGGAGTCCAGAGATGGTTTGGAGAAGCATCATCAGCACCGACGTGGGCTGCTGCGAGGAGAAGAGGCAGCAGGGAACGGCAAAGCAGGACTATGGCCATTTTTGCTATATAAGACATCTGCTGCTTAAGGTGACTGACCCTTTTGCATACTATGTTCCTAGATAGTATGAGGAACTGAGCCAGGAGAAAAACTCCCAGCAACAATTTCTTCTTCTGTTGCATGAAGTCCTTATCTGGCTTTCGTGTTTTGAGCGTGATGACTTGACTATGCAAGGTCATCATCTCTGAGAGCAGCCAGTTCCCTCCCCCTCACGCCATCTCTTGCGGTTATGGGCAGTGACGTAATGTGCAAGAGTGTTTACATCCTCCTTAAGAGTAACAGTCTACCAAAAATAAAACATGGGAAAAAATGCAATTCTAGCATTGTCACTTAAGTTCTTTGACAACAGCAAGCAAGGAAATAAAATGAGTATATTCCCAGGTTACTCACCAGCTTCAGTTCATCTTGAACTGGGGGGGGAATGAGAGGGGCTCTGAAAACCACGTTGAAAATGCAGGTGGTAGTTACTAACCGTTCCCTGTTCCATCAGGAGCAAGCAGCACTTGTTATTAGTTGCCTTTTCCAGTCAGTCATTCAGAAGGTGCAGGAACAAATGGCTTGAGCCTTCGTGGAGAAGCTAAAGGCAATAACTTCGTGTCCAGGAAGATGGAGGCAGCGGAGAAGGTGGAGGAAATCAGTAGGTGTGTGAACATCTTAAAAGCCATAGATCTTGGCTATATCTTCAGCTGTGGTCCTGTTTCTCCCACAGTGGCAGCTTTATCCAGAGTTTGAGGCAATTTTTTTCTGTTTGGGAGCTTGGAAACCATAGCGTTGCCCTTGGACTGTACTGACTTGTCCCTTGTCACTACTAGTAAATTATGATTCAGATCAATATATTCTGTAGCCACAGAAAAACGACTCCTTGTTATGTAGCACTTACAGTCACAATAAATCAAGATATGCCACAGCGGGTGAATTGCCCTGGCCTGGCATTAGACATCGCCACTGCTGACATCTCCAGCTGAGATAGTTCCAGTAAACCCTTTGTATTCAAGGCAAGAAACAGGCACTTTGGGTGAGGCTTTCACCTGCCTAAACGCAGGCTTGAAGAGTCGTAGTAGATGCTGTGTGGTTTTCTTCCAGGAGTACAGCTGTCCTTAAAAAGCGATGCGTATGTGATCTTGTGTTCCATCTTCTGTTCCCATGTAGATGTCTACAACACTTTGGGGGTCTCACGTGGCATTAGACACAACGGAGTCCTACTAATATGTAATTAATCTGATGTAATTTAGCTGTCTACTTGAGATGAAATGATTATAACTCTGGTGCATTGCTTGTATTGACCAAATCTCCAGTGACTATAAAGAAAACTTCACTGTAGAAGTGCAGTCCAGGAAAACAACATTATTTCAGCTTCAATAGATTAATAGTAAAGCTGAAATTTGGCCTGGGATGTTTGCCCTTCTTAGCCAGTTTCACAGACCCTGAGCTACATTGCTTCAGTTTTTGGTGGCCATGAAATTCATGTGTGAAAAAGTGCCCCAATGTAACTCTACATTTGAGAGTAAGCGGAGAGAAATGCACAGCTCTTGTTGCACGTGCAGAAGGAAAAATGGAGCAAGCAAAGGTCTGATTTGTTGTTGCTCCCATCTGGAGGGTGAACCTGACATTTCTATCTGCCAATAGCAATTTACTGTGAAGCAGACCCGCAGGGAAGGTTTCTTCATGCTAAATCAACCAGTGAAAGAAATGAACCTTCTGTTACAACCAAATAAGAAACTTAATCACAGTCTACATGTCTGGGTGCATAAATAATTTAAATATACGCAGCTGCAATTTCAATATATTAACCCAAAATCTCCCAAACAGCCACGTGAAAAACAAAAATTAATACTCAGTTAGTAAAGAAACTGAATATATGTAAGTGCAGGTTTGTTCTCATTTGATCTTTGGGAAGACAAATAACTTTTTATGACCTACAAGGAAAATTTCTTTGTTAAAGTTTATCTGGTAGGTGTTCTATCCCAGCTAATACCTCTTTGCTGGAGGCATAGTCAAATTCACTCTCTGCTGAATCCATGTTGCCCAAAAAATTATTCTAAATAGCACCGTTAATGAGCCAAGGTCGGAAGTTTTAAGTATATTACTGGAGGTAGCAAATGTTTTCTCTACTTTTTTTGCAAACCTCTGGATTTATATTTTACTTACAAATGGTAACCTTCACTAAGTGCTAATGTAGTAAGGGTAATTATTTTCTTAACAACAGCAATGTCCTTTCTAGTCATAAGTATTTTTTTATATTATAATACTGAAGATTTCCGTATGCAGTGGTCACCAAAAGATTCTTATTACAAGAATTTGTATTCAATATTAATATAGAACAGAAGTAAACAACAATTATATATGTATTTTTAAGGAAAGAATATTGGACATACTGCGAGGAGTGCAGGTGCGTGTTTCAAGCAAAACTGTAATTGGTGCCACTTTCCTCCTCCAGCTTTGAACTGAAATGAGTTTGTGTAGCATCTTCCTCTTCATCACCATATCTTTTTATTGGTGTTTCCTCCCACAATACACATTTTTTTTCACAAGAGCTTGTTACTAATTTTTGCATTCACTGATTTGACAGGAACCAGAGTAGCTGCGACTCAGAAGATCAAGGACAGCTTTGGATGCCGGTGATCCATCCATTCATTCAACGTCCAGGTTCCCCTTGGCGACACCTCTGTAGTCATCACCTTAGGCCTTTGCAGAGCAGGTCACATCCTTCGGGCCTCTCTAAATCAGAGAATCAGAGAATCACAGAATCACTAAGGTTGGAAAAGACCTGCAAGATCATCAAGTCCAACCATCAACCAACCAACCCCACCATGCCCATTAAACCATGTCCCACAATGCCTCGTCCACACGTTCCTTGAACAATCCCTTCTTTACAGTTTGCGTGCAATGCATTCTGGGAGAGGAGGTCTTTGCACGGTGGACGTTTTACCCCTTTCAAACAGAAGAATCAGTAATTTCAGTGTCTGCTCTGTCTTTTAGTTTCCAAAGTCCTAAATCAGACAGTTTGGGGTTATTTGAGTGTATTACGTCTCTCGGTTGCCTCCGTTCATCTGCTGCACCTGGACAGATGAATTTCCCCCTAAACTGAATTAACTCCACTGACAAGAGCTCCCTAGAAAGGAGTTCAAATGAGTGGCTCTGACATTAACAACTGCATAATAGATACATAAAACCGGGTGAGAGGAATTCCACCCAGAAAGTCAATACTACAATAACAATTGCTCTTTGCTTTCTGTTTACAAAGCTGACAATAGTTTTTCACACTCTGGCCCACTTAACAGAGAGACAACAGTGATGAAATGTAGTTTTTCAACTTCTTGTCTCCGCAGAGACACAACCGCTTTATGGAGAGAGACGTTGTATGGAAGGTTTTCCCACATTCAGTGGCAAAATTCAACCTGCTGTTGAATGGGGCCTATGAGATGCATTCTCCTGGCTGATGCTAGGAATTTGTACCTGCCCTGTTAAGATTATACGAAGAAAGCAAACTCATTTACCTGAAGTGCTCACATCTGAGGAGGTCAGAACAGGTTTAAATGGGAGTTCAGAATAAATGGGAGTTCAGAATAATGGGAGTATCTGCACTGTCCACCTCACCAAGTTGCACTGTATTATTTTTAATTTACTTTTTGCTGGTTCACAAAAAGCAAAAACTTTGTAATGAGTTTCTGCAGCCAGATTCTCTGTACAATAGCAAGGACTCTGTCATTTATCTTCATTGCTGAAATGCTTCATACCTGTGTGTCATACTACACTTCACCAGCACTTTGCAAACCCTTTGCTTCTTCAAGTACTTGTTTTTCTTCTGACAAGAGATATGTTCTAGCTGACTGTGTGTGATCCACTTAGAACCTGTTTCAAATGCTCCCTAGAAATTTCTCCCTTGCCGGAGTAATTAGTAGTTTGCTTTTTGACTTAATAACACCTAAAAAGCTTTTTCCCTGTGAACAGGCCGTAGCACTTCAGATAATATTGAACCTGAAGAATTTCACTCTTGTTCAAGGCTTGGGCAACTTCCAGAACTGGGATATTACTATGGATCTGAGCAGCTCTCAAAAGAATGTTTCATTAATTTACATTCTGCAGTGTAATTAGACTGGCATTTGAATAATGAGAGTTGCTGAATTATATATATCCTTTGTTGACTCTTACCACTGCTTAGCTCCACAGATGCAACCCTTGTGCTTCTAATCTGCCACAAAAATTATGTGTATTATAAACCATATACCAATTAATCATCATGTACATAGAAGAAGTGAGCTGATGTAGTAGGACATTGCAGCAACCAGAATTAATTTTGATCACCGTTTTGGAAATGTTACCCATGTAGAAAGATTATTGTAGATAAACTAACTCTGCTAAACCTTCCCATCAGTTTAATTTTACTTACAAGTTGGCACCTGACAGTAGGGGTTACTAACCTAGCCCATACCATAGTCTGAGAGGGTGGCCCAGACTCCAGCTCTTTGGGTAGTGCTATTTTGTATAACATTATGCTTTGTTTCAATATCTGAAGTCTTTCTTAGCTTGAATAAATGTCTAATTTCAGTTGTGAGTTAGACAGGCCTATAATGTCCTACACAAGGAAAGAAGACTGTGCATCTAAAAGATGTATCATTTGCAAAATCTACTGAAACAGAGCACAGCTCCCCAGGCTGGTGATTAGAACTGACCAGGCTGGGAAAGGGATGGCAGAGCACGGGCACGTGAGCCCCAGTTTCTTCCTGTTATAGAAAGTCGTAACAGCGCAACTGGAAAGAGCTGAGGGATTTCAAATTTTTCTATTTAATACCCTAGTAAATAAATTAGTCTCATTCAATTATGTGCAATGTAAAAGGACTCGACCTTGAAGTAGTTGCTCTCACCCTACCTAGTTGCTCTGGCTGTAAGGTGAGTTAGTGGAAGGGAGGCAGTGCTATCTTTTCTTCCTTTCTTGTGAGTGTATTTGAGTTTATCTTGACTTTTTTCTTTTTTCTTTTTTTTTTTTTAAATAATTTCAAATGGCAGAAGTGAAATCTTCCATTCCATATCACAGTTTATCTGTTTTTCAAATGGTATTTTTATGTTTCTCCTTTCAGGGGAAAAAACCCCAAACATGTCTGTTTTAACATTTTGTTCAAAATAAACCATAGGGTTTTTGGGGTTTTTTTTTCAAAACAAACCATGGATTTTTTTTTTCCTTTCCCTTCACTCCTGAACAGCCAAATGCCATCAGTTATTCACACAAGTCCTAATAACCAATCCAGCTGATGAAAGCCAAAGCTTTCCTCTGAGATGGGGGAGCTGGTGAGAGCCCAGAAGTGAGGCATACTCTATAATTTTGATTCTAAGCTTTATCCTTGTCCAGCTCTGGCCACAGCGACAGTAATCCTCTCAGAAACTGCTGCTGCCTGGCCAGTAATGGAAGCAGGAAAGGAGAAAACCATCCAGCCTTCTTCCCCAGCTCAGCTAAATGACTGTGATTATAAATAACCTTCTAGTTTACAAACAGATCCTTGGCAATGTGACCATCATGAACCAAGAAAGGGGTGAGTTCAGACTCAGCCAAGAGGACAAGGCCAAACAGGCTTTGGAAACAGGAGGACCAGGCTGAGTAACTTGCACTCGTGCTTATTGATGTCTCAGGGAGAGCTCTGCGAGCTGAGATGTGTGTGGCCCTTCTCCCATCGTAGACCAACATGTTTGGCATTTTCTTACAAGCCAAAGGGGCTGCTGGCATAGCTCCCAAGGAGCCCTCTGTTTAGACTCCTCCTATCTATGAACTAAATGGGACACAAGGACAGAGGGCTGGAGTTTAGCAGAGAACTAGATCACACAGGCACTGACTTGGTGGGAAATACATGATGGGATGCAATGAAAAGCTGCACCCAGTCCAAACCAGAAATCACATTACACGCATATATTTATTACATGTAATAAATTCCTTCGTCACTGCAGACTGAAGCCATGTTTCTATCAGATCCCCATATTTTTTAGCTGGGAGCAGATAGGATGTAATGAAACATTATGGCTTCTAACTGCTTTATGCCAAAGAGCTCAGAGTTAAGTGGTTGATAAGAAACAGCCATTGATTAGGCATCCCAGGGAAGTAAATCAGTAAGTGCTGGGGGAGGCAGATTCTTGGCAGCAGTGGCCAACTCAGTATTGGGGTCGTGCTGTCGGTATTTTCCTTCCTTTGTAAAATAAGATTCACATGTGGATTCAGGTAAAAAGTGACAATGGGGTGCAACCGGTTTTCAGGACCTGCCAGAGGGAAGGGAAAGATACACAAATATGTGGGTGTTGGTATGACATGGTTCTACCCTAGTTTTCTTCACATCACATACTGGCATCACCGTGCTTTAAAAGCCACTGCCCAGCTCCCACCCACACCTCTCAGTTTCCAAGGACTTTTGTGCCACTTTCTGGAAAAGTGGAGAACTCTCCCGAGCTAATGACGCGCTTGCAGTGCTCACTCATGTGACATCTTGGCTAAAGAGCCCTCTTCGAATCTCCTTTCTCCTTGATTTAAAGCTGATATTAAGTGACAGGACTCCTATTTGTCACCCAAGATGTCTAACTATTGAGGTATTGAAGTTTTGAGTTGAAGTAATTGTCCTCTTAATGCTTGGACAACGAAGTGTGTTTTAGAGTGTTTGGTCTTGGTTCCCCAACAAGCACACTAACCCTCAGGCTTACAAGTCAGATATTGTTTTCCTTTCTTTCCCTCCCTCTGTCCCAGTCAATGTGCAATAATTACATAGAATTGCTCTGAAAACCAAGAGCAGGAGCGATGTTGGCTGGTTTCAGCATGCCAAGTTAGTTCCTGTACTCTTGGGCTGTTTGTAATAAGGGTTCAGGGCTGTGATCTCAGCTAGGCAGAGTGGAGATATTTCCAAGGGAAGAGGTTCAATCAGTAGGGTGATGGGGCAGGTATGGATTCTAGGAGAGGGTTCATCATTGAGCACCGTAAGGGGCGACCTAATGCCATATACATAAAAATCTTGCCTTCTCTGGTCTTGGGTTGCAAGGCCAATCTGGTTCTGAGAACACCACTATGTGGGAAATGGCTATTTTGAGATGACATTTCAATTTACCTGGCTTTGTTCATATGATCCAACAAAAAATTAAGTGCATAGGGAGTTAGATGAGTAAGAATGATTCCTCTGTGAGCATGTGTCAGCATGGGAAGGCTTTCAAAGTGTATGGTATTACAGCAGTGCCACAGTGCCGTGGCTTTTTGTGCCACACTCCCTTGTGATCCTTGGACAATCCAGAGTCTTTCTGAACTTGTCTGAGGGCAGCCGGACTCTTTCTGTGGATTACGTTGAGTCACAGTTCAAACTTTATATCCCCAGTGGGAGGGAGTAAATGCAACTGGTTGCATGTGGAGTGAAGATAATTTAACCGCTAAAATTGATTCACTACACGGGAAATTGCTTTAATGTCACGGAGATCACACAAGCCCTCGTCCTGGCATTTTGCCATGGAAACCACAGGGGATCAAAGGAAAAGGATGACATTGGCCATTTTTAATCATGGCTCTTTCTTATAGAGAATGATGTTTTTGCAGTCATGAAAAACCACTTCACCACTGAACTTACACAAAGAACCTCTAAAAGCCAAGCTCAAAAATTTCCAGGTATATGTGATCGCAAGTTCTATCAAATTCAGAATAACGGTGTGTGCCTAAGGAAAGCAATGCTATGCTCATTGTAAACCAGGAAGCATGGCTCTTGCACAGAGGACACACAGCAGGGATTGAAGATGTCTGGGTTGATTTTTGCCTCAGACTTCTTAAGCGACCTTCATCAAAGCCACTTATATTAATTAATTTCTGGGCAGTGATTGGAGTTCCTCATATGGAAGACATTTTTTGGCAGTATGTGACTATCATCACCTCTATAGATACAGAATAGATGCAATTGGTTGATCTTCCCTTACCCCAGCCGTTGTATCCTGTTTTTCTGATTTCTGATTTAATTCACAGAGTGAAAGTCAGTATGGAACAGCTTTGCTTCTCAGAATGGCCCAGAGCATTAGACCCTTTCCTTTTAAATTAAAATGGTTAATCCACGTGGAAAGGAGAGACATATATAGCAAAGACTTGTCATCCCTAGTTGTAGATTTGGCCTTTATCAGCAGCGTGAACAGTGGGTGTAAATCAGCGTAAAAAGGGAGTGAGCTGTGGAACTGGCCCTATGGACAAGGAAAAGCTCATTGGCCTCTCACTGCGATCTATTTTCACTGCCTAATATTCATGTGCATTAAATAATGTGCCTTTTATACGAATAATTACTGTTCACTTGTAGTTGCCTGCTAGGCATTTCGCCAGCACAGAGGAAGGCTCACGCATTGTTCTGAGCAATAGAGACCTGAAAAGACAGAGCTACTGAACTGGGCACGCAGCAAGGATGAAACACAGACGCGATGCAGGGGCAGATGCAGCACCCTTGGGAAAGCCGAGGGGAAGCTGCAGAGCTAAGGTCACCGTAGGAGGCTCAGGAGGTATCTGGTCACTTGGCAGGGTGGGAAAGCTGCCCGGGACAAGCACACAGTCCCCGCAGGCTGAGCACTACTGCTGTGTCTGCTGTTCCAGGGACCAGCGTACAAGGTGCCAGCGCTTGGCACGCGCAGTGTGTCGAGGAGGCAGAGACAGACAGGGGCTTTGCAGTACCACCAGCTCCATGCAGGGGCAGGGGAAATGGAAAGGAAGAGTGCTGCCTCATTAGCCTTACTGGGCAATTCTGTACCTGAAGGAAGTGTTAATTTAAATGGCTTGCTAATGATTTGGAATCAACTAGCAGAGATTTGGAGGCTTTGCAAAATTTGTGTTCAAACACCAATCTATTTCTTCCCATGGAGAGAGCAACTTTCAGCTCAGAGAATATGTGAAGGGATCTAAGTAGACAAATTTGTACTCCACATCGAAAAGGTCCAATGAATTCTGCATTTCCAAAAATCAAGGCATTCCTTTTGAAGTGGATAAACAACACATTCAGAGGACTAACTTAACCTACATCCCAAAGGCAAACTAAAGTAACAACCCAGCAGCAGGATGCTTGACCCCAGGCCCAGGTGTTGTGCTTCCCTTTACACTTGCAAGTCGTTAATTAGCCACTCGTATAATTATTGCTACAGTCAGACGTATTGTGTTTGTATATGCATGTACAGTGATGGTGTGTGTGTACAGTGATGGTGTGTGTGTACAGTACTGATGTGGATGGGTCGAGGGTCTAGTTGTAAGAGCTTCAGGCAGGATGTTCTCATGATGCTCTGATGATGAATTTACACCACCAATGCTGTGGAATCATCTGGTTGTGACAAGACCAAGTCAAACCACCGCCTTGAGCTGGAAACTGCGTTGTAAGATGCTCTTGGTCACTATATACGCCAAATGTTGCAGAGAGCACTGGATGGCAGCTCTCTTGGGCATCTCATGGGTAAAGCATTTTGGTTTCTCACAGCGGTGTGGGATTTCTGCAGGTGGAATGAACCCATCGTGTCTGTTCTCATAAAGCTGCTCACAGATTCTCCTACCATGTGGCTTGGATGACCGGCAGTCTGAGCGCATTCAGTCCTGAAGGGAATGAGAACAAACATGCTTTTTCACACATTTTGGTGTTTTCCTATTCTTGGAAGGTGGTTATGAACTGCTACAGTCTGTGATGTAAAAGACAGACCTTAGCTTTGGTCTGTCCATCCAGGGTACTGGGAGGATTCTCATGGGGATGAACTTGAATGGTATAGTGAGACAGTTGGAGGATATTCCAGCATCCAACCCTACACTTGTAACAATCAATACACGTATATGTGTGTGCATGGGTGTACGTACCTACAAATACAGGAATCATTTAATATCTCTTGATTGTGGCAAAAGAACTATAGTGCGTTTGTAATTGCATCATTATTACCTCCACGCATGTGTCCTACCTCCAAAAGACATTGCATCCAGCCACCTAGCTCACGCCGTGGTGTTGCTTTCATTGTGGTCGTTTTGGGGATCACTCATGCTGGTGTTGGTACCGATTCTTCTGCTGGCACAGATGTTCTAAAAGAAGGTCTCCCATTTTGAGAGCAATTTGTTCTATCTGGCTGACCTTACAAAGTATGAGATCGTCATGCTAACTCTAGGCAACCACCCTACCAGCTCAGTACCTCCTTCTTAGCCTTTCCTCCTCTGTCTGTGTCCTCTTCAGGACTGAGAAAAATAAATTAAAATATCAGGTGGAACATCTTAAGACACAATGTCTTCACGATGGTTTTATTGCTTGTATTCAGCAGCGTCAACCACAGAGAAGAACCTCCTCTGAAGCAAGGAGATGAACCAAATACAAAGGAAAAAAATAGCCAATTCATTGCATATGTACAGAGTCAGAACAAAATAAATAACATCAGGCAAAAGGCCATGAAACAAGGCAGAGATTTCACCTGTGCTGAGCAAGCAGGCCTGTTCTCACCGGCATGAAGGATACATCACAAGCACAAAAGTCCACAGAGACAGTGGTTCTCTGTTCACAGCCAGTTTTCATCACTCTCTGCTTTTAAAGCCTATTTACAGGAGAGCAGAGCAGAGGTGCTTACAGTTTGGGTGAGAAGAGTCAGTTGCCCCCAGCTCCTGAACAACAGCTTGAGGTGTTTGAAACAGAGCCTGAAAAATGCACTTTTGAATTCAAAAGTGCCTTTTTGAACTTAATTTATCATCATCAGAGTATCAAAAATGTGTTGTGTTTTTTTTTTTTTTTAAATGTGCTATTCAGATTTCCTCTATGTACAAATTTACAATATCTGCAAAACTGGGGTACAAAACACTAGTGCTCTGCTGATGCCAATTTGCATGTCCTAAAGGCCTGGCCCTCAGAACCCAAATGGGCATTATTTCCCTTACAGACCTGTTATGTAGTTTCCAGTCCCAACATTTGTCTTCTTTCCTGTGATTTCACAGTATGCTAGAAATAACCAGGGTTTCAAACCCAGGGCTTTTCAGTATATAGCGCAACACCATGCAAGCAAGCAAGGAGTTAGGACGTTCAGACAGTAGGAGATGGAAGAGATGGTCTGTGGGCCCAGGAGACTCCTAATTCCTAAAAGCCATAGTTTACAACTATACAGATCTCCAGGGGAAATAACAAGATCAGTCATTGTAATTATACCTCATCAGACTGGTATGTAAATACTGGGTTTGGAGACAGGGTGAAAAGTTGAGTGACTGAAAGAAAATGGATTGAAATCCATGCTGTTCTGGATTTCAGGACATCTGACTCCACATACCAGTCTGGGACTTAATTCTTTTCCCTATTATCACAGAATCACTAAGGTTGGAAAAGACCTGTGAGATCATCAACCATCAACCAACAAACACCACCATGCCCATTAAACCATGTCCCACAATGCCTCGTCCACACATTCCTTGAACACCTCCAGGGATGGAGGTTTACCTAAACTAAATGCCAGTTTAGTTCCAGAATGATACCAGCGGAGTCATTCCAGATTGATATGGGTATATATGAGGCCAAGAGCTTGGCTTCCTGCTCTTCGAGGGTCATCTACAATCAAGAAGCACTATGGTCCTTGCCACCATAAGCATCGGTGTGTGAAAAGTGCAAAGCTGCATTGCGAGTCAGGGAGCTCAGGACTGCAGTCCTTGTCTCCAAGAGTTTGGCACATTCACTGGTGCAGAGACGCCTTGGGAGGAAGCACAGGGCTGTGCCTGGGGTGTGTCAACACCCCAGTCAAGATCCTTTCTTCAGCTAAACACCCTACGGGAGAGCAGAGAGGCCAGGACACGGCGGGGAGGAAGCATGTTTTACATGAGTTTTGGTGTTAATCCTAGATGCATCTTGCAGAGAAGAAACGTTGCTTCTCAGTCTCCTTGCTTCTGATACCACATGGATTGCCATAGGCCACTCACCAAACCAAGTTGAACTTGTACGGACGGAATAAAATAAGCTTCACAAGGACACATATTGGCATTTCCAAGTTTGAGAGATTCCCCTTTAGTTGGAAAATATTTCATATTTCCTGCAGAAACCCACTGGGTTTTGCCTTGTTTAAACACTGTAGTGAAGGTGGAAGGAATGGAGACAAAATAATCCCACCAAACCCCTTAATCCCTGCCACGGAGCCAAGTGATGTTCACTCCTGAGCTTTCTTTGCAACTTCATTTTGCTTTTTAAAAACCACCAAGCAGGTGCATCTCTTCCTGAAA
This sequence comes from Gavia stellata, assembly GCF_030936135.1. Classification (NCBI taxonomy): domain Eukaryota; kingdom Metazoa; phylum Chordata; class Aves; order Gaviiformes; family Gaviidae; genus Gavia; species Gavia stellata. The sequence continues at coordinate 3,944,490 of NC_082599.1, forward strand.
GTATTTCCAACAGATTGGAGCAGAGATTTGGTTTTAACCCCTTTGCTCACACAGGCCTGTGACAAGCCTCATTGCTTCTGAGCTGAATGGGAACCAAGCAGGACGCTGAGAAAGAAGTAAATCTGCTGATTAGTTAGTGTACAGAACATTTGTTCTCCACTAACACTTTCCCTGAGAAAAATATAACTGCTTCCCAGGCAAAAAAATAAAATAAAATAAAATAAAATAAAATAAAATAAAATAAAATAAAATAACATAGCATAACATAACATAACATAACATAACATAACATAACATATTCATGTGTTTTGTCTCCTGGACTTTCTTGGGATCACTTTTTCATTCCATAACTGTAGTAATGACGCTGCTGCATATATACCTCTGATTTTAAAAAACTAGTTTCAAGTTAATGCCCTGAAATTCTGCAACCACCTAGAATTTCTTTACTGCTCTTTTTTGAACCCTAAACATGGTCATATTCTCATTTCTTGCTGCTTATGAGAGGGCCACAGAGCTATATAGGTCCCAGCTGAATAGAAATATCTACACTCTAATGTGAGCATTGAACCTTGCACCTCTAGACCTTCAGACAATAATTTAATTTTTATATTTTAATTGTTCCATACTTATTAATAATTGTTTAATAGTTTAATCACTGAAATATAGAGTGACTAATTAACAGGAGGGGTTTGATCTCTCACTGGTATAAAAAGGGAGTAAACAGTTCCAGGCTGAAGATAAAGGAATTATTCTAAAGGCAAATTCCAGTTTAATGCTGGTGTAATTCAGGCGTCACTGTAGTGAACTGGTTGGTGCAAGTGGGATCAGAATTTGGCCCAATTCATGATCCTCAAACATATCTAAAAGCCCATCACACCCAGGTGTGCCTCTTAATCTTATTTTGCAGCAAATCAATGCAGTTGCCTTCACTGGAGTCATTCCTGTCTCCCACCAGAGTTAAGGGGGTCAGACTGGTGCTTTGTGAACGCACTACATCGTGTATTCTGCGTGGGTTCAGGACAACGCAGTTTGGGTTGTTGTTTGGGGTTGCAGTGAGGTCCTTGAACTCCACTTTATTGATGAGTTGGATGAAAAACAGCGTAGAGGAGGCCAAGTTATCGGGCATAATTCCTGCACTAAGCCACTTAAATGGGGGCCTGATCCAAATGTCATCGTTCGCTTGATTGCTCGTATCCCCAGAGTGAAAAGCTCTGATTTCACCACTGACTCCTCTGTTCTCCTGAAATATGAGGCCAACACAGCTGGACTGGCAGCTCTGCATTGCCTGCATCACTAATATTGCCATGCCTGTCACAGCAGGTATATTCAGCACATTCATTTAATCTCTCAAACACCCTTGACAGCATAATGGCAATGTGGCTGGATGTTCGGTGATGATATAATTGCAAGCAGGATGCCTGGGGGCACTGTTCCTGGCATGCTAATATAGTCAACATTTTTTGAAGGAGGCCCTCAGTTTAGGTCACATCCTATCTTCAGGCTCCCCTGCAGACTAGCCTGGTGGTGAATCTCATGGACTGCAGAAGGCCCTGTGGCATGGGTAAATAACCAGCTGAATTTTTCCTTGCCATGTCGCTAAAAGGTAAGCCCATTCTCGCTGCCTTTGGCATATGGTTGATGCTGGCACAGGTTGGCACAGGGCTGAAATGGAAGAGAAGCTGTAAATGCAAAGCAGAAGGTCCTCCTGCAAATGGAGTTACAAGCACCGGGAGAGGAAAAGAAAGGTGAAGAACAGAGAGAAAATGCACAATGCATCTCACTGCTTATGGCACATAGACATGGACCTTCTACCCCAGCAAGGCTGCGTAAAACAGATGGGGAAGGTTTCCCTCACATCTCACAAAGGAGGTTGCTGGCAATGGTGCGTCCCTTATGCTCAACAGCTCTGTGCTCAAACTCCTCCTCTGCTTGTCTGGGACGTGGGATTCAAATTCACACCTTGGGCACCTCAGCGGATGCATTAACAACATTGGGCAGTGCTCCTCTGCAGCCCACCAATTTTGCTGGGCATAAATAGCTACCATGACAGATGAAGAGGGTGAATGACTTTGCAGCTTGACAAATCAAATCTTTCCCAGACTGATGTTGCTTCCAAATTCTGAAGAAGTGAGAGGAAACATTTTACACCAAGTGGAACAACTTGCAAGCTGAGAAAGAGCTTCCCCTTGCTTCTTCTGGGCTTCCTTGCAGCTAGACATTCATTTGGTGAAATGCAGAGCTGGGTCAAATCCTTGCTTTGATCCAGACACAGGAGAAGATACTGGAGGAACTTCTCCAGCATCTTCTGTGTGAGCCCTAATCCGGGTGTGAAAGCGCTCACTAGAGCAGCACCTCTGAGAACCTCATGGGGATTTCAATGGGGACCTTGTTCCTGGAGTGTTGGGGAATAAGGGCTTCAGTGCAAGCAACATGGGGAAATTTCAAGCATCCTCTTGGTTTCTCTGGATTTTGGGAATTAGACAGCTGCTAAGAGAGGATTTTGATGATCTTATGGCACATCAGTGTCAGATTCTACCTGCTAATGATATGGTTTCAGTGTAATGTAGCCATAACAAAGATGGCTTACACCTGCCTAGCCCGGGGTCTCGTCAGCACTTTAATTTCAGGACGATGGAGCTCATTATGATTACCTACACAAGTATCTACCCATCCTCTTCGGTTTTGCAGGCTGGGTAGCCATGGCTACGCTGTGACAGCATCTGAGCTAGCTCACTGGAAACTCATTAGTGCGCGTCTACCCTTCAGGGCAGTTGTATTACAGTGTCTTATGCCCCTTACTGACTTCAGCCCAATATGCTGTTCTCAGTCCCACATGTGGAGAAATACTTTGGAAGATCGAGCTCAGATGATAACAGGTATAGCTCTGGGAAGGGTTATGGCATGGAACAACTGCCCTCTCAGAACTGAGGAAGGAACTGGATGTCCAGATCTGCAACCCTCCTCCTGGGCTCAGTGTGATTTGTTGGCAGTGAATCACAGATGCTTAAAGCAAGTAAACGAGCAAGCAAAACAAACCCCAAACCTGCCAAGTTAAAGATGCCTCCCTTCAATGAACTACATTTCATCATGAAGAAAAAGAAGTCTAGGTGCTGTTAGTACCTGGTGGATAAGTTGAGATCTCTGAACTCTGAAAGAGGAGCCCACCGTCCTTTCCACGTACATGCATTAGTGATCCAGACTCTTCTTCACAAGGATGTTGCTGTGACATGTTATGGTGACAGCAGCCCAATTACTAAATGTACACGTGAGCTGGGCAGGGATTTCCCATGCCCAGTGTAAAACTGGTGCAACCCCATTCGATGCAGTTGGTGGGACACCAACATGAGCATCCGGATCCTTGTGGTGTCTATCATCTGACTGAGTTTGGGATTGTGGGGACTGTCTCAAATGCAGTGCCTGGGTGTGTGAGTTGCATGTGATGCCCTGTGAGCTGCCAGCCTGGTATGTCTGAGCAGGATTTGGTTTCACACCTCTCCTTTGCCCCTCCACCACGAAAAGAAAAGAAAAAAATAACGATTCCCTTGGGTTTAACAGGATCTTTGTGCATTCTTCAAATAGGGATTGACCCTATATGGAAACTAACAGGCCTTCAGAAAAGAGGTAAAATACACATGCACGTCTTAAAGATCTAACAATGCCTTCATCATAGGATGAAAGCTCCCCATAAAAGCTGAAGAAGAAATCAATTTAATAGCTCCTTCACTCCTTCCCGACTCCTGGAGTGCCAGTTACGTGCTGAGACAACCTTGTTCTGATGAAAGCAATTTTGCTTGCTGCTGTGACGCTAATTTTTTCATCTGGAGAGTGGCTCCTTATGGCAGGTCTGATTCAATTAAGGATTACACGGTTCTACATCTTCCTTTCCTGGCAGTGTGTGCTAAGCAAGTGCAAACGAATTACAGACCAATTGTTTTCCCCTGATCCCTAATGATCCTGGGTGCCTTAATGCACAAAGATCCATGGGCGAACTTAAAAAGAATGAAAAACACAGCCGTGCTCCACTTTTGGCATCTGTACCTGGTTTTATACATGCAAATCGAGTTTTCTGTTCATTGAAAACAACCAGACAAAACACGATGTCACGAACATAGCGCAGAGAAGGGCACTCACGCTGCTCCTTCTCAGCGACCTGCTTTTCCAGAGGGCACCCAAGGGTGCTTGGAAAGCTTTTGCTTACAAGGATGGTGGGCAATTAGCAGAACACACTGCAGCACTGAGGCATCCTCTGAGGGACTTTCCTGGTGCTGCAGCTTCGTCTTCCCACGTGTAAAACGCTGAGGCAGGGGCCGTGCGCTGGCCTCTCCCTTCCTGCTCATGTTCCTCCTGTCCCTTCTCCCCGTGTCCCCGACTCTGTCTTCGGTGCCTTATCACCACCTCTTATCAACGGGACTTTTGGCACATTCATACATGTGGCAATTTTTTTTCCTGCTTCTGGCCTCCCTCTGTCCTTTACTGGCTCATTTTTTAAAAAGTGCAATTTATCTGTTTCAGAGATGCCGGTTCTGGTAAAGGACTCAGGCCCTCCCCTCCCATACCCCTGTACTTCATTATTTATGACACATCAGGATCTCCCAGGCTCTCCTCAAGCGGCTGGGACCTTTACTCATAGTTATCAACCCCTGAGGGCTTGAAACTTAAGAGTGAAAGGTCTGAAAAGAGGGAGAGGAAAAGCATTTCTCTGCCCCTTGGCTTGTCTGATCTTGTTCTGGATGCAAGTGGCTTTTCCAGTTTTGTGTCCTCTGTTGGCTCATGGGGAGCATGTCATTTCACAAGGGTTTGTCATCGTATCGCTGATTCCTGGGGATCCTTCTGTCTCTTCTGTCTCAGCGCTCGGAGAGCCTCTCCCCATCACACCAGAGAGAATTCAGCCTGGAAGCTGGAGCACCGGCGTGTCTTTGGTGAGCACTTGGTCAGCATGGAGATCTGGGTGCTGAAGTTGGTGCCGTTGCTGCCTAAGGAAGGGTGGTGATACTTCATGTCCGAGCCCAGGAACCGCTCCAGATGCCACCTCCGCCACTTTCGCTTGAGCTCAGCTTGGACCTAGGTGGTCGAAAGACAAGCAAATCAGCAGAGGGGAGCATTTTCCATTGCTCTCACCTGATTGTGTGAGTGGCAATGGGTGACCCACCTACCAAGGGGCCAATAATTATTTTATAAGGGTCACTAAAATCAACCTGGCTGGAACTTGTAGCTACGACGAAGAGAGGTCACACTCCAGCCAGTGAACGACTAAAGCAGAAATCCCTGAACTTCAGCAGAAAGGTGAGCGCAGGGAATTGTTATCTGATACAGCGAAGGTGCCAGAGTACTTAACTTTAATGGCAACATATTCTATGCTTTGCCAGGATAATCAAGATTTTTTTTTTCACTGCCCTGTTTTTGTCCAAATACAAATGATTTAACTATAGCTTGTTCCTAAAGCTGTCAATACAGCTGTGCTTTTTTGATAGAAGCTACTTGTTCCTGCTCAGGGAGTTTACATGCATCATCGGGTTTACACTGTCCAGATTCAAATCCTGAACAAATCTGGCCACCGTCCCTGTCCCCTCCTGCAACCTTCCAGTGCAAATTATTAGATAACAGTATGAATTAGATAAAACAGCTGTGTCTGAGGGTCTCTGGGATCAGCACGCACAGGAATAATGCAAAACCAGGATGCAAACCCCAGGACTGGAAACATGGGAAAGGCAAGATCAATGCCTGTAAGGTAGAAGCATGTTTACCTGGCACTGGTCTGTGCCTAACAAGTCACATCAATGCCTATATCAGTTTTGGATCATTAATAAGTGTGTGTGGTTCTGTTCTGCTCTGCGCAGGCTTACTGGCAAAGGTCTCTGCTGGAGCTGGGCTATCTGCCCTGCACGCCACTGCGTGATCATGCGTACACACGGCATCAGCGTGGCTGAAAGCAGCATCAGAGCTGGAAGAGAGCAAATTGTGATTCTGGACACTCTTCCTCTCCCTAGGAAGCTGGAACACAAACCCAGATCACAGCTGCTTCTTTCTTATCCGTGCTCAGTTTATTGAGCTGAATGTGCTCCAGCTGACAGCAGCTCCAAGTTTTTAGCTGCTCACACCTAGTTGGTAGCCTTTGCGATATGAGTTTAACCAGTCTCTGCTGAATTTCTTATGGGCAGATGGAGCATGTATGAAAGTATCACTGCACTAACGAGCCTCTACCTTGGCAATGGGCCTGTTTCTGTGGAGGATTCATTGAGATGCTAAGCATGAGTAGGGCTTAGAAGATGGGCTTTGTCCTTCCCTGCTGAAGGTGGTCCCTTCGGATCAGGGTTTATGCAAGGTCATACGGGAGTTCAGCTGATGCTGTCTCATGAGTAAAGGAAGGACTCAGCAGCAGAAATATTGCAGTCCACACAGAAGTCCTAATATGTTTATTAATCATGCTGGAAACTGTCAGGCAAATGGTTTTCTGGAGTGAGCGATTTGCCTTGGATGCTTCCCCACAACATGGCAACATCAGGAATGGGACACTTCTCAAACCACTCTCCACAAGCATTCAATTTGCCTTAGCTGCAAACGTTAACCAAACAATACTGTTGATCTTACCTCCCCATTGAGAAAACAGTACAGAACAGCCACCACAAATCCCTAGGGAAAAGGAGAGAACAGGCTTTTAGCACCTCATAGCTGATATTCCCCTAGATCACAACCCAAACTCACTGCAGTCTTGGAGAAACGGCGCACTGCTGGGGGACTGCTAAGGTGCCCCTTAGAAACCACTTGATTGCATTTTCCCTATAAAAGGAGCAGGGGAAGATTGGTTAAGGTACCTTGCAGCAGATGTATGGGGGTGAGTTCAAAGATTGCTCCGGAGTGGTGTTTAAAGCCATCAGCAGTCAGCTCAGCTCTAAGAGGGGCACTTGGTCATTCAAACTGGGGCATTAGAGGCAACTGGATGGGATACTAGACCCAACTTTCCTGCTTGCTGTTGGCAGCTGAAACTGTGGAGATCTAACCATGCTCTCTAGTACATCATCAAGGTCAGAATGATCTTACCCACAGTATAGGGCTAAACTGTACCTTTCGCATCTCCCCTGTAGTGACACCTCTTTTTGAGAAATATAAGGCAAACTTATCTCTAGCCCTTATGGTTGTAAACACTAAAGACAAGAAGTAAGCGTAGGTCCATTTATCTCTCAAAGGAGAGATGCCAGATGTGAAGTGACAATGATGGAGACAGAGACGTTAACTCATTCACCACTGAGCAAAGCATGCCACTGACACATGCATGGTACATGGTGACAGACAGATCTGGCTTGCAGGCTGTGAGAACACAAAGTGACTGCAGCTGATTAATGGATGGGGGCAATGGGATGAAATACATAAATAAGTGCTTCTTTTCATGCAACAGCAGGGCCAAGGTTAACAGCCCAACATGGGACCTGACTGAAGTGAAGTTGGGTGGGAGCGTCTAAGAAGAAAACTTCATCAGGGCTTCCTGAAGATTAATGCAGAGGACAGCCCCATTATCCATCCTCGTGGGGAACCTGTCTCCTATACCAATGAACTTGAATCCTGCTTAAGCAGGATCTACAGGCAATACTTGGCTTATTGACAGAGGAGAAAGTTCATGCAAGTCAACTGGTTGAAGACAGATGAGGCTTCTGTCAATGGCCAGAAAGACATTCCTCCCAAAGGCAATTTGTCTCATCTTACACCATGTCAATAATATATAAACTGAACTGAGGTGCTCATTTTTCTCACTTAAGGACAAAAAAACCCAGGGCAACTAACTTATAGAGGTACATTTTCTTTTCAGGTGCCTAAAATGAACAGAGAGAATCTCCTTCTGGAATTCCAGGAGGCAAAATATAAAATTATCTTCCACCCTGGCCGAGCTGGAGTGAGTAGCTTTTTCCCCAAAGGTATAAGAGCAGTATTGGGCATGTCCAGGAAAAACCCAGTTCACATGATTGCTTATTCCCTTGTCATACTTATTACACTTCTCCCTGCCGACAGACCTGGTGACTGCCTGGCGGCCCAAAAGGGTGGCTTACCTGGAACGATCCGACCACAAGCTCAAAGACCAGCTTAACTTCTGCTTTGAAATTGTCAGGGAAGAAAGCAAACATGATGTAGTGAATGCCAAAGAGAGGGATCAGCAGCAAGGTGGACTTGGCCAGCCTCCTGTTGGAAAGACAAACATGAGTCATAACGGAAGAGGGAAGAGAAGCTGATGAGAAATCCTGCAGCTGAGCCCTGTGCAACCCCAAAACTTTAATTTGCTGCAGTACATATTTGCTGATTACCTGGATCATGATGGTGTAGCCTGTATCATGCATGTTAAGTACCTTTGTTTGCCCTTTCGAGATGTGATATGGGCCACTTACCGTGAGGTCCTGGGAACATCCAGCTGTTCAACAGCAGCCTCGGGTGAGGCAGCATCAGGAGACTGCCCTCGCCCAGAGGGAAGAAGTGTCTGGGGTACAGCAAAACAGAGGATGTTCAGATAGCTCTCACAGCCTAACCTCCCCAGGACCCCTCTGACCACCTGGGCTGGGATGCAATGACACGTGGATATGGACCCTCAGCTGGGCACAGTCACTGTATGGCAGTTCAAACTAACCAAGGACCATTCTGGGAGCATTTCCGCTTTCCTCCTCATTAACAGCTCTCATATAAAGATATACGTGCCTCCAGCTAAGGCAGAGTGATCAGCCGTAGGTTATTTCTCCTTGGCTCGCAGACTGCAGATGGCTGGTCATTTCAGATGTGGTGACAACATAAAATGTGACATCTTTATTCCTAGTAACTTCAATGGAGGTATTTCTTTCTCCCTTCTTTCTTCTTCCCCTCCCACCGGAGATCTTTTCTCATCTCTACAAGCTAAATCATCATCTAGCACTGTCTTTGTTTGCTTGGGATTTCTGAAAATTACAGCTTCTGGGAGAGAAATGGTATGTTTAGCTCAGAATAATGACAGGCTATAGCACAATGAATGTCTCCAAAGGAGGGAGATGAACAGTATTAGTGCTTAATGGCATCAGGCTGGGTAATCAGAGGTCTTATTAGGAAGAGATGATAATTTATTAAACCTAATAATTATTAAGATATAGCTGACAGAAATAAAATGAAATCAAGGACTTAAGGATGCTTATGGGGGTTTTGGCTCCCTTGGTCACCCACATGCTCCCGTGTTCCCTTCTCCCAGAGGCTTCTGGAGGAATTGAAGCTAAGGCTGGGATGTTGGAAATAGTTGTTCTTCCATCTGCAAACCCTTGACCTCCAAAGTCTCATCAGGCTCAGTCCCCTCAGACAATCTTCATTTACTCGCCATCTGCATAAGCGTGCTGGGAAGGCTGATGTGCCAGCTTTATGCAAATGATTCTCATCACTGTATCTCCCAGCAGACCTTTCCAGCTTTCCCTGGACCTGGCCCAAAGACAGCTTGACATTAAGGCTGTGGCTCCCCAGAGAACACCCGCTGGCTGAAAGGCAGCTGGCTGCAACTCATTCCAGGCAAAACGAGTGCTTGTAGGAAGGTGAGGAACTTTCCAGGAATCTGCCTTTCCCACCAGATCCCTCACTAGCAGGCACATCCCTGCTTATAGCGAGTAGATCCAAAATCTGAGTCGTCTTGGATGTCTTGCTCTGCCAGAGGACTGTCACTGTCACTGGTGACCATCAGGGTACCATGTTCTTCGCCCTTAGAAGCAGCTGTGGCCAGTGTGACCCACACTAGTATGACCCAGCCCTAGTTCCCCCACCTCCTGACATATGAGAAAGCAACTCATTTTCTAAGCGGATCACAGTTCAGTGAATATCAATACTGGCTTTGCAGAGATCTCTCCTCTCTCCCCAATCTTCCAGGAACGGTCAACCTAGAGGAGATTGATGCGATGCTACCTTCATGTACCATATTCATAGAGACACTGTTTGCAACCTTCACTGGATTAGAAAATTTTATTTTATCATTGCAGACAACGTCAGGGCCTCAGTTATTGCATTTTCCCTCCTGGCTGGACTATGGCAATGAAAAGGGCATAAATACCAAACCTTAGGAGCCCCCTCCTCCAGTTTGCACAACACCCCAAACCAGTCCCTTGCTCCCAGCACTGAGCTTCCCCAGAATATTGAACGATGTTTTAGATCTCAGTTTGGCTTCAAGGCAAGGACCCTATGGTCTAGTCCTGTGATATTTAAAAGACTCCACCCCTAAACATTGCAATGAGGAAAATCATCTTCCCCAGTCATTGTGTAATTTCTCCCAGGAAGCTGAAGTCTGGCTGTGCAGGAAGCAGAACTGCCCAGGAGATTGTCCAAAGCTGTTTAAAGCTACCTGCTGGAAGCCATGGCTTCTCAAAAAACTAATTACGTCCACTCCCAGCATAGGGTACACTTCTTAGACCTACCCTTTCTGACATGGTGACAGGTAATTTAGGGAAAACATGTCTCCACAAGCCTGCACTGAACCTACTCCTCTCCTTGGGCGTGGATAAGAGTGAACGAACATTTTAGTCATGCTCCTGGAACACTTAACAGAAAAGTTACCCAGAAAACTTTGATGACAATATTCATCTATGAACGTTTCATGTCTCCCCTTTCCTCGAGGGCCCAACTTTGCCTCTATGCAAACACACGTAGCATAGGGAATAAACAAGAGGAGTTAGAGACGTGCGCAAGCCTGCAGGGCTATGATCTTTTCGGCATCACAGAGATGTGGTGGGATAACTCCTATGACTGGAGTGCTGGAATGGAAGGATACAGGCTTTTTAGGAAGGACAGGCAGGGGACGAGGCGGGGGTATCACCCTCTATGTCAATGACCAGCTGGAGCGCATGGAGCTCTACCTGGGGATGGATGAGGAGCCGACTGAGAGCTTATGGGTAAGGATTAAAGGAAGGGCAGGGACAGGTGACATTACAGTGGGGGTCTGCTATGGGCCACCCGACCATGAAGACCGAGTGGATGAGGCCCTCTACAGACAGACAGGAGCAGCCTCACGTTTGCAAGCCATGGTCCTCATGGGGGGCTTCAACCACTCTGATATTTGTTGGAGGGACAACACAGCAGGGCATAAGCAATCCTGGAGGTTCCTGGAATGTGTTGATAATAACTTCCTTCTCCAAGTGATAGAGAAGCCAAGGAGAGGAGGTGCTGTGCTGGACCTTGTTCTCACCAAAAAGGAGGAGCTGGTGGGGAATGTGAAGCTCAAGGGCAGCCTTGGCTGCAGTGACCATGAACTGGTGGAGTTCAACATCGTTAGGATAGCAAGGAGGGTGCACAGCAAGCTCACTACCCTGGACTTCAGGAGAGCAGACTTTGGCCTCTTCAGGGATCTCCTTGGTAGAGCATCATGAGAGAAAGCCCTGGTGGGAAGAGGGGCCCAAGAAAGCTGGTTAATATTCAAGAATCACCTCCTTCAAGCTCAGGAGTGATGCATCCCAACAAAGAAGAAGTCAGGCAAAAATGCTGGAAGGCCTGCATGGATGAACAATGAGTTCCTGGACAAACTCTAACACAAAGAGGAAGCCTACAGAGGGTGGAAGCAAGGACAGGTAGCCTGGGAGGAATACAAAGAAATTGTCCGTGCAGCCAGGGATCAGGTTAGGAAAGCTAAAATCCTGATAGAATTGAATCTGGCCAGGGACATCAAGGGCAACAAGAAAAGCTTCTATAGGTACGTTGGTGATAAAAGGAAGACTAGGGAAAATGTGGGCCCTCTCAGGAAGGAAACGGGAGGCCTGGTTAGCTGGGATATGGAGAAGGCTGAGGTACTCAATGACTTTTTTTCCTCAGTATTCAGAGGCAAGTGTTCAAGCCACATCGCCCAAGACGCAGAAGGCAAAGGCAGGGAGTGGGAGAATGAAGAACCGCCCCCGTAGGAGAAGATCAGGTTAGAGACCATCTAAGGAACCTGAAGGTGCACAAGTCCACGGGACCTGATGAGATGCATCCACAGGCCCTGAGGGAACTGGCGGATAAAGTTGCTGAGACACTATCCATCATATTTGAGAAATCATGGCAGTCCAGTGAAGTTCCCTCTGATGGAAAAGGGGAAACATAACCCCCATTTTTAAAAAGGGAGAAAAGGAAGACATGGGGAACTACAGGCTAGTCAGTCTCACCTCTGTGGCTGGCAAGATCATGGAGCAGATCCTCCTGGAAAGTATGCTAAGGCACATGGAAAACAAGGGGTGATTGGTGACAGCTAAGGGCAAATCGTGCCTGACAAATTTGGTGGCCTTCTACGACGGGGTTCCAGCATTGGTGGATATGGGAAGAGCAATTGACATCACCTACCTGGACTTGTGCAAAGCATTTGACACTGTCCTGCATGACATCCTTGTCTCTAAATTGGAGAGACATGGATTTGACGGATGGACCACATGGTAGATAAGGAATTGGCTGGATGGTTGCACTTAAAGAGTTGTGGTCAGCAGCTCGATATCCAAGTGGTGACCAGTGACGAGTGGCATTCGGGTATTGGACCGGTGCTGTTTAACATCTTTGTTGGCAACATGGACGGTGGGATTGAGTGCACCCTGAGCAAGTTTGCCAACGACACCAAGCTGTGTGGTGCAGTCAACACACTGGAGGGAAGGGAAGCCATCCAGAGGGACCTTGACAGGGTTAAGAGGTGGGCCTGTGCAAACCTCATGAAGTTCAACAAGGCAAATGACCTGCATGTGGGTCGGGGCAATCCCAAGAACAAATACAGGTTGGGTGGAGAATGGATTGAAAGCAGCCCTGAGGAGAAGGTCTTGGGGGTGTTAGTTGACAAGAAGATCAACATGACCCGGAAATGTGTGCTTGCAGCCTAGAAAGCGAACCATATCCTGGGCTACATCAAAAGAAGTGTGACCAGCAGGTCAGGGAGGTGATTCTCCCCCTCTACTCTGCTCTCGTGAGACCCCACCTGGAGTACTGCGTCCAGCTCTGGGGCCCCCAACATAAGAAGGACATGGACCTGTTGGAGTGCGTCCAGAGGAGGGCCACAAAGATGATCAGAGGGCTGGACCACCTCTTCTATGAAGACAGGCTGAGAGAGTTGGGGTTGTTCAGCCTGGAGAAGACAAGGCTCCGGGGCGACCTTACAGCAGCCTTCCAGCACCTGAAGGGGCCTACAAGAAAGCTGGAGAGGGACTTTTTACAAGGGCATGTCGTGACAGGACAAGGGGTAATGGCTTTATGCTGAAAGAGCATAGATTTAGATTAGATGTTAGGAAGAAATTCTTCACCATGAGGGTGGTGAGGCACTGGAACAGGTTGCCCAGAGAAGTTGTGGATGCCCCAACCCTGGAAGTGTTCAAGGCCAGGTTGGACGGGGCTTTGAGCAACCTGGTCTAGTGGAAGGTGTCCCTGCCCATGGCAGGGGGGGTTGGAACTAGATGATCTTTAAGGTCCCTTCCAACCCAAACCATTCTATGATTCTATGTACAGAACAGAAAGAGATGAATTTTGCTCAAGATTTCTGTTGCAGAAAACAACTTCTATTTGCCTGAAATATTGCTGTCCCATTCTTGCACTTCTCTCTGTCATTTCCAGAAAACTGTTTTGGGAGACTTGTTTTCACAGTTTCCAATACATTAAAGCCCAGATCACTGTCTGTAGCATTAATGAGTGAGTCAGCAGCGCACCTGAACTTCCAGCCTGCAGCTAAACTGAAACCAGTTGGAATTGAACAACACTGTCAACATGTTCTTTTTTTATAAAATAAACAATATAAAATAAACAAGAAAAGAAGAGAGAAATGCAAATGAGAGATCCCTGATGTTGTTAGTTTAAAACATGCTTATTTCAGATTTGGCAGGAGGAACCCACACTTATCATTAGGAGCATTTTTTTGCTAAGATCTCTTGGGTCCTGCAGGCCAAACCCCTGAGGCTAGCAGCATTTCAGGTAACAAGGGAATGACATATAAAAGAATCCAGGTACCTACAATTGCAGATCACATGTCTAATGGCACTTATAAAAAGGGTCTGGACCCCAGATGTCTCTACAGGTAGCTGTCTAAACACTAAAAACTTAGGACCACTCTGAGAACTCCCCTTGGTGAGATCCAGCCTTCAAACTGGGACACACAATATTCATTTCTATGGGGAAGTGTGGTGTCTCTTGTTCCACTGCAGTCAATACAGTCAACGGAGACTTCCAGATGCCCCAGAGAATCTGGCTGGTGGCCGGCTGCCACTGTATAAGTCTCCCATAGGTCCTGAGTCCTATATGCCAGGTCCAGGCAAGCATCTCAAATGTCCTAAAGCATCTCATATGGTTTTGACACCTATAAGTGAGCAACTGATTCGTGCCCTAATGGAACTGAGATGCTTTTCCAGGTGGAGAAGGAAGGTGAGGAACTGTAGATGTGAAGATCATTTGTACTTCAGCAGTATCTCTTGTTTGGCAGGCTGGTAGGGGAAGTCCGTGTTACTTACTGCCTTGACGTGCTACATTTGTTTACAAGGCAAAGAGAGCTTTTCTGGCAGCTCCCGCTTCATTGGAAAATATGAAGTAAAAAGTCCTGAACCCAAAGCTCAGCATGACCTCTGAGGTAATCTGGGCATAACCCTTCCGATGCGCATTGGCAGCACTTCTACTGAGATGAATGGGAGCCAACTGCTCCAGGCTGCTGCTTAGTACTAGAACATATTTCAATATGCTGATTTAATCTATGTACCTGGCCAAAGCTGTTGCAATCCTGGGGGTACAAAGATACAATGCCCAACTGGAAATACATAAAGGGAGGTGACAGAAAACATGGGTGCTGGTAATGTCATTGTGTTACGATGACAGAAAAAGCAGTAATTGGCTCTGGCTGCTGCAGGGAGAAGTTGAGGTCAAATCCTGGGATTTCCTTTCAGAAATCTGAGAATCTCTCAAGGCAGATGAAATGCATAATTTACCATCACCAGAGAGAAAGACTCAGTGTTATGGCTGGTCAGTATTTAAGGACCGTATTGATATTGTCTTCCACCTTGCAGAAAGATGAACTTAGCTCAGATTCTTCAGGGTACCCAAGTGCACAGCTCCCTCCAAAGACAAAGAAGGTTTTTGAACAGTGACCATGTAGACACTGGACTTTTTTCTTTTCAGTTCTTTTCTAGGAAACATTTAATAAATATCCAGGACAGTTGAAATGCTGAGCCAAGACAGTGGCAAGAGTCAAAAATAAACTGGTCTGAACTTTTATTTTATTTGCATTGAAGCCAGAATAAATCCATGCAGATAGACAAATTTCTCGCACTCTTAAAATACCGCAACTAAGACCAGTCTCGGCCATTGAGACAGACGCTGATCTCACTTGCATGTTGTTCATTATAAAAAGCCCCATTAAGGTCAACCTTATAACCCTGGAATAAAAGCATTATGTCAAGCAAAAGTTCTGAGACAGTGCTACTTCTCACCAGTGAAGAGAAACGTGTTGCATTAATCCAATATAGTTTAGGGGTCTGCTTTAGGATAAGGGAAATTTGCCATAGATTCTACTGAATGTACTAATTTTCTAGATCTCTCCTTCTTTGAAAAAGGGAGCTGAGGATAACTAGGTCAGAAAAAAAGCCCGTATACTGTGGACAGCTACTCTTTGTTATCAGGGTCCCTCTGCCCTCAGAATCCAATAAATATTGAATATACAAAGAAGCAGCCTATTTTGTTTCATGATCATTTCTGTTGCTCTCACTTCTTCATCGTTAATCCCAGGAGAAAGCCTTCTTGCCTGCCTGTTCAAACTGACATAAAACATGCCCAGCAGGTTTAGCAAATGCCCCATTTCCTGATTTCTGATCAGCTTTAATCGATTAACAAATACTTGATCCTGATCAGTGCAGACAGATGCAATATTGAACTAACAGCCAAAGAGGTTTCCCCAAAACCATACAATATGGTTAAAAAAGTCTAGGACTTACGAATATTGGCTGGTTTCATTGTGTCCAACGTCTGGGGAATGCAACTTCTGGACTAAGATACGGATGATGCAAATGAAGAGAATGAAGTTCACCTGTCGGGATGGGTAGAATGGAAACAGAGAGACATAAAAAATTAGTATTTTTGTCCAGTGAAAAGAGCTGATCATTAGAGGGGAATTCCTTTCACTGTAATATTTTGCCATGGAGCAAGATGTTGTTAAAAAGCCATGAGCAGAGAACCCCACTCTGGGAGCACATAGTAAACTGACACAGGATGGCAGCCATCTTGGGCCTGACATCAGCCTGCTTGGGACTTTGTGTCATACATCCCAAGTATGATGATGTCAAACCCATAGAGCACAGCTATGCACGACGTCCTGCTGCGCGGGGGAGCGCCGACGACAGGGTGGGAAAAGAGCCTTGGGAGTTAGCAGAGCGACGGACGTCAAAGCCCTCAGGAGACGGTGACATGGGACCGGCTGCTGAGCATGTCAAAGACTGAGGCAGTGAGTGAAGGAAACCAAAACAAAACACAAAGCAGTATCCACTCAAGCGGGCCTCTACTCAACGCTATTGGGCATGTCTTCTTTGGAGAGAAGCTGGAGACCTTGTACAGCAAGGGATAGACCTCACTGACACAGCGGAAAACATCCTCTCCTAGGACGTTAGACCAGAGGAGTCTAGCTAATACCTACAATTTAGATGGTGCTTTTCACTTAAAAAATCTCAAAGTGCTCCACCAACACACTCAAGCAATGTTAACCTTATTTAATAGCAAAGGTGTAGAGATAGGAATGGCCATTTCCTAAAGGCATGTAGTAGATGGCATGAGTTGAATGTAAATCTACTTGCTTTTAAGGTCCTGTCCATTGAATCACGCTGTTATTCGTGCAACGTATACAATGGAAAAGCGATGACAGATTTCTGTGGACTTAGTTTAGTTTTAGTTTGGTACACCACCTATTTCTTTATCTTTTCATGGTTAGCAAATGCACAAATGATTCTGAATTTAGAGACTTAAAGGCTGGAAGGGATTGTGTTAACCAGCCAACCTGATTTCCTGCAAAAACAGGTTGTAAAATTTCCTCCAGCCATTCCTACATTTATCTCAACAACAGGTGAATGAAAGAGACTGAAGCACATCTCTCATTTAGACACTCACTCTTTTTTCAAAGGCTATGAGTGACTGGAAATTAATAATATTTCTTGGTTTTGATTTATTGCTTAATCACTTTTTATCTATCCCATACCATTTATCATAGTTTCTGTTCATATTTATTTGCTTACAAAAATGGTTTGCGTCTGACTTGGTGGCAAGTAAAATTTATCAGTTCAAACCAGTATTATCCAGATCAATTAATGAGCATTGATAGCACACAAGCTGCAGCACTGAAGGTAACATCGGAGCAGTTAAAGACAGACTGTGTTGGCTCGTAGTGGTCAAGAGCAAACATGGACACAGGGCAGTGGTGAGTCAGGTGGAGTGTGACTTATGGGCTTAGTACAGCCTTAGCATTGCATGGTAGAAGATATCGCTATCAAGCTGCTGGAGAAGTTGTTTAGTTTATTTTTCAACCTAGAGTACAATCAAAGGCACTTGATCTGTTCCCAGTGCTTAATATTTTATATGTCTTATGTATCTTATATATCTTATACATGTATTTCTTCCTTCCATTGAGATCTATGCTTTATTCCCATGGATGTGGAGAAAATGTTGCATTCCTCCCTGAAGAAACCTGCTGTTCATCAGATAGCGGTTATCATGCCCTTCCTTTGTGACAGATTTATATGATAGCTGCAAAAGGAAAATCAGAAATTGTTGGGTAAATTTTGTTTGGCAATGAGGAAATGATTTATTGGCCAAAAGAAAATACAGACTCATTGATCTGAGAAGAATACGGTGTATTTCTTGACCAAAAGGTTATCTCAGGAAAGGGAAAATACTATCTATAGCTTTCTATGACGATATAAATATTTTGAGATGTGTCATCTAAGTATTGTATTTCTTCTCAGAGAGCTGAATAGAGTAAGATGTAATTATTCAAACTGTTTCAGTTTAGAATCGCTGTATGACAAATGCCACAGAAAAAAAGTCTTCTTGTAAAGGTCATAATGTATGTGGAATAAGAAGAATGTATGTCTAAGCAATGATTTCTGTTTAAAAGAGATGTATTTGGTTTTATTTCTGTTGCATTCTTTTTCTTCCCTTCCCACATACTTGCCTTCATTTTAGAAAACTCAAAGCTAAGTTTAACTCAAGTTAATTTGATTTTAAGTTTTGGTTTGATACCTGACAGAGGAAACACATAATATTCAACAAGGATGGAAGGACTCAGAGTTCCTCAGAAGTGTCATGGTTTCTGTAGCCAGAATTGGTCATATCCAGAGAAGTAAGAAGTCAAACACTTCTGTTGATTTATCTGGAAATTAGCCAAGGTTCTCAAGAACTAACTTTAGAAACACATAGCTGGAATCCAACTTTGTACTGGATGCTATAACAAGAGGGAAATATCTGGGGGAATTAATCTAACCTCTTTTTATCTAGGTGGATAAAAAATTATGGTTGGACTCATTTTACTTTATAGTGTTGACATCTACAACTGAACAAGTCATCCCGGGCTCTGCATATGGTCAGCTCAGAGAAACAAAAACATTCATGGCACAATTCATCTGATCTAACTTAGACATCCACTGATTCATTAGACAAGATGAGCCTTTCCTGGATCTCTAACCATGTTCCTCAACCTCCTCTGGCTACACACACCCATGGCTACTGCACCAGAATGCCCAGGGCGACTAGCTGAGATGGAGGTGGTCAAAGTTAAATCAAATGACCTCCACCTTGGTTGCGTAGTCACTCAAACTCTTCCCATGGTCAATGCTTAAAGGTAAAGGTGCTTAACTCAAGGGTGAACTTCCTCATCCTAAGATAGACATTCAATATACAGAGGGATTTTATCTGTCAATGCATTTTCCATGGACATTTACAGAACACTTCTCAACACTCCTTCACCACCACCCCCACCCCCGCCCCCATAGTATTAAAGATGGCTTTTTAGCCTGCAGAATGTGCTGATACTTTACCAAAATAGACACCAAAATAGGAGTTTTAATGATCCACCGGAATGGGGATTCCATTATTTCCTCCCAGCACCTAAAAAGAAACGAAACCAGACTTAAAACATCAAGCAAAGCAAGCAAGCAGCTATGCAACCTTCTCAGGTACTTGGTTTCCCTAAATGCAAAAGATAGCTATGCTAGCTTTTGTGAAAAGGACTAAACCTGCTGTGTATGAACTGGGAAGAGCTAAAGACTCACTTTGCAGTGGCTTTGAGCACTGGTAAGTAGCAGTTGCCCCAGATATAAAGCTGTGAGCTCTTTTCCCCTTGGTAATGGAATGGGCTGGAGGATGTTATCTCAGGGTTAATGTCGGGGAGGATGGTGATTCACTTTGTTTCTCCTACACGGAGGTCTGCTACAAGGAAATGCTATCAAAAACCACAGATTCATGAGGCCTCCAGTACTATCCACCATCATGGATGGGGGTTTTGTTAAGCACAGAGCAATTGGCATCATCTGAAAAAGCCCACACGCCCTTCTGAGAAAGATGTCAGACAGCCTATGGTGGGATTAGTCAGACTAAATCTAGCTAGCTGCATCTGAGCTATGGATCTAGTCAGACAAGTCCATAGGGTGTGATTTATTTCATCCTGAAGTCAGAATTGTCTGCAAACTACACCACTCACCTAGGTCATCTGGAACTAAATTTTAAAGCCAACAAGGAAATGACAGAATAGGAATGACATGGAAATGACTAATACTGTTTGGGACACATTTATCTGCAGACCTCACAAGAGTCAGGTGATAGAAGGTGCATTTTTAGGAAAGCATTGCTGAAAATTGGTCTGCATTCATGTTTGAAATAGATTAGTGGAATCCATCATAGACAATTTCACCTGGATTCAGCTCATCTAATTCAAACTGTTGACAGTGCAAGTAATGGTAGATGAAGAGTAGCACTTTTAGGGCACAGTTCCTGAGACCTATTTTAGGCATCAGCTTTAGGCTGAAAAGAATCGCTCTCCATGGACTACACTGACTACATCTCCACTAGCTATAAAGAGAGACTAGAGTGAATTGCTCAGATACAGATGTTCATACTTAGTCAGGTGCATGCTGCCCTTCCATTTAGAATTAAAGTGGCCCTAATTATGTCTAGTGCACTTCATTTTTAAAATAAATTCAGGCAGTCTGAATGAAGGTCACTTTAATTTGGAGTTAGAATGTTTAAATAGAGGCTTAATGTTGTTTAACTAATCTTACATAATTAGGTTTTATTTAATCTGGATTAATTTCCTGTAATTTTTCTCTAGGTATGCCTAGAGAATGGCATTTACTCTAGGTATGCCTTTTAGTATGCCAAAAAAATCTATGTTAGGTATTGGCATATCTTGTAAATTCACACTCTGTTTTACTTGGCACAAAAATGTAGAGCTTTAAAGCCTCCAGAAAATGCAAAGAAGTCTGTATTTTTATTAAGAATTGCTGGAGCTGAGTGGGAATATATAGTAAGGAGAATTGGTATCCAGACTGGTTAAATCTTTTGGTCTCTATCTCGTTGTAGAGGCTATTTATTAACAGAGTAAATAAGGTCAGTTTTATGCAGATAGAGTGAAACCATAAAAGAAGTCAGTAGCCCTCAGGAAATGTGTTAGCATGACTGTAAATCAAAAACGCAATGCGAAATCTGAACTGCTTCTCTTACTGAAATAAGGACAAATCAGGACACATTTGGAGAGAGAGAATACACAGGAGAAACTAGAGTTAACCATATGCTGCAAATGGAAGAAGCAAGGAGATGCACAGTGAGTACATAATAAGCACCTGATTCTGTACCTCTCTGGAGTGTTTTCTCATAAAAGCCTTTCCAATTACTATAGTTTGACTGCTTGAGTAAAAGCATGAAGGAGGATTGCAGGACCAGATCCTATTTACTTGCATATATCCTTGGATAGCTCTGGTATCTGCCTCATTTACTTAGCTGTATTCTGTCTGCTTCTTATATAAAATATCAAAGGCTGCTGCTAGGTTAAAGAGGATGAAGAACAGATCCTAAGACCTGCCTGGGGGGAAAAAAAAAAGAGTTTTTAGACTTTTTCTGTGGGAGAGTTAATGGGTGTGTTTATCAAGTATCTGCTGCATGAGCATATTTAGGGTCAATTCTGCAGGATGCAAAGCTCTGCTCTGAGCACGGGGCAGCTGCTCAGATGGTATCTTTGTTATACAGAGGATCACAGGACCAAACGTGACCATCAGGGTCTGTTCACAAATTCCCTGCAAATATCCTGACCAAGGGATTGGGAAACAAGGAGGGTGAGTGACGCCTAAATTGTCATAAACCGTGTGTCTTCAGGGAGATGTTGGAGCCTTTCCTGGTTTGTGGTGGCAGGGGAAAGAAAGCCTCTGCTCTGCTCTGACTACCGTTGGGGTTAGGGCAGGATGGCTGGGTTGCTAAAACTGCAGGGCTTTCCTTGAACTTCCTTGGAGATAAAGGAAGGAAGAATTATAAAGGAAAGATAATTGAGTCTACAGGCTTACCCAACATTGAAAAAGTAAATCCTGACAAGAGTCCAAGCAGTGATGAACACGGACGGGGCACCTGACAAGAGAAGAGATGGTGTTACTGTCAGAAATCATTATCAATGTTTTCAGGGCTGTTCTCCCCCACTCTCCATCTCTCCTGAGTGACTGAGGTGATGCCTTCCCTCAAGAACGGGCAAATGCTTCACGATTTCAACGCTCACATGCCGACCAAGCAACAGGTTGCCTCTCTCTCCCATGAGCCATGTAAGATGAGTTTCCTGTAACTGCTCCCTACCAGATTCATCCTCCTGTTGCAGCGCCTACAAAAAAACTACTGATGGTGAAATGCAAGGAATAGGAATCACTTCAGACATCTACAGTGTGGACACCTGTATCTAAGCCAGACACCACAGGCTCACTTTAGCATCAATGGGGAGAAATATGTACTTCCAACACACAGGTCATCTGAGCTACTCTAGATGTTTGCTTTATGACAAGAAATGTGCCCTTAGACTCCCTTGACTGTATTGCCTGGATCTCCACTGACTCTAAAGGGAGCCTGGAGTGACAAGTTCACATGTAGATGTCTGTAGTTGGCCAGATGAACCTGCCTCTGCTCCTCACTCCCTGATTGTCTGCCTGCCTAGGGTGGTCTTGTTCCATCCTTGTGGTGCCTCTTTTCTCTGTCTCTTGTTTTTCATTAGATTTAGACTGGATATACTCCAGGACATGTCACTTTGTTCTGCGTTAGTGACAGTATTGCCTATTGTTTATTAACAGTGATTTCCGAGCGCAATGGTAATAACAGTAAGAGCCGTAATGAGTGCATCCAAGTTATTAATTCCTGCATGATCCATTTCAGATCCATCACTGATGCTCTTGCAAATGATGGATGACTGAAAGGCCAAAAGACCCTTCAAGCACCCGCCATTTTCTTGAATTGCCCTTCCTCATGCAAGCAACCTCAGAATACATTATGAGTGCAAGAGATTTCCTTTGATTTAAAATCATTAGCTTCATATACTTTTCTTTTAAATCTGCCAGCTCTACTGTGCTGAAAGAAAGGGTATCTAGGTGCAAGGCAGGTTTAAAGAAGGTCTGACCTGAATAACTGCATCTGAAACAAGGCCTGCTAACATCATCTCTTCTTATGCTTATAGCACTGGGAATCATCTCTCCTCTGCGGTGTGAACCCAAGCGTAACTCCTGTCACTTTTGATGGAAGTTACTCTATGGCTAACTGACCAAATCCTGAGTTCAGGCATACCCCTGTACATGACACAATTTTTTTTTTTTTCTTTTCTTTTCAAGATTCTTCCCCTCTCTAATTATTTCCCAGTTTCAGCTATCGAGAGTATGGAATAGAAAGCCATTTTGCTTACTTATACATAAATCTTCAGCTAAATGGCTTAAAGGGGAAAAGAGATCTCTGTTTCCTCTTTGGAGAAAGAAGAGAAGTTGATCTGGTAGGATTAATTTGCATAAGTTAGCAATTCAGCTCTGAGTTACTTTGTGAAGACTTTAATTCTGTCTTCCTTGGCATTTTCTTATTTTATTTTATATTATTTTATTATTTTTTAAATTTTAATTTATTTTTATTTTATTTTATTTTATCTTACGTGTGTGAGACTAGATTCACATTAGATCTTGAGAAATCACAAACGCAGTTAAGCAGAAGGATACCAGCATTAGCACACAGGTGATGGGGATCTCTGGATAGCTAGCTAGCCTGAATCCAGTAAGACAAGGAGAGACTGATGGACTGCAGTGTCTCGTTCAGTCCAGGAGTCCTGCTTTGCTGGGATCCATCCTTATAATTTAAAGTCAATGCATGACGTCAACTTTGGGATCCCAATCAGGATCAAAGGACTAAATGACTATAAAGGTGATGAGGAGTTTCAAGCCCACAGTCCTTAAAGACATTTTGGTGCTCAGCTATCAATGAACCTAGCACAAGCTAAGTTCTTAAACACCTCTGAAGATTTAGGCTAATGCTGTTAAACTCCTCTGGCCATGACTTGATCTTGCTCCTGGTTGCACTAACAATTCTTGGCAGCAAGGTAACATGTACACTACATCTCTGCCCCATCTGAGCCCCTAAATTTGGGGATTAAATTGCTGCTAAAATGCCCGTCAGCTTTTGAGAAGATGCATACCCCAGCCAATCAAGATGTACCACCAAAAGTACTTCCTCTCTGAAAAGAAGGAGATGACCAACAAGGTGTGAAGATACAACCCCTCCACCAGGAGCCAGAAGAAGTTGGCCATGATGCAGTACTGGAAGAAAACCATCACGGCTTTGCAGCCTACCTGGAAAAGAAGAAACAAGGAGTGGTGAACTGCAGCATGTTTCCATAGTAAACACACCCAATTACCAGTAAACCTTGCTCTGCGTCTAACTTTGGGATTGCATTTTGTGGCACCTGAAGGCCTTACGGAATGAGCTCCATGGTAAAAAGCCAAAAGCCCTACCAAGCTTGCTTCTGGTGGACATTCTCGGCATGTGTTAACCCTTGCATGGAGTGCAGCGTGCATCCTTGAGAGAGCCAGCTCAGGACTGGATGCTGTTTGACTGTGTGAGCACTGAGATGCACTCAAGCTTGGAAACCCTGCTGAGCAGTGACAGGCTGATATGCTGGACCGTGATCCCTACCAGCATGGTGCTGCTCTCTGTGGGTTTCGGATGTACATCTGTGGGAAGTCGGCTTAGTGGCAGAGAGGATGCCAGAAGGTCCTGCCCTGATGTGCAGTCACCAGCCTCTCTGCTCTGCCAGGGAGGGCTTGTGGGGCTGAGTTGTGAAGCAAACCATTGCACAGATTCAGAAAAACCCTCCAAAAAGGTGCTACTTTGAACTGAGACCAACTCAGTGACTGGTTTACAGTGTAGCCCACCAACCCTTGGTTCAGCATGATGGAAGTGATCTGCACCAGATAGTAAATGAGAATGGGTGGGAATTTCTTATGCTGTTTTTGGCACTAATGTCAGCATCTTGATGAACAACACCCTGAGGGACTTGGGCATCATGGTCCCCTCCATCATTCTCAGTGGGGCTGCCTGCTAGTATTACCTGGTTCCCTGAACCCAAAGAAATTAAGCCTCTGACTTGAACAAACTGACTCCCCAGGGTAAAAAAAATAATTAAAAAAAAAAAAAAATCTGTGTGAATTAGCCCCTGAAAGCAAAGTCCAATTTTAATCACTCCATGGCCTGGTAGATACTGCAAAAACTCAAGGGGTTTGAAACAGGGGTTTGAAAAAAGCCAAACCTACAAATAATTATGAATATTCAGTTAAGAAAAGAAGGACTGAGATATTTTTAAAATAAAGAAAAGGATGAGGAGGAGAAGCAGGGTAAACACTAATGAGCAGAGACAGATTTGATTGCATTGGAAGGGGAGAGATTTGAAAATGGAAAGAGGATTGTTTTTCTTCAGGAAATGAATAATTAAACACAGTAACTTGCTGTGTGAAGATTTCACTGCAGCACAGGTAATGGGAACAGTCACCTTACAAAAAAAAAAAAAAAGGGAAATTTTTCGCTGAGACTCAGGAGCCAAGCTCACTGCAAAACACCTGAAGGTAGAAACCAGCTGCCCACAGAAGTATGTCAGCCCTGGCCATTGCCCCAGCACGTGATGTATCCAGGTCCAGCCGCAGCTTTACGGGAGATCATTGGTTGCAACATTACACACATCCACGTTGTCTAAGCATCCTTGAGATGTTGATTTGGCAATAACCTCATTGCCTTCAGTGAGTCTGCTTGGGTCATACCCTGCACTAATTGGGCCAAGGGCACGAGACTCTGGTTGCCAGCACTCTTTGGTTAGTAGCTCTTCCCTCATGCTCTGCATGTGCAATATGTTGAATTTAGAGCAATAATTGATTTGTATGAGTGACAAGCTCACACTCCCCCCCCTCCCCGCTCCCCTCTCCTGCTGAGAACAGTTGCTATGAAACACACTGGTTAAAGAGAGAAGTGTGGAAAGTGTTTTCTCGATGCCACATATTTTGGAAAGGAACTTCTCCCCACTGATCGCTCAGAATTAAGTCAACCCTCCCCTAGCACCCACCAGTACGTCACACTGGGGACCCTCATGGGCTCCTGCGAATCAATTTATATGCACATCAGCTCCCTCCTGTGAGGCAGCTGGCATAAGCGGAGACTTGCTGCATGGTGGTGATGGGGAAGGTGGAGGCAGAGCAGGCAATTAACTGCCCAGGAGGGAAGGTGACACGGAGCTGAGGTGACAAGGGCTGGGGATGTAGCAGCGTCCTCCCTATGGCATCCCTATGCTCTGTTTCTCCCTGCTATTGTGCGCATATGGCTGTGTGACATTGGCACACCTCATTTCTTTTGCCCAAAGCCTGAGTGACTGCTTGCTGTGCCTGCGGCCAGTGGGGATTTGGTGGTGTGACTGTACTAAGCGGTATTTTGCCCTAGTTCAGCAGCTCACAGGTGAGACACAATGTTTAAAGGAGCAGCCTTGATGCATCTCAACCACACGCTCCTGAGACATGGATTTGCTTTGGGGAATGAACATTGAGGAATCCTTTCTGGATGGCTGCGTTGAAGCTATAGCAGAGGCATGAGGCTGGAGCATGTCACAAAGAACTGCAATGCTTTACAGGACCACGAAAGGCTGCTCACAGAAAGTACATGTTGACTTCTGCCTAAGAGAGGCTCTCAGGCAGGGATCCCCAGCCTGAGTTTGCAGAGCTACTGCTGTCACAGAGAGGAAGCTGTGCTGAGCTAAGGCTGTGGCAGCAGAAGCACCAGGTCTGGGTCCATCACCTTTTCTCCCAGTAATGGCAATCATTGCTTTTGTGGTAGTCTCTGGCCCTACCTCTTTCCCTAATGTGGTGGTGGCTTGTTACACACCTGGGGTGGATCATGCACATGGGCAGCAGCTGGGTTTTGGCAACTTCTTCTCTGAGGGACCTGTAGCAGATCAATTCTTTGCTCCATGCTGAGGGATATCTGGCTATTTGAGCAGTTGTTACCACCCCAGGCATTTTTTGTTTTACCCAGAGAAAAGATATTTTTATGCATCATTTTGAGCACACAGCAATAACACACTGCAGCCAGGGATGTCCTGCACTCGAACAGGTTTGGATGCACTGTCCTGTCTTACAAATTAAATCATGGTATTTTCTCGCTGCCTGGGCTTATTGCTACTATTGTCAAAGCTGGGTAAGTTTAAACCAAACCAGGTATTTCTACGAGATATGCAGTTTTGCTGTTGACTGCAGTGTTGTTCTTCCATTGAATCTTCTTTGGCATCCAACTCAGTGTCACATTTGCAAAATAGCCCTTCCTGGCTTTTGAGAGACCTTATTACGGGCAGCACTTGGTAATGGGTCTCTACCTTCCTGATAGATCAGATTCAGCCTTAGAATGGCTGTTATAATGCTGGGAAACAAAATCCACATTTATATAAGATGCTTTACCCTTTAAATGAGAGACACTAGGCAGAGATGAGCTATTACATCTCACAGAAGACGTTTTTCATAAAGAGCAGACCTCATAATGTGTCAGTGTTGAAAGACTAATACAGCCTATGTTTAGAAAAGACATTTTCACCAGGAAAAGCAGCATTACAGCACTGCTTTTTCTGCTCTCTCCCCTTCCACTGTCTCATTTACATCAGCTTGTTTCCCCATCTTTCTTCAGGAATCTTGCCCTGCTCAAGTCCACATGAGACGTTGCAGTGAGATCGTCTTCCTTGGCTTTGCACATGGCACATCTACCCAAGTGGCTCCCCTCTGCTTCCCCTCTCTGGGACTGCATCAGACATGGGCCATTTGCTTTTCCCATGAAAATCCCCTCCCTTTCCACACGTGCTGCCGGTGACTAACCACTGAGATAGATTCTGCCTCCAGCTTGTGAGTCATGGAAACCTCTTTGACCTCAACAAACACTTTTGTGCTTCTCTTTAAATTCCTCATAGTCAAGAATAAAATTTAATCTTGATTATTGTAGAAGTTTACTTGAGGATGAGATGAGGCATATCATAGAATCAGAATGATAGAATCATTTAGGTTGGAAAAGACCTTTAAGATCACCAAGTCCAACCGTAAATCTAACACTTCCAAGTCCACCACTAAACCATGTCCTTAAGCACCTCATCCACATGTCTTTTGAATACCTGTAGGGATGGTGACTCAACCACCTCCCTGGGCAGCCCATTCCAGTGTCTGATAACGCTTTCAGTGAAGAAGTTTTTCCTAATATCCAATCCAAACCTCCCCTGGCTCAACTTGCGGTCATTTCCTAGATCTACTGTCTTAGACCTACTGTATGGGCCAACCCTCCCTTGCCTTCATGTGCCCAACCATCTATGCTGTAAGCATCTACATTTACGACTGTTTAACTGAGGACTATCTGAAAAGAAGACACTGGGCAAGACTCAGCTGCTTAAAAGTAGACTGCTAGTGTCATTTTAGGCACTGCCAAGTATTGTGTTGGGCTTCCAGCTGTTGCTCCGGAAGGATGGGGATTTCCTGTGCAGACCTTTGGGATATTCATGCAGACCTTTGGGATATTCACAGGCATTTTAAGGGGTATGAGATGCCCATGCTCAGATGGCAGAAGTCTGCCCTTTATGGAGTATCCTTGCTGAGATAGCAAGACAGGGAAAAAATATACACATTGCACTGTACCTCTTCATTGTCCTGAAAGGCTGGTTTCCTCAAATGTAGACAAATCTTTGAAATAATTCCTATTGGTTTGTATTTTAGATGGATATTCACACCTGTACGAAGTGCATGCGAAATACTGTCTTGCTGGTCATGGAGCGTTTAGCATTTCCTGAACACGGGTGTGAATGCCTACCTTCTAGATAGGAACCAGGCCTATGGCTCTCAAAGAAATTACTTCATTTCAAAATGAGGGGCATTTATTGCCCTCTGAGACAGAGCTGCTCTAAGCATACACCTATTTATTGCCTAACAAGGCAATAGAGAAGGCAGAAGACACTGCTTTTGCTTTGAAAGAGAAGGGGACTTCTTGCAGTCATTTTATGGCAAATATTTAATGAGCCGTTGATACTTAGGAAAGTGTGCTGCGCTTTCAAAAAGGAGATGGCTGAGTAGGGATGAAGCATATAGCTGGTTAGAAAGCTGGTGTGATGTTGAAATGTGCTTAGTTGAGAAGCTGGGCAAAAATTTTAGGGTGTCAATAGTGGGTCAAGTTCAGAGCTTTATGGAATGGTGGGAAAAGCAACACAGCTATCCGCAGCCAGCATGTAGCACACATACATGTGCTACGGCTGCTGTGAAAAACACAGCCCACTTTGCCACATCATAGGAAGAATGCACTCAAGATGCAACCAGACTTTCTGAGAAAGAGGCAAAGAGAAGCGACATAAGGGTGGGAAAACCAAGACTGAGCAATAACCCTACCAGGCTTCTTCCCTGTGCCTAGTAGCACTTTATACTTTAAATAATGTTAGCCCCAAGAAAAACATCTTTCTTCTAAAACTGATGTAGTGACCAGATGATCCACCTAGAAAAATGCAGTTCAGATGCTGGAGGCAATAATTAACTCAGAGCTGAATCTGTCATTGCATTAAATACACATATGTCATACTCCTCAATGATAATAACCCTGCTCAAGGTATCCCTGCTCATTAATAACTGCTAAGGATTGTCAGTCTTGACCATCTGCTGACTTTCTCTAGCTCAATATAAGTAGCTTAGCTGGACAGGAGTTGGTCTGAGGTTTTGAGGGAGGTACACACACCCAACCAACACATGTGCATGCATCAGCCTCCTGTGAATGCAACAAAACTCTACAAAAAAAGGTCACTCAACTCCACAGAAATGCTGCGGTGCACCACAGAGCATCACTGCACGAACACAAGTCTCCCTTGTCTTCTTTACTGGGAATATGGCGTGTTACAGGTTTAGGACTTGGATCAAAGAAGGATTTAGATCAAAGACATATAAAGGGGCACTTGAGTGATTGATCATACTCGCACTTGACCCACCAGAGCTGGCCTGGGAATACATTGCGATGTAAACAGTCTGCCCGAGTCTCACTGCCCCAGTCACAGGAATCCCCATCACGAGACCTCACCTGCCCGTTCCCATCTATGACCTCTCCTGTACACAGATGTGACCCCTGTGCAGATCCTGTGTTCCCCCCTCATACCTTCAAACTCTGTGGCTTCCCATAGTGTGGAAGGTTCGTGGCAGGGCACCAAGACATATTTAAGTCAGCTTAAAGATATATTTAAGACACCATATGCAATCCTGGGCAATGCTACAGCTCCTGGCATTATTTACAAAGTTGGAACAGCACCTTCAGCCCAGTATCCAGTGCCTTAGGCAAAAGCGTGGGCTCAGATTCACTTCAATCAATCATGAAACCTGGAGGCCTCAAAATCCCCTTTAAGGTACTTAGGTCCTTTTACCTGAGCTACCACCACTGATGCAGGAGGAAGAGTTTTACACAGAGATTCCTGCAGGCCTCTTCAACAGAAGACAGATGAAAACTCATTTTCTCGGTGACAGATTTATCCAGCACTTTTCTTTCATGTTGCCCAGAAGACATGACCTATCTGAAGGGCTAGCTGCTGAGTGACTCATGCTGAATTCGCCCACAGCAACAACTGCTCTTCTCTCCAGCCTGGTCAAGGAGGCTTCCTCTATCTTATTTAAAACCTTTTTATAGATTCCACTCATGATCCTGTTGCTGGGGCACACCTGGAAGATGGGGTAGCACTGAGTAAGCACCGCCCACTTTGGAGATGCTGAAATTAAGGTCTTCAAGCCCCTCTTCAAGGGACTGGCCTAACCCTACAACTCTGTAACTATAGTGCCATTTTAGACACTCATCTCATCATCATGGGTAAATTCAGGAGTCTCAATCTTGGGATTCCCACCCCACATGCCTAAATCAGACTGAATCCCATGCCAGCTCTTCCTCTGTTGAGATGTCCACCTTAGCCAAAGTATAATGTAATCTGTAATGACGATGCAATAACCAAATAATTACTTGTAAGAGTACAAGCAGAGCACAAGCAGATTAATTCCCCATCTCACTATCATGGTACTGGAATTCATACAACTGACGAATTCCCAATCGTTTTATAACCTAAATATTGTACAGCACTGTTCATAGCTATGCATTGTCCATTAATTTCTCTGCATGTTGCATGGAGATGGCAGGATAGACTTAGTTTCCAAATGCATGTTTTTGTTTTTCATGGGGTATTTCTCTCTGCTTTTAACTTTACTTTTAGTTTATAGAATCATGGAATCATTCAGGTTGGAAAAGACCTCTAAGACCACCGAGTCCAACTGTTAACCTAACACTACCAAGTCTAGCACTAAACTATGTCCCTAAGTGCCACGTCTACATGTCTTTTAAATACCTCCAGGGATGGTAACTCAACCACTTCCCTGGGCAGCCTGTTCCAATGCTTGATAACCCTTTCAGTGAAGAAATTTTTCCTAATATCCAATCTAAACCTTCCCTGGCGCAACTTGAGGCCATTTCCTCTTGTCCCATCACTTGCTACTTGGGAAAAGAGACTGACACCCACCTTGCTACAACCTCCTTTCACGTAGTTGTAGAGAGCGATAAGGTCTCCCCTGAGCCTCCTTTTCTCCAGACTAAACCACCCCAGTTCCTTCAGCCGCCCCTCACAGGATTCGTTCTCTAGACCCTTCACCAACTTTGTTCCTCTTCTTTGGACATGCTCCAGCACCTCAGTGTCTTTCTTAAGGCATACTCTTATGAGGTATAAGACTTATTTCTTATAAGGTTGGTTACTCTCTGAGAGAAAGAAACTGTTGATGAGAGGAGTAGATATACTTTACTGGTCTAGGTATTACTGCCTCCGTTAAGAAAGGAAGGGTGAGGATATTAAATGAGCTTTGCCCTAGGATGACGTTGCCCAAACCAGTATTGTTTACTGAAAACAAAAAGAAAACTTCTCTTGCCCACTCAAGTGGGGATTTTTGTTCCAACTAGAGGCTAGAGCAACCTTCTTTTACAAGTCACCTGCACAGAGAGAAGAGAGGTGGTTTTTCAGTAGTGACTGTCAATCCTGGCTTGGACCTCTCCTGCGGAGGTGGTTAAGACATAATGTTGTGTCTTTATAGTCTCAGGCTATTTCTTATTTTATTCCCATGCTCAAGGTTATTGGCTTTTACATATCATTTTTTCACTATTTCGTTGGCTTTGACAGAAGAGTGGAAAAGCATGCCACATCCACGCTCATCCATGTTCAGGAGAAACTGCAGTAGAGAAGATGTTTCCAGAAGTTGACTCGGCAAACTGAAAATGTGAATATCAAGTTGTTATCTCAGCCTTCTGCTACTGTGCCTAGTCTTCTGCAGAGACAATTTGGCTACACAGGGTAATGGTTTGACCCTACAGAGGCCAATGGCGAAGCCCTGTCTGATTTCAACACGGCTTCATGCTGGAGGCCTAATTTGCAGAAATTCGGCATGATGTCAACAGAAATTGCTGACAGAAATAAAACAGCTTCTTACTGGGTGATTCTGTTCCTCCAGAAATGAGCCCTTAGGTCAAACAAATCTGCTCAGCCACGAAAAGTTAAAAAAAAAAAAAAAGAAAAGGAAAAGAAAAAGTGTTAACCTATCCCTAGCACACTCAACCTTTTGTGTAACAACAGAAAAAACAAGTTAAAACCAACCAAACAAGACTGCCTGGCAAAAAACCACCACTTTTATTTCTTGCCTCATTTTAATTGCAGTTGTAGACTAGATTCGAACAGATTAGCAATAAAAAAACCCCACAAGGTTTATGTTCTTCCATGAAAGGGAACTGAGGTCTATTAAAACAAGAATTCTCCTCCTAAATCAATTGGGTACCTTTGACGCCTTCTTTCCTTCCCTATCATGGAGTCTGACAAGCAAGTCATTTTAAATGATAAATTGCTACACTAGTGGGTGGTTCTGCAAATTTTCCTGGAAGATGCATGGAAATTTTGGGTGTTGAGGACTTAACACTATCTATCAATAAAGAAATTTGACTAAAGAAATTCTTAAAACGCCATCTTGATAGAAACAAAGTGGCTTATGATTGAGGCATGCAACCTTCAGTTTGTGAGGGCCTAAGTTGTCAAGTTCAAAACCTCGGTTAAAGCAATTTCTCATCTATCAAGAATTATAACAAAGACAAGACCTTAATAATAATCTTACGTCTTGATGATGGACCCTTCAGCTCCTGCTGTCCTTAGTGGCTTCAATTGTAAGTCAACCTTACAAAAAGTACGGCAGAAAGATAGATCAACGTAACTGAATTCACGGTCACTGTCTATCACAGGCACAGGGATAAGAGGCCTCTAACACACATTTTCCCTGTTAACATGCTGTTCTGCATCAATGGTGCCCCAGAAACATTATGCAAGAGTGCTCTTAAGCCTTGGCAATAGTAAATTAATTCAATTTATCTTAACCCGCTTTCCTCTAGGTCACAATACATTACATTTTCATGCACCCATCATTGCCTAAGAGCACACACTGGAATACTTACTTCATGTCAGCTGTCACCGGGCAATTTATTAAGCCATTATAACCTGGATTTGTGTCTGAGCTTGTTGATTTCTTACCGCTTTCATAAAGCAGAAATGCTATTTCTAGACTGATGAGCTGTGCTGTACAGACACACACATGAACACACACTCTACTTCAGGAAACTAAGTCTTGCCCGATCCCATCAAGACTGTGGAAGGATGGAGACATTAGGAAGAAGCTGTTGGGCTCAGTCTCCATCTCTCCTGTGCCACCACTTCCACTTGCACCAAGGGTGGGCCACTACCGAACCTGGATAGAGTATTATTTCTCTGGTTAGAGTATCATTTCTCTAGCAATAGCTCAACCCATATGGACCCCCCTAAGTCCCATGAGATAACCTTGGCCTTTCTTTGTGCTTTCACCTCTTTAATGCCAGCTGAAAGCCAGTTGAAAATGGCAAGGCATTTAAAAGTCTGTCTCTGCTAATGTGGAAGTTACACAAGACAACCTCTATTTTATGAGCTTGCAACACAGCAAAGCACGGCAGGGTCAGATCCTGCACTTGTAGAAACCTTGTGAACTCTATCAAAATAAATGGAGCTGTACCAGTTTACACCAACCAAAAATGTGGTCCACATGACTGCACTTTATGGCTTGCTCACATCCCATGCAGGCTTCCTCAAATACGACACTATCTGTTGAAGTCAGTAGGAAGCTCTTATGTCTGCTTTTCCTCACATAAGAAGCAAGTTTAAGCCCCATGACTGTGATCCTCAAGGCTATTTAAGCATTCCTCTTCTACTGATTTTAACAGGGGTTATGTAACTGTCAGTCTTTGAGGGACTCGGCCTTTCTATTTTGTCTCTTAGGAATACTCGTTTGATTTTTGGGGGCAGTCTTATGAGTCTTTCTAAGATGGTGATTAGCTCTAGCTGGTCTAGACTCTGCGTCAGATGACTCAGAGTTGAGTTTAGACATAAAAATAGAATTATCTCGGTAAATGGCTAACTGTCCCTATTTCAGTCACAGAGTAATGGCACTTCTGAACACATCTTCAGTAATAAGGCAAGTCAACCACAAGGCAGCAACTAAAAGGAGAAGGTGATCAGAGTATTAAGAATGCTCTTCTCTGCACTTGCCCCATTTTCTCTCATTATTGGCAATACTGCATTGCTTTAAGGTGCCAGCCCATGACTGGGGCACTGCTGTGTCAGGCATGCTAGGGTCACTTTTGCAAAGAAAGGTCCTGCTCTGGAGCTCTTCCACACTCTAACTTTCTGCCTTCACTCCTGGGTTATTTCCACGAGCAAAGGAGAAGGCAAGATAACTCATCCAAGCAAAACTGTGTAAACTCATGTTAGAGATTGGTCTCCATGGTCCAGACTCTCTCAAAGGCTGCCAGATATGAACAGTCCAAGAAGCAGAAGGGGCATAACCCAGAATCTGATACTTTCTCCTTGGAGGAATGGATCGCTTCATCCATCCTCTGTGGGCCTGGCCTGTGGCCAACTGTCAGGGAGGGAGCTCAGCAAGAGCTCCCTTCAAGCTTCCTGTCGATTCTGTTGTGGGACTAGTTGGTAAATATCCTGTTTCTTTTCTGTGTGGGGATGCCCATGTTGGCCAACTTATAGCTGAAATCCAGCCTCTTCCCACTGCTCCTCCAACCTTCTCCTGCAAACCCTGTCTCTCTAAAGCAGAAGCCCAATCCCATGGCATGGACTTCCTCACTTGCTAGCCTGGCATTCCTCCAGCACCACACACCAAGTGCCCACCTTCACCCCCGCCACTGCCATTCATTGTCTCCCTGTCTCAAAATGATGATGTTTCACCATTAGTTTCTCTGACCCTCATGGTTCCCTTCACTTTCCATCACTGCACGTTCCTTTCTTCCCAAACTCAGACCTGAAGCTCATGTTTCTTTCTTCTGCCACATCCTTGTAGCAAAGCTTCAGCTCCCAACACCACAACCTTTCTTCCCAATCTCTTTTATACTTTACTTGCTACTGCCAACCCTGTGGTTGAGCCCCTGTGAAGGGTATGGTACAGCAACCAAGCCTTCAAGTGTGGCAGCCATAAATTGCTGTCTCACCAATACAGAAGGAAGCTACTGTTTGCCATCAGCTCCATAGCAATGACCCGTGTTCAGGCCCTCTCCCTATAGCATCTATGCGATGACTTAGGCCTACTTCATCAATGTTGGTGAGGGCTTAGGCAGGTAGAGACCTCTTCTCTTCTAGAAGAGACGATGAGATAACACGTTCCTGGATGGAGTATCTCTGGACAATTTCAAAATCCGAACAAGAACATTAAAACAGTCTAGGTGGATGGTTAGTCCATCTCCCATGCTCATGGCTGCTACTGGCCATGGGCAGTTAACACCCAAAACCTCTTATTTGTAGCTTCTCATTACTTCACACATCCTTCATTCACTTAACTTTTTGCTAAATCCTTAATTTAACTCTGGCACTGATTTTTGAAAGCACATTTGAGGCATTTTTTATTTTTATTTTTGACTTTTGGGTAATATTTTCACCATGAGGGCCTCTGCTAATTAAGGAATGTAGCTGTAGTCTCTTTGTCTCTTCTCTCCCCACCTCATCTCCATTTTATGGCCCTTTCTAGAAGTGTCCTAATACCTTTGGTGCAGTGAAATTTAAAGTGCTGGTGTGAGACTTGAAAGACAATTGGCAAACATACAATGCCTACATTTCTTCTGCCCGCTTTCTGTCTATTGTTTTTTACTTCTTTGTATCATTTACAGGAGCTTTCTTTCTTTTTTTTTTCTTTCCCCTCTGTCATTTGTTTTGCTGTAAAACTTAGATTGTAGCCGTGATCAGCAGATATGGAGATATCAGCAGATATGGGGATAATATTCCACAGAAGTTGTTTGGCAGATGCAAATCTCTTTATCTAACCTGATAGTAAAAATGTAGACCAAAGACATGGGTGTGTTAGGTTTGTGTTGTGACAGCAACATCATAGAGATCTTCAGCAGAACACTAAGTAGAAACCGAATGCTGTCAAAAAGCTCAGAAAGAAGAACTGAAGCCAGTCCATTGCAACACCCATCTTCTGAGGCCAACAGGAACCGTTTAGCTGGGTTTCACAGGAATTTGTCGACAGGGTGAGGTGGTTCAGGTCAGACATGACTGGAAGAGCACAGTGAGAAACTTCTGCTTCACATGAGCAGTGATTTTTCCTTTGCTCCCTGTGCTGCTCCTTGGGATGAAAACCAAATGCAGTTGCTACCTATTAGGTGGGAAGAGCAAGGGTCTCCTTCACGCTACACAACCGAGCAAAACAAGGTGGACCTCATTTCACATTGGCCCTCATTTCCATGTCAAGACAGACTGTAAAGCACTTCCTTATCGCAGGCAGCATCTTTGCGCCTGGATGGTCCCATTGAACTCAGTGGTTGAGGTGCAATTCTGGAGCAATGGGCTGAGCTACCGAAAAAGCGTCAGCTGATGTATTTACACATTTTGGGGACTGACCCAACTCCAATTAAAGTCAAGGGACAGATTCACATTGTTTTCAGGCAGAGTTCTGCCAGGCTCTTCCCCAAGCCATTCAGCCAAACTTCAGCAGATGCTGTCTGTGCTGCTAGGAAAAGCTCACCCTCCTCTGTGTAGGCGGGAGTAGATGTCCTTCCCAGAGGACATAACCCAATGAAAGGGCTCAGTCGCTAATATTCATTTCATTTTTACACAAGTGCATAAAAAGGCTTAGACTCTCCCCTCTCTCCAATAGCCTGCGTATCAGGGCAGTCCCACATGAGGCAGAGAATATGGATCTGAGTAGCGTCAGATGGGGGTGCGCTGGAAAAGAAAGTGTGTCTGTCTCCAACTTCCATATATAAAGTTCATTTAGGGGCCTGTAGCTGTTACCACTGAAAATACAGGATATATGTATATGTTCACAATTGCTAAAAGTCCCACCCTCCTTTGCAAAGAATTTTTTGTTGGCATTTGATTGCCTTACTGGAATGCAAAAGGAAAAAGATAAATGATCTAGTCTCCCTCGGCTGAATCCTCAGCAAAGGCAAATTTGCAGACCTCAGAAAAAGTCAGCCTGAATTCAATCTGCAGAACCTGATCTTTGTTTATATCAAACTGTCGGCTTCTTTGTCTTCAGCTAGGCTGGAAATGTAAGTGGTTCATCATTATGCTATCCAGATATTACAGTAATGAAACGATATCAAACCTATCCATACAACCACAAAGAATCAAATGAAACGTCAGTTGAAGTGTTCAGTTCAATCATTCTACCAGGTTTTCTGTTTTGGCTACTGTGTTTCACAGGGTGTTCTCCAGAGAGAGAAGAAAAGAGGAAGACAAAGCGTGGGAATGCCAAGACAGAAAGTCACTAGGCCTAAGAAAACTAATGTGAAAAACTAAAACTTGTAAGGAGGCCTCTTGAGTCTGGCAGTGGAAAAAAACCCAGAAGAATGCAGGCAAATACAGGCTGGAAAGTGGCGCAATTTTTCTTGCAGTGTGAGTAATCGTTGGATGCAGTGAAGCCACGTGCAGCGAGTTTTCCATCAGAAATGACAGATTACTGAGACTGAACGTATTCTGAACGAATCAGAACAAACAGTTATTGAAGAAGTTGGAGTGGGTGATTTCACAGACCCCCTCCTAGCCTGATCATCTCTACAGCTAAGTGCTTAAAGCCCAGATTGACTAACACACTTGAGTATATGCCTATTTTTAAGCAATTTAAGCCAACAGGATGATTCAGTTGCACATAATTACAGACATACTTTATGACTGAAGGCATGACAGAGAGAGAGAAAGTGGTTTTGGTCTACTAATGACTGTTGGTACCTTGGGCAATGTGCTGGGTGTATATGTGGCCATCAGACGCCTCTGCTGTTTCTACCCCTCTAGAAAATTCGAGGTCCCTGCAGTGCTTTATTTCCCACTGGAAAATCCCACAGCAGGCTCTTGGAGGGCCAGCCTTCTCTGAAGGTCAGTCTACATGCTTCTACATGAGCCAAGGGATACCCATTGAGCCTAAGAACAAGTCAACTGGGGAGAGGAGAAGGCGTGAGGGACATTTGTAAAGCTACTGCTGCTGAGTTTCCTTGGTGCGGGACGAAGGGCCTGGGCGACCTTGCGTGGGTCCTGGGATCAATGATCATTTAAGCCTGCTACATTTAGTTATGAAAACAAGCCTGGCTTGCCAACTCAGGGTTTCTGCCCCATGAAAACAGGCTGAATTTTTCATCCAAGCAGCAAGACTTTTCTTTCCCCCAGGAGTGGGTTTATCAAGAAAGAAGGGCCAAGGAATTCAAGGAGGCTACGGGTGCCACACATCACTCTGTAAACATCACCCAGTGCATGGTGCATGTTCTGGCTCACACAATGGTTCAGTGATGCTCATCACATGTATTTTGGCTGCACTAGCCCTGAAATGTTTACTGCCACATTCTCAGGCTCTGTGGCCCACAGAAATGCCCAAGAAACTTAATTTTTCAGGGCGTTCATGTTGAGCTCAGTGGTAATCCATAACTATTTGAGTTTAAAATGCCATAGAGTTAACACTGGTTAGGTTTCCCACACTAGGTAAAATGAAGAAAAAATCCTTTGTGGGAAGAACAAGTTTTTTTCAATTACATACACACCTACGTGCAGTGGAGCTCCTACTTGATTGGAGCATTAACATGTATGTTGGTGGAGAGCTTAAAATATTTTTGTGTGACTGGTGCATAAAATATCATTTTAAGTCTTCTGACTGCAACAGGTAATGGCAGATTTAGGAATTTGGAATGCTGGGAGAGGTCCCTCTTCGTCTGGATTTTATAGTGCTGAATCTGTTCTGGAAGGGGGGATGCCTTTATCCTTTTTTCCTCAAAGGAACTAAGTGAAGTTCTTTATCTTCTAATAAAACACTGCTATTGCTTTGGTTTTGCCTTCTTCTAAAACAGCACAGAGGTAAGAGCATTCAGTAAATTGAACTGTTTGTTCAAATCTATCCTCAGACTGAATGAGCTCAAGGCCTCATCTAGCCATTATACACAAAACCTTCAGTAAATTGTGTATTAGGCCCTGGGTATATGAACTAGTACCCTGGTCTCCAAAGTCAAAACTTCATCCTGCAAGTTCAAAGTACAGACAAACCAATTATTTAACCTAACTCAAGTCAACCTAACCCAACCAAACCCACATCAACACAATGGATTTTATAATTATTTCTGCAAACAGATGAATATTGGGAGAGGCATTTTGACTGCATTTCATGTAGGTAATTTTTCTCTATGACCTAAAAGGTTGTCCAAGATGTTGGGTCAAGACGGGTGCAGATTTTGCAAGGGGTATGCTCAGTGCGGCGGAGACGGATTTGTTCCACATATTTTTATAACCCTTGTGTATCATCCAGCTATTCACCCTGAGCTGGCATTTAACATGAAAATCCTCTGATGGGGAGAAACACACACAATGGTTGTAGCCATGGGTCTGCCTGAAAGCAGACTGGCTTCCAGGAGCTGCGGATTCTGCAGGACAAAGTTCTGTATTTATACACAGAAGTGTTTCTGGATGGATGGTCGAAGCAAACACTTCTCACGCAGCCTTCTGCAGTTGTGCCTCAGTCACGACCCAGTGCAAACTCCCGCAGGGGTGAGAGGTTAGTTCAAACTCCATGGCTCACTGGGTTCTTGGCTCCTCTGCCAATTAGCATTGGCAGTTATCTGCGGCAGCA
Source organism: Gavia stellata (assembly GCF_030936135.1). NCBI lineage: Eukaryota > Metazoa > Chordata > Aves > Gaviiformes > Gaviidae > Gavia > Gavia stellata. The sequence goes on from NC_082599.1 coordinate 3,984,152, forward strand.
GACACCGGGCAATTGTTTATTCCAGTTTATATGTGGTTCTAACCATTCACGGACCTTCGCAATAAAACCCCATTGCTAGAGAATACAGATCCCAGTGAACCACAGAGGGGAAAAAAACCCAGAGGGTCACTGCAATGGGAACATGTCGTGCTGCAGACAGTTCTCGAGGAAAAGCTGGGAGCAGGCTGCTTTTGATATCAACTGAGAGGTGCTCAAGCAGAAAGGTCATTATAACAGCAGGGACAGGACTGAGGGTAAGGATACAGAAAAGCCGGAAGGCAAGGAAGAAATGGAGTGGATGGAAGAGAAAAGAGAATCTTTCTCTGGTGCTGTATGACATAAAAAAACAGGTCCAGAAGGGATCTGCTGGACTGCTGTGCCCAGTCCCCTGCTATTACCAGCAAGCAGCTCATCTGATGTTATGAATTTATTATGGAGGGTTCCTTTTTTTATTTGGATGACTTCTGATCACATCTCTTTATTTTGGTGATTTCAATTTCCTGCCTAAATTTATTCATGACTAGTGTCCTCTTATGTCAATATGGCCTTTAGATAAACAGCTCTTCTCCCTCCTTAACGTTTGCACCAGTTGATAAAACTGAGTTTGAAAGTCTCTAAAAATTATCCCAACTCCTTGATTCCCCTCATTTATCATCCCAGTGGGGAAATCTCACAGTTGCAGACAGCTAGTGTGCAATACAGATCCAGATGAAAAATAGACAATGATGTCTACACACAGATTTCCTGCCTAAACTCCTGCAGAGATCTGGCCACTGCAATCAGTGGAGCCCAGAGAGCCATCCAAATGCAGGTGCCTTCTTCAAAGCGAGGCGAACAGCTCTCCAGACTCAGTGAGTATATTAATTAGAGCTCGGCTGACTATGGTTGCACTTCACACATGTAGCTCATGTGTAGGTACTTACCCTGTAGATACCTGAAGTTAGTTATGTGAATCTGGATCTGACTCCCACCCTCACGGTTTCCTTGAATCCCTAAACACAGGACTGCAAGTCTCCTTTGACCAGGACATCCAAGAAATTAGCATGGGACTGGGAGATGGACACAGGACTGACAGGAGCCCCAAAATCTTGTACTGCCCCAGTTGCGGGTCTAACCTCAGAAGGGACCAGATGCCTATAAACTTTTGACCCTGCTCATTTATTTTATGCCTTTTCCACACAAATTAAACTGCAGTAATCATGTTTTCATTTCTTTCAAACGAGAAATAAAAATGACGTCATCCCAAAGTACTGTCTCACATGTATTTGCAATGTAATTTTTGGTGCATTGTTTAAGAGGGGCAATAGAATAAGGTGGAAACTTCAATGTGCACAGCTACTTACTGAACTCACAAAGCAGTGTTCAGATTCTCCGCTTTCAAATAGGATGACATCTTTTACGAAGACTGCGATGGCTCTCATTATGAAGGACATGAAGAGGTGCATATGAATATAATTTCGAGTACAGTGTAGTTTTCTGTTGGGAAGAGATGAAACAACATTTCTGAATAGCAAGGCTTCTCAAAAGCATTATTTATCTATTTACATGTTTCTTCTGTCAAGACAGAGACTTACAATGAAACACTGGAAACCCTGAGACAGGCTATGTTCTGATGTAAATCACCGCAAATCCACTTAATCCTTTTTAAATCCACAAAACATGCGGTGATCCATACATTTGCAGCAGTGTTGCTGCTTTTCCAATTCTCAGAAAAAAAGGTCAAAATACGGAATGTCAGAAAACAGGTCCATCACGCTGCTCTCCACTGGAAAAGAAATGTTTTGGCTGAGCAAACTGCTCATGACAAAGGCCTGTTTTCTACAGAATGTTTGTACTGCAATAATTCTTTTCAAAGTGAAATGTTTCTTCAGGAAGAGAAATAATTTCTTAGCAGCTGCTGCCAATATTAACACATATTACAGGCTTTCTGGAGCAATATGAACTATATTTTCACTTAAAAATGACTAATTATTAATGACATTGAGAACAACACCAGGGTTTTTCTGTCCCTTGCCCACTAATATTTTGAAGATGAATGCTGATCAAATAGGTCTTTTTTTCAAGTGAGACTTTGCATCAACTAAAGTGAAAGGCCTAATACTCTGGAAAGGGGTACTTTGTACAGTCATCAGAACCACAACAGACCTCACTCAGCAACATGATCAAATTACCACCTCTTAATGAGTCACTGTGCATTGGCAGAGTTTATGCTCTTAATCTCTGATGATGGCACAATAACGTGACCGAGCTGAGTCCTCTGTACTTGCAGGTGAAGGCAAGTCAAATTACGCTGTTTCCCACAAATGAAGAGTGTGAACCCTGACAGTTTCACCAGCTTGGCTGGCACCTTGTACCTTGTTGAGATGAGATAATTTGCATGTGTGTCTGAGTCACTCTTCCCTTGTAAGAGAAGTGGAGAGAGCGTGTGTGCTGAGAATTGCAAAGATCTTGAAGGGTGAGGCCAGTCTTGGTATAAGTGTGAGAGTTACCCTAGAAGGTATGCTGTTTCCTACAGCTTTCTTTGGGGACAATGTCTGCATCAGACTCTCATAAATTGAACAACCATATAACACATTTCAGGGAAGCCACTGGAGAGTGGCACGAGGAGATGGAATCACATCTAGAAGGTTCTTCCATCTCATGGAGGTCTGCTTTTTTGCTGTTCTCCCTATACATAAATAACATTATAATAGGAGATTATCTTATATGCAGACTTCTTCATTGGAGGCACCCAAATTTAGATGCCTGAATCTATTATAAACAACAGAGAATGAGGATTAATTCATTTGCTGAAATCTAGGCATCTAATGCCATTCGATATGCTGTAGAGTATCTGCCCATCAATCCATACGGGTCTGGGTCTCCTGAAGGTCCTGCATCGTATCTGCTACCCTTGTGCACATCTCAGAGGCTCCAGCATGTCTAAAATGACTCTGGGTGTCTTTCTCTTGCCATAGAGCTGTAGCAGGAAGCACTTCTGAAATAGACTTTGGGAGGTAGTTTTGTGGTGTGATTCACCTGTACCGTTTCGAATACCTACTTTAGTAGAAATGCATCATTCCATAGTATCCATATATATCATACTGACTAGGTGTTTGCGGACTATAACAAGATTATGGGATAATGGCCTCTAATACCGAGTTCCATCACGTTACAATCTACACTTATTGAGATGAATCCCACCTAAATAATTGGATCGGGGTTATAACTCTCACACAAAGGCCACAAATCACATACCAGAAAACAGTGGTACTGAAAGATGGAGGAACTTTCCTCCCCTGTCAGGTTTCAGTTCAACTGAAACTTGACAGAAGTCTTTTGCATCCATCTGTAACACTCATAGCCTATAACTTAAAACAGCCACTATGTCCTTTGGGTCATCCCCTTACCTATGCCTTGTTTGCTCATGGTCTTACCTGAAAAGACATAAAATGATCATAGCAGCCGTGAGGGCAATGAGCGATAAGGTATGTCCAATGGTGTAGCCGGTCTTGACTGTACCATAGAACACCGTTTGCTAATGTGAAGGAAAGAAACAAAACAGGTCTTTCAGAGAGTTGCCAAAATGCATTCCTAAATACACCATCACTGAGCTTTTACTGGCTTTCTTGGTAAGACAAGGAAATCATCCTATTCCATTCTCTTAAAAAATCTCCAACTCCTTCACCCTTTAAAATCACATCCAGTAGACTACATGACTCAAATACCACCGGTGTGAATAAGAAGAATGTGTCCGGTTTGCAGTAGAGCTTGGATCACTCCAAACCAGGTTACAGTTACACGAGGGAAAAGTTCATGCAGGAAGGAGTCTGATTTGACACTTGCGGAGACAGCTACATGGTTATAATCTTGTGGAACAAGGATGACTAATGTTCAGTTAAACAGCGCGCTGACACATGGTGGTGAGTATGATGAGCTTCATCTTATTATGGAAGTTTGAGGATGGAACTGGTCTGGAAATTGGTTTGCTTTTGTGGAAGCTAGACATTGTGTTTCAACAAGTGAAAAAAAATATTGTCATTGAATTCACAGATATGTTAATTCAGAAATATATGTTAAGTTGGAAATTAGTTCATGGAGTTTGTTTTTGACAGCACACAGAGGGAATCTCTGAGCATAGGGCACCATGGGACTTAAATTCAGCAGGGAATCCTGGTCTAAATAAAATGGGGAAGTAAGACAACAGAACTCCAGCTCTCCTAAGGCTCTCCAGAAACATTCTAAATCAATATATTTTGATTTTCAGCTTAAAAAAAGGACATAAGATCAGTTGGTATTTGGACATTTGTTTGGTCAATGAAAAATCCAAGTTTTTATGAGAATCTAACTCAGTTTGTGGAAAATCTTTTTTTTTTCAGCCCTTGATTGACCCTCCTCTGCCCCCTTTGACACCATTTTCTATAAAAAACCCAACCGACCAAAACCGCAAAGAACAGTTTAGACAGAAGAGCTAAACCCAGCCTTGTTTGGAAAAACACTCTTTAATAACAGCGAGGGTTGACATTTTTATATGATATTTTCATAGGCCTTGACAAGTACTAGGTACTTTGCAGAACCAGTGTGGCTCAGATGAGTAGTAATCCTCCAGCATTTGCACAAGCCAGCTTGGAGGGGTGTTAAAACAAGACAGAGCTTTCAGAGAGTGCAAAGGTTACACTGGTCGTATCTATATTGCTTCTTAGACCACAGATCTCAGAGCTGGCTACAAGCACGGTGTCTTTACAGCCCCATTCAATGAATCCACATCACTAAGAGCTTTGGGTCAGTAACCCTGAATACATAATTCATAGCAAGGGTTTCAGGCCAATTTATCTACCTGATCTCACCCATGTGATGCCAGAGGGCTGCTATGGTGATGGAGTCACCCAGTATGGTATGGTCATACCAAGCCTTGCTCATCTGCACTGCATGGAGCGACTTGCACTGCAGTAAGGAACAGCGGAGGTTCCACCTTTCTACCCGAATCTTGCAGATTCCACCCGAAGCTAATTAAGCATAGTCTTGTTTCCAGTCTTGTTTGAGTTTGGGCTCCCAAAGGCAGCTGAGACTTTTTCAATAAAAGCAGTCAACATTCTTCATGTTGATTTCGTCTTTCTCTCATTAACTAGTTTCCTTCTTGATGGCACCAGAGCAGGGAAGACCTGGCCAGCAGAAGGAGGGAGCTTGTGGTAGGGGACTGAGTTGGAGGAAGAGGTTGTCCCACGCTATACTTAGGAGAGCAGAGAAATGGGGGAAAGGAAATTCACATCGGTTGGAAAAGACCTTTAAGATCATCAAGTCCAACCGTAAACCTAACACTGCTAAGTCCACCACTAAACCATGTCCCTAAGCGCCTCATCCACACGTCTTTCAAATACCTCCAGGGATGGTGACTCCACCACCTCCCTGGGCAGCCTGTTCCAGTGTCTGACAACCCTTTCAGTGAAGAAGTTTTTCCTAATATCCAATCTAAACCCTCCCTGTCGCAACTTGTGGTCATCTCCTCTTGTCCTATCACTTGTCACCTGGGAGAAGAGACCAACACCCACCTCCCTAGAACCTCCTTTCAGGTAGTTGTAGGGAGTGATAAGGTCTCCCCTCAGCCTCCTCTTCTCCAGGCTAAATAACCCCATCTCTCTCAACCGCTCCTCATAAGACTTAAGAGATATCATAGGAAATGTCATCGTGGGGTGGTGGATGGAAACTCTCCAGTGTGAATACAGGCAGAGGCCTTTTGCTTCTTAGAGTTATTCACAGGAGGAAGCTATGCACAGAAAGATCTTGGTGTTACTCAACAGGCAATTCCCTGTCCTTATATTTTAGAATGGTCAATCCTTGTGTACAGACAGATGGCTCTGCATTCAGCTTTAAGGTAGCATGTGAGGTCATCTCTGTTCTGGAAACAGAACATGACTTCTCACTCCTCATTTGCACTTGCTAATGACAATCACTTCCTGTTTTACAGACATCAAAGCAGAGAATTTGACCCAAGATCATAAATGGAATTGGAATTTCACTCAGAGCTCAGATTACTAAAATATTCTTACTAGGAAAAACAGGAATTTAGAGAAGTGAAGGAAATGCATGCCAGGATGCCTGGGTTCTAGCTGTAGACCTAGACTGATTTACAGAATGAAATGAGGCAATTTCATCGTTCTCTCTCTGACTTCTAAAAGCCTCTGCATAATTTCACAGAAATGTGACAAAAGCCATTAGTTAAGGTAGATGCTAAATTGAGTTAACTGAGTATTAGCTTCCTTGGTTTCTGTTCAGTAATCTCTACATTTGTCCCTTGGTAACTGAGATTAGAATGTGAAACATTTACATTTGTAAGAGAAAGAGCAGAAATACGGTTATCAAGTCTTTCAGCAGCCCTGCACCCAAACATGCTTTGGGTTCACATCACCTAGCCTAAAGTCATATGGGCTCCCTCTAGAGTAAATGCAAAGAGGTCCCTTTGGGGAGAAATGTGGGGAGAACTGACCTCTGGAGGTGTCTATTTTCTTCACCATCTTCAGACGGAGCTTTTGGGGACACCTGGGGTGGCCCCTCTCTGACCAGATGGAGGCACACAAGGGAGAAGTTGTGCATCACGTCTGACAATGGGACAGTAAAACACACACACACACACACCCATTTGCTAATACATGGGTTTTAAAGGTCAGGTTGGAGAAGGAATCATTATCACTGCAAAGATCATAAGTGCACGACTTTGGTGCCTACAGCACCTGCTTCTTAGGGACTGCCAGAATTCACAACTAAAGTCTTACACACAGCCCTTACTTATTTTTCATATTTTTCTTGTTGTTTCTGACTTGAGACCAGTAGCTGTTAAAAGTGCATGAAGTGTTTTAAGCATGGAAGGTTATCAGTCTGTTCTGGACCTCGTGTCCCATACAGCCTGCTGTTCTCTTTTTTTTCTATTCCCTTTACTTCTTCCTCCCCAAATTGACAGCCCGTTCAACAACAACAAATATCTATTCTTCTTCACAGGCTAGTACTGCATGTTCACCCCCCTCTGCCACCTTTCACACAAATTAGACTTAAACAGCATGACAAAACCGCGGAAATCGAGAGAAAATAATTAAGAAAGAATTAAAAGAACACAATACGTGTTCTCTTGGTAACGCGGCACTCTGGCAACGTGGCAATCCATTGGGTCGCCAAAGCATGTCCCAGGAATTCCCAAATCCCCTTTGCAGCTGGAACATAAACCAGAGTTCTCGATGGCAGACCTTCCCGGAGCAGACCCGTAACAATGGCTTTCGCAATGTGCAACTGGTGCCACACAGCTTGAGCTGAGAAACGGGACACTTGAGGATGTGAAGTGGTGACTGACCTCGAAGGCAGACTAAGGCTCTCTTCAGTACAGCCCTGAAATTCTTTGTGCAACTTTCCCTTTGCTATTTTCTGTATTCTTTCACTATTAAGGCTGGCTCAGCTCTGCTCAGATTCTCCGTTAACTCTTTGAGTGCCTTGGTAATGTGTGACCATACACAAAGACTTCTCATCATATATATTTATTCGTTATTGAGATTCCTATGTCCAACATTTACAAGCATTGACATATGTCATACAACAGAAAAAAAGCATGGGCATAGGTTTAATATAAACCTGTGGTTGCAGTGAAATATAATTCTTTTCTAGAACTTTCAGTTAGGTGAGGTGAATCTTGCTTCTAACAACATTTTTCATCCTCTTTAGACTTCACCCTTCATGTCTCAGCATGCAGCAAACCAACAACAAACTCCTCCCTGTGTAATGACAATACTCTATAAAGCTAATTATACCTAGGTCAGTGATCACTAATTTACATGCAGGTAGTACCCCAGAGAGCTTGCGGATTTCCTTACAAAATTCAGTAACATTGCATGAAAACTTCTGTGTTCCCTACAGTTTTCTAGGTCTTTAGCTGGTTGAGATCAGCAGAGCAGCACTGATGGCAAGTGAGTTATATCTTTTTACCCCTTTTGATCTTTTGGTGCTGATGTTGGCCTGGAAATACTGGAATCACCATACCTACTTAAGGATAAATATAAATGTGGAGGGCTTGTTTCAGAGTTGAACATGGAAAATCAAGCACCTGCAGTTATGTGTGGGCATCACGGAGGCACTGGTCTGACCTCAGGTGCTGATTCCCTGCCACCCCCCTGGAAATCGAAGGGACGATCGTCTCTTTGACCAGACATTTTATCTCTGCTTCCAGAGATCCTCAAGAGGATCCTTCCTTCTTGAGGAATCAGAGTGGGAATGGAAAAAATGGGGCATGGGAAGTTCATGTGATTCTGGTATCGATCCCTGGTGAATCTTGATGCCTACCCATCCAGGTTTACAAACCTCTTCCCCTGGAGTACTGTTGGAATCAAATCCACAAGCTACGGTATATGGCACAGGGTACACATCCGTCCAGCCCTGGCTTGTACAATTCCTGGTCACGTTCCCTGGAAGAAAAGAGAAAAGGATGATTTAAAAAGAAATGTTCAGCTTGCTGTTAAACAAATGTTGGCCTTTTGTTGATTCAAATGCCAGAGCACATTCCTTGTAACACTTGGAGTAAAATTCTCACACTTTTTCTCTGTTACAAAGTGTTCATATTACACAGAACACATAAATGGGAGGGACCCATTGGGTCATAAAGTTCAGACCTCAAAAAACAAGTAAATTTTAATACTGAGGTGCCCACAAAACATCTCTTCTAATGGTACCATAATACCAGTTGTACCCAGACCTTTGGTTGTTGGCACCACACCAATACCATTTGAGAGGGTTATTGTCATATTGCCTTTGTTCCTGGAAAATTTTTCATCTAAACAGAGCAGTGAAGTATTTACATCTTTCACTTTGCTTGTGAGAAGCCAAGACAGGGATAGATAAAGTGCTTATCCCACATTATGCAGGTAAGGTCGGAGGTCTGGGAACTGAATCCAGTCCTCAAAACCCAGACCTTGCCTACAAGATGAGCCCTGATCAAATGTGATTCCTGGGAAATCTACTGCGCTCTTGTTTGAGAAACAAACACTTAACAATTTGGCTATGAGGGGAGAAAAACCAGATACTGACAACCTGTATTGCCTGTTTTAACACGTATACTCAAAGGCAGGAAGATTTCCTGGACTCTTAAAAAAGTTAAGTGCCTACAGCCTCCAACTGGCTAAAAAGAGCTTTAATTAACATAAGGATGTCTCTCTCCTTCAGCCAAAACTGACAAAACTGTGACGTTTACATGCCTTTCTGGTACTCTGCACCTCCTGGTCCATCCGGGATTGCAAGGGGCTGTCCAGTGCAAAGCGTTTCTCACTTTGTAAGACATCTCTGCTTCCTGCCGCAGCTGGACCTCAACCCCACGTTGGCTAGGGGCTGTACAGACATTAATCAAGCAAAAGAAGGAGAGACCAACAATCTGACCAGGATAGGCACTACCCGAAATGGTTCATAGTCTGAAAGGCCAAGATAGATGTTTGTCAGACAGAAATAACAAAGAAGCAATCCATCCAACAGTACATTGCAAATTCCCCCAGCACCAGCACTGGTGCTCACTCTGAGCACCAGTCCCTACCCCGTCCGTCTCATGCCAATCACATCACTGTGGCATTTCTTTGGTGTCATTTAGCACACAAAACTGCCTGCCATCCCCGACTGGAAAGCCAGTACAATGAACCAGAATGAATGAACAGTAGTCAAAACTAATTTCTTAGATGAAGAATTACATCAGTGAAACTCAAGAGCTTTGCAAACATTTCCAACAACGGGGTTCTTTGCACACAGGAATAATAAAACTTCTGCAAACAGGAGCAAACGAATTATGCAGCTATGAGTCATGAAAATATTCAAGCATCACCTCCAGGAATTTCTGACAATTGAGTCATCTGAACATCTTCCTAACCATAGACCTGTCTTGCACGGAAGTCAGCATCAGCCTATCCCCTGGCTTAATTCGCTTCTTGAATCCCTGTGACAGGTGGATTTTGACACTAAAACTTGCCCCTGTAATTTGTCTTTACAACAGATCTACACTCCATGAAGGCTCTTGTGCCTTTCTTCATTTTAACAGCTGCTCCAAAAGAAGTTAACTTTAGCAGTTTGGTGGGTTGCTGTTCCCCAGGCTTTTTCTGCATGGTCATTGTTTGCATTTCTTTTTACCAGGGTTCATACTGGGATCATAAGAGATCTTGTGCAAACAAATCAGGGACATGACTGGTCAGTACTTTTTTTTTTTTTTGAGGTATTATGTAATTTCCGTTATTTCTTCTTCATTACAATGGATCCCATTATCTGAACTTTTCTGCTTCTTATTTCCTGCTCACAACTCCTCCTGTCTGTTTGGGGATGCCTTTAGCTTTCACGGTGGTTTTGATTCTTTGCTTCTTATTCTCAGGCTGCTTCTTTCAGCTTAATTTTGTCATATTTCTCCTATTTCTTCTTTTTAAGTGCACTTCCTCACAATTGGTTGATTCTTTTGTAATTCTTCTCACTGCTCTCAAAAATACTTTTGAAAGTCATCTTAATGCTTTAGCAGATGTGGATACTAAGGTAGAGGGAAGCACAATGATACAGCATCACTGGGATTAAAAAACAATACAAAGAAAGTCCCTGCTTTTAGGGAAATTCACTTCCCAGAGAAGTTTTTCTATGACCCTTTGCTGCTCACGTCACTTTTTGATGCGCAAATTCGCACACATGGTGTAATAGAACAACCCTTTCTAATAACTCGCATGTTCCATACTAGATGGCTGGAAAGTGCAAAAAGTACCAGGTTAGAAGATAGAGATTTTACCACACCACAATTTTGGCTAAAGTGATGGATGATGTCTCCCCTCAGAGCAAACAGCATTTCTAATAACTACTGCTTACCAGATTACTTTCTATACTGAAAACGAACATAAAATGTGGAAAAGTGCCTCACAAGCTTAATTCTTACTCTGAGGTTTACAGGCAGCAAACTTTAGACTGAACTATTAAACTGAGCTTTTTATGTTACAAGGTCAAATCCCAGTTCTGTCACAGACCTCCAGTGAAACTGCAGCCAGTTCTTGTGATTTCCCTGGGTCTCAGTTTCCCCACCAACAGTAGGACTTTGGTAATAAAGTCTGATCTTCTGCCAATGGGAAGGCAAAGTGTTCAAAGCACCAGAAGTTTTATATGCAGTTTTCCAGAACCATTTCCCATTAACTTGTGTTTCTCACTACTTTGTGTAACATAAATTCTCCCTAGAATGATGCACTAACGAAGTACATTAAAGCCGCAAAATATAAGTGGCAGTATCAGAAAAGACAGAGCTTCTGGACTTGGAAATGGTATCTCCAGCCTTTGAAAGTTCACAAGGTTTCAAAGACTTTCCCATTTCCTATCAGACTGAAGCTAAATCTTTTTAAACCCTATGCCTGGAGAACTAATGAGAAAGGAGACCAGTGGTTTATAACTCAGTAACAAGTAATTAGCAATGCACAGTGGAGGAGATTCACTGAGAGCTGGAAAGCATCCTACTGCCAGTAGGTTTGTGCTCCAGGCTCTCCTCTATGTTGTGGAAAAGGGAGGTTCAAGCCCCTGGTGTGAACAGAGTCCCATCGGTAGGATGGCATTATTTAACAGCCATGAAATAATCTGCCTTTTGTGGGGTTTGCATTTCATTTTGATCAGAAACAACTGTCAAACTGGTGCATCCACTCCGAAAAGCCACATCCATTCTGATGAGATGAGGTTTTCCATTTAAAAAAAAAAAAAAAGAGTTTAATTTGAAAAAGCCACCACTAACTCTCATTTATGATAACAATAACCTCATAACATGTCTTACCAGAACTCAGCTTCCTGCTATCACAGAATCACAGCATGGCTGATGTTGGAAGGAACCTCTGGAGGTCATCTGATCCAACCCCCCTGCTCAAGCAGGGCCACCTAGAGCTGGTTGCTTGGATCATGTCTAGCAATGCCTGTTGGATATCCTTGGAAACCTCCAAGGATGGAGACCGCACAACCACTCTGGGCAACCTGCTTGGTCCCCCTCACAGTAAAAAAGTGTTTCCTTATGTTCAGATGGAGCCTCCTGTGTTTCAGTTTGCCCATGGTTAGAAAATACAAAGGCAATTAGAACGTGCAAGAGGGTCTCATTACTTCAGAAGTGCATTTGTGAACGGGAGCCTTGGGTGTAACAGAAGTCCCCTTCTGGGTGCTGTCAGGAGAACAGACCAAAATCCCTGGTTCCCATTTCAGGGGTGCACAATCTTTGCAGAAGCAGAGATCCCATGAGGCTGGGATACTGTTCATGAGATGCTGCTACTGATGCTGCAGTGATAAACTGCTCTCCAGCTCATCCACAGTGACTCTGAGCACGGCAAATAGGAGGTAAGGCTACTAGTCTAAACTGTTTTCATTGTAGTGTAAATTAAGTAAAATCTCTCCAAGGCTGCCAAAGTTATAAATCAGGCATGTTGGGAGCTACCCTGGCTCGCCAGATGCACAATAATTGCTAAGATGCAATAACTCGATCGTGTATCTGAGTCTTGAGCAAAGGACCACAGGGAGACAATTAGAGGGATCTCGGCACCCCAGCTCTTTCACTGCTGTCTTCTCTCTTTGCAGATATCAGGACAAAGGAGTTTAAACATGAAGGTTTTAAAGGGAACAAGGTGATGACCTTTTCACAAGGCTCCCTGCCAGGTAGGAGGGGATGAATGTACAAACGGAACAAAATAACAGTGCAGAAATGAAAGGAAAAAAAAAAAAAAAGCTAGTTCTCTAGAGCTGACAAATATAATGTGCAGAGGTAATTCTTATACAAGCTAAAGAACTATAGCTACTGCGGGAGAACCAGGATGGGAAACTAACCAGTCAGCTTTCCAGAAGTATGCTGTGGTATAAAAACCGCTGCTTACAGAAGGGAATTACAAGTGCAAATATGAGGCTAGACCTTTGGCTCATTTATATCAGTATTTATGATAGTCAAAGCATAAAACACTATTGAAAGGCAAGGGGTGAAGCTGCAGGCCTGAACAAACGGTCAGTTTAACTCAACAGTGCCTTAAAGGCTCACGCGTAGCATGACGGGCCGTAATTGTTTAATCAAATCCCCACATTTCTCGGTCCAGCCTGAGATATGAGCTCTGGCTCTTTGCAGATGTATTGACCACAGAAGTGCAAGCACGTTAGTGGCTTCAGGTCAAGCCCCCGCGAAATCAGCAGTCTCTCCCAAGACCAAGGCCAGCCCGTCTGCAGCACGCTAAACCCTACCCAACTGCAAAGTTAAGCAGACAGGATGGGCCTTCCAAGTCAATGTAAACTGCTGTATATATAATATATGTATGTAAAATAAAGCACAGCTCTTCCTCATGTGCTACCTCTGCCCGTATTCCTTGAAAACCTGCTTGCAGTGTGCCACAGCTATTAATGATCATGTACATGAAGCACGAGGAGAGACTGTACTTCCTCCGTACACTTTTGCATCTTCCTAGCATCATGTCTGCTGTAGGACAGGACTTCGCCATCTGTCCCAGCAGCTGCTCCGGGTTTAAGCAAATGCTTCTTTAGAGTTCACAAAACCCTCTCTAATTTCCTAATCTGCACAGTTTGATGGCATGCCTGTTATGAAAATGTAATTGATGGTTGTAAGCAATTAGCTGAATGCTCCTATCTTTCCTTCTGATTAGCTCGTGTGGTTGTACAAAATCTGGTACGTGGCTCACACCTATCCTAAGCGGCTTTTTCTCGCTTGCAGGGTGATTCAGAAACTCTCTGCTCTGCGTATCAAAGACAGAGGGAAGGAAACCCCTCTGAATGAAAACAAGTAGGACAGGCTAAATTTTGAGACAAGTTATGGTTAAAAACCCCCACATGTTTCTTTTTAGCATTACAAAACCCCAGTAAAATAAAAAACCCCAACACCTGTAAACTCATGATGGAAATGTCAAAGTATTCCTGGGTTTACTTCAGTTTTTGGATATTCAGATTTTACTCATTGTTTTAATTCAGTTTCTTCTGAGGACAAAGGCATTCTCCTCTCCTTTTCCTCTCCTACACAACTCCTATCTTTTTTAGCTGGATCTACAAATGACAATGAATTGGCATTACTGATACTGATCAGGAGATAAGGATTTTTTTGTCTTTACCCCCTGCTTTTTTTTCCCCCATTGCATGAAGAGCTGCTGAAGCTTCCTAGGAAGCAGGACAAGTTAAGCATCTAAATGACTTTATGGCTTTCTATCTTGCATATCCTGGTGATGTTGGAAATGTCTTCTCAGCTCCCTCAAATGGAAGTTGCATATGAGCTAGTGTTCCACACACCTAACCACTGAATTTATCTTATTCCTATACTCTGAATTTTTCTTACCTCTTCCTAATAATTCTAATAGCTCTTTATACTTTTGGCTTTCACTTGTACCTTCCAGGTCTATCACTCCCACCATTTCTTCATATGTTGTGTGTAAACAGACCTCCCTATGCTTATTTTAGACCTGCTGATGGACAATTACGTTTACTACCCCTTCTCTCATACACCATGAAACAATCATTCCCCACCTACTTTCCCCACAACAGTCATGACTGTATTTACCTCTGACTTACACCCTTTCAATCCACATTTTTCTAGATGGAAGAGCATTAATCTAGCTACCCTACTTGTACAGTGTCTGTCCATACCTTTATTCACACATTGTTCCAATGATGGTGGCCCTATTCTCCTTTGGACATGAACCTCCCACTATCGCCTGATGGACCTGCTCAGCTACACCTTCCATGAGGTCTTCTGGCCTTGATCTTGGTCCCTCCGCTGCCCACACCAACAGCCCAGAGGGCTGACTCCAAGTCTTCTTCGTCTGCCTCCAGGATCCTCATAGTCCTAGACAAGGGGTCTAACTCTGCTCTGCAGTGAATAATTATTTTCATCACTGGTCCTTGGAAAAAATGGAGAGACGCTGTTCTACAGCAAAACACTGCGCACACAACTTGTTAATCAGGATAGACTTTTTGGAACAGGAACAAACACATGCAAAACTTCTAATTCAATTTCCTGATTTGTAAGTGTATTTGGGAATGATGTGGGAGAGATAAGAATCAAAATGACTTTGCAGATTGGGTTATACAAACCAGTAAAGGGCCTGGTAGAGGAATGACATGATTTATTCATGACATATTGGACTTGAAGGGAGGAGTTAGTTGAACCAAGATAAAACCAGCACATTTTCTTTATAAAAGGTGTTTGATCTGGGTAGGAGTTAAACACTGAACAGGTGAACTGAATAAATGAAGAGAGATAACTGTATTCGAAGGAATTAGTTGCCTATGTCTAGCTCTTAAGTTTTTTCTATTTCTTAATTTCTTTTTGCCTCTCATTTGTTTCAAATACACACTTCAGACTCAGAAACATGTCTGAAAGTTTGTGTCATAGGTGAGGTTTTAGCTCTTTGATCTTAGTGGAAGAAAACCTCTTACTGGCTTTTAATGAGAGCCCAAATTCATACAAAGAGATAGAAGCCCAGGCATTGCTAAGGGGTGTTTGCTTTTGTTTCCCTCTTGCTTCTTTTGACCTTTTCTGTAATAGTTTCTAAAGGAGAGGGGAAGGTCTGCTCTGAGTAGCAATCTGTCCTGCTTCTCTGTCGTCATATCCCATGGTCAGAAATCGATTTTTTCAAGCAGAAGCTATTAAAGCAATAGCAGTTCTTATCATTTACTCTTCTTGAGATGCTGCTGAGCCCACTGGAACATCTTTAGTTCCATTTTTATTATTGATCTGTCCTACTGTTACTGGGAAACACCTGAGGCTTTCAGACAGCTATAGCTTGCACTTAACTGGATGCTGAAGTGGTTAGATCTGGGAGAAACTTGTGGGATAAGTCATGACAAGACATTTTCCAAACCTGCTTTATCTGCCTCACTCATGAGCTCACAAGACCATTCTTTCAGCACAATTTCTACTTAGTATTTCATGCTATTTCTTAATTTTATGTCATAGTACAAACTATGGCATGGTATCAGCAAGTCACACGACAGACACAGATTTCAGTTTCTTCATTTGTTCTTGTTGTTATTTTCCTTTTCATTACAATTTTTATTATCATTATTATTATTTTATTTTATTTCATTTCACTTATTAAACTGTTCTTATCTCAAACCATGAGCTTTCTCACTTTTACTTTTCCAATTCTCTCCCCCATCCCGCTGGGGCAGGGGGGGAGTGAGCGAGCGGCCGTGTGGTGCTTAGTTGCTGGCCGGGGTTAAACCACGACAACATCACTTGGTCTGGAGTTATTACTGCCATGTATCTCCAATGCCCTGAAGCTCACTGCACCCTGGGTTTTGGGAAATCCTCCATTTTCCCTTATCTTCCTTTCCCCTTCCTGCACATTATATTTTTAAGTGTGAAGATCTTGATCCTTAATAAATACAGATAATTCCTCCCTTCTTAGCATCACATGTTCCCCTTAATTAGGCACCGTTTGTAAACTCTGTTTGTTTTCTCGCACTAAAAGCAGAGCTGTCAAACTCCAGGACAAATTTCTCATTAGATCTTTTGTTATTGCAATCACAATATATCAGGAAATATTTACAAGAAAAAAGATGCACATTTATGGATAAGTGGAGGTATAGCAATTCCACAAGCCATGGGCTGGCAGTGAGCTTTCAACCTAAGGACCTTAACACAGTGTGCATTGGTATCACTGGACATACATGACTTGCGGTCCTCTGTAGGATGGTGGAGAGGTTCAGCTACTGCCCACAAAACCTTCTCAGCACCAATCCTTCAGAGGAGTGGAGCACATGCATTGTGAGACCTCAGTTGCAAACAAATCTCAAAGGTCTAAAGCAAAACCAAGCTTTAATTAAACTGTGTATCTGGAAAGCCACCTGTTTTTTTATTTATACCCATGCACATTGCTGGAGCTGGCTAACATGAAAGGTACACTCTTAAATGCAAATGTAAAATCAATACCGATCTGTGGAAATGGGGTCATCCAGCACTGCTTTCTTACTTGGACCTTCTGTTGTCCATGACAAATGAGAAAAATGAACATCAAACAGGGCTGGAGGCTGCCCTGATGGGCACAGGGTGCAGGAGCGATGGCTGACTTGCCCCCTTTTCTATGACTTCAGGGTGGGCTGTGCAAATAATTGGCACAACTCCCCATAAAGGAGGAGGTTTCCTGGCAATTCTGCCTTCGTCATATGAAGGCACATTTGGACTGAGCACCTGAACAGGTCGAGGGCCCTCATTCAACAACCTCCATAACAGATGCACTGCTTGTTTCCTTTTAAATGAGCATTGCAGCAAATAAATAGTGGGTCTGGTTCATTTTTGGGTTCTCGATGGTAGTGATAATGTCTTCTGCTTATCTGCTTCCATCTGCTCATCCCTCTCCTCACTTTATTCAGTTTTTGTTCCAGTTTCAAAAGCAATATAGAATAAAGGAGAAAACAAATTGAGGAAAAGAATGCTGGCTCAAGAGAACAAATTAAGATTTTTTTCAAGTAAATGAGCATCATTTTTTGGGGGGGGGAAATAAATGTGATCCTCCACTTTTGTTTGTTTGCATCTACTCGTTATAGATCTCTCTTGAATGAGCAAAATGTTGGGATTCATATCACCTAACTTCTGCCATGGAAATGTAGGAAGTCTAGTCTAAAGTAGACTATCAGGTTCCCTGTAGAGGCCATATCAGATATCCAAAGGTCATCTCATCCCTTCCCAAGAAATGTCATGAAAGTGCTGGAGGGAGAAGTTAGACAAGGAGTTTAGATTAGTTGCTTAATGTTAGGTGTCCATAATTCACTGGAAGGAGTCTCATCCGTATGTTTAACTAACCAAATAGAAAGGCATCAGAATACCAGCTCCCTGGAGTCCCTATCCATGTCCTACTTACGAATTTCATTTACCTGTCCCAAGACACGGCTATACTCTCCTCCTTGTCTCACCCTGAGCCAACAGGAACTCAAATGTGTTTGGAGGGCTCCACGTGAGGATCCTGAAAGCTTGCAGGTGGCGTCTGTGGAGCTACCTGCAGTAGTCTATTTAACCACTTACTTCAGTATCTGCAGGGGCTCATTCACATGTTATTTCATGGGGAGCTCTTCCCTTTTCTCTTTGCAGTTGTGTGGAGTTGTGTGTGTGTGCCAGAACTGGAAGGGGTGGGGAGCGGTGATAGTTGGGTATTCCTTCAGCCTGAACCATTAGGACCTGGATGTCAACAGTAAATGACGTACATCCAATGAATTTGACTTGATTGCCTCTGTCCTAATGAAGTTGGATAATACTACAAAGGATTAGTCAATGTCTTTCAAAGTGAAGATATGGAGAGAGGGTGTCATTTCCAAATCTCTCTACAGATGAATCAGGAAAAAAAATGAGATGACAGAATTAGACCTTTGCTGTCTGTCATACCGAATTTGCCAAAAGGCCATCAGTCAGAGGCCAGGAATGATATAAGCCATATTTTGTGTGTAAGTGCTCACAAGAACTGAGATGTACATAGGATCAAATGGTAGTTAAAATAATTTTGGGCACAATCTCAAAAAAGAGAATTACAAAAGACAACAAAAAAGCTCTTGATTTATATTTGTTGAATTGAAATTTAACACAGAGAAAAAGATACCTTTTAAATTCAAAGGAAAAAGCTCTCTGACAGGAGTTTGAATGTGGAAGTTTAAAATTACAAGAGGACATAAATAAATAAATAAAAGGATGTAATCTTCATGATGGATTATGATTTAAAATATCCACAATAACATAATAAGATCCATGATTTCTCAGGTAAGTCTTGGGCCTCTGCTTATGCAGAAAAGGGCTTGTTTAATGACTTTTACGTCAGATTCTGAATGCTGGTATAAACTTCAGTTACTCCAGGTTTAAAAGACTGTAAACCCAGAGAAGAATTTGTCTCCAAGTTCTTTAGATGTAACACAATATTTGCATACAACTTGCAATGATATTAAACGCACAAGTGATTTAGGTATAGCTGAAAAATTTATCGATGTGTTTGTGGATGAGCAGATTTGGTCCACCTACAGCTGAGATCCCGAGTGTCTGTTCTGAATTACTCCATAGACTTCCCTCTGTGAACAGTGGGGAAATCACAGGCTGATTCAAACCCCAGAGAAACACCTCCAGGACATATGGGATATGCCTCTGTTTACTGCAGGAGAAAACCCATACATCTGGCTAGATTTAATGTTGAGCTTTCATATGGTTAACATTAGATGATACTGACTCTGATTACCTGCACCATGTAGACAGAAAGGAGCAAGGCTAAAATCAGTAGAAAGCCCATCTTGATTAACATATGATCTTGTTTAAATTCAGGAGTTTATAAATCTCTTGACCGGATTGAATCATCTTTCTCATGCAGCCTAGACCCTTTAGATCCCAGCTGCCATGTAGAAGAAGAAAAGCTTGCGGTTTTCATGATTCAATGCTGATAAATATCCCTGTCATTTCAAAATTCCTATTTAAGAGAGAAGATTGCAAACCTAAAGACTTAGTGTTGCTCTGCACAAATATGTACCTTAGAGGCGACACACAATACAACTGCCAATTTTTGTAGCTGGTGTTAGCCACAGGAGTCTGGTTACATGACTCTCATCCCACCCTAATTCTTGCCTGAAGAACTGCACAAAACCTTCTGAATGAGCACCATGGAAATCAGTTTAACAAACTGTGAGTGCATGTAAAAGCTGTCAACAATAACCACAGAGAGCTTCATGCTCGTTCTGAGACTCCAGGTAGCCAGTAAAAGCATCGCTTCTGTGGATATCCAAAGCCAGATATGACTTGGAGGATTTGCTTCTCAGCACGTAGGATTTGGGACTGCTAAACAGGACAAAGAGCAGCAGCTTGAAGCCAGGAAATGTCCTGTGCCAGATGGACAGCATTCTTAGCAATGACATTCAAAGGAGGGGAGATAATTTTGCTGAGACAACTCAAGATTCACCTGAGAACAATACTTACAGTTTTGGCTTGCCTTTATAGCTCATAATGCACAAATTATATCTGAATATTCAGTGAACAGGTGGAGAACTGAGTCCCTCACCCTCCTGGCAGTCAATGAGCGACACAGTCCAGTCTCTTTCCCTCTCTGTATCTTTGGCTCGCTGTATATGAAATGCGACGGGTCCATCAAAAGAACATGCAGAAGCAGCCCTGGAGATGTCCTGGATCCTTAACATCATCTAATCACTTTAAAAACTCATCAAAGATATCTCCAAAGTTAGTCTTTACTTTCCACATAAATCCCCACTGGAACCTTCCTCCAGTTCCTACTGTGACTCTATTCATGGCAGTTTGCACATTCTGCTTTTGTTGAATATTGGTTTAAACTACTCTTTTCCCTTCTTAATTTCGCTCTTGTAATGGGAACTCTCACCTTCTATGTTACTAAACTAAGCAAGTGTCACTAAGCCACAATCTTCCAGTCTCTTCTAGTATGATGGGCTTTTTATTTACCAGAATATCTATCTTCCACAGCTTCAGCTTATCTTTGTCATTTACACACAACAGAGGGAGATTAAAAAGCAGTGGCAACATATTTGGAAACCACTGTAGGATGAGGCAAGTCATCACCTACCCTCTTGTACTCTGGAGGAACAAGAGTAACCTTGGAGAAGCTACTCTGCTCCAGTGGCTCACAGTTTATTTCAGGAGCCTTCCAAGTACTAACCCTGGCCCAAGGATCCGACTGGTACAAGGCGTGATTGAGGAATAATGACGTCCAGTATTCAAGAGGACACGTGGAAACTTAAAAAATGCTTCAGGTGGGCAAAGTGGTATTGTCACAATCTGTGATCTGATATATCTGGCAAATTTCCACATAAGTTTCCTGACTGCTTCCTTGCATTATCTCTTTTTGTTTAGTTGTGCATGGATGTCACAATAGCTCTGAGAATTTCTGTTGTCTTCTTGTGACATTGTTTTAGAATTTCCGTCTGTTAGAGCAGGTTATGTCTAAACACCATAGGAAGATGGCAGGGCATGAACCAGTACTGGATGGCGATGCCATCTAGACTCTCTGATGGCTTCCTACCCACATAATAACGCACTGGTGACAACGCCTGTTCCAGACAGCACTGTCACAGTTTGGCTACATCTGTGAAGTTGTGCACTCTCCACCAGCCCAGCAAAAGTATAAATTCATGGTGCGGTATCCATCAATGCCGACAAGTTCTAGTTCCTTGTGTCACTCATGCCCAGTGTTTGGCAGTGTAGTTCTAACACCAGGAAAGAGTTGGCGTTTGGTGCGAAAATGATGAAGGGGAACAAAACAAGTAAGGGGATAAAGACTTCATGTATTGGAGAATGGGGGGGAAATCAGGAACTCGTGGAGCAGGGGAGGGAAGATACGGCTGAAGCCGCAGTGATGTCTGATAAGAGTGCTGGTCTTGTCCCAATGCACTTGACTGACATTGAAGGATTTTGAATTGATCTATGCAAATGCATGCAGGTATTGCTGTGCTTACGTCCACACAGAGAAGCTGCCATGCCTGGGTGACACTAGAAGCAGCACTACCCGCCTGTGGAGAGGCAGGATCCGGACAGCCCTGTTCTAGATGGCTTGAAAATAGGAATATACCAGAATTAATGATGAATTGCAGTCCTTGCAATCAGTAAGCCCACTAAGCACAAAGAAGGGAAGTGGAGCAGGGAAGAGAAGTAAAACGCACTCATGAAGGAGCAGAAAGGAGAGCAGAAGTAAATTTAGAGCACCAGAGGAAAAAAGTAGTTTGGCAAGCCCGAAACTCAGAAGGATCTCACCTCACTGAGTGGGATTCCAGAGCTTGGTTATTCCCATCCTTAAGTCAATTAATCTCATAACTGAAGCTTAAAAACTGTCAGCGCTAATTTTTACTGTTTAACTTGTGCATGATGGACAATTTGCTTTTGGAGAAACTGCGGGAAACAAATCCCTATTACAAATGTCATCTTCTATGTATTGAAAGAAAGCTGGAATGCTCTGGTCAAGGGATAGCAAGTGATGCATTTTAATAATGAAAGGTGCCAAAAATATTTTCATCTATCTCCTTCACATGGTACTGATGAATGTCACGAAATAATGCAAATCTTCTGGATTTGTGAATGGCATAAAAATTTAATGTCAAATGACATCAGGACTATGCTAGGCATTTTAAGGTTTCTAAATGCCACGAGATATTTTATCCTTTATTTACCATGAGATAGGATATTAGTCATTTGAAGAGCATATTCTCCATTAGGCAGGAAAATCACATTAACTTTTTGTTTCCCAGTATTTCACCCTTTTTCTGCTATAAATATAAAAAAAGATTTTCTCTTGCTCACAACTTGGTATAAGCTTTCATGTCCCTGCAAAGGGATCAAAGAGTAAAACATAAACATTAACCAGATGATTGATTTCCTTGAAAGCTATTCAATGGTATTCACTACTACAAAGGAAGAACTGCTTCACAAACTTTAATGGCTTTAATTTTGCAACAAATCCTATAGAACAAGAGGCAATCTTACCCTTCCTTTATTTAAGACCCTATCTGCTTTCCACATTTGTATATGATTGTACAAAGTGCATAGCTCAGAGAAAATCAAAGCTGTTGTTTCTGCTTTGGAAATGGCATCAGTTTCTCTGTTTACAGAAGGACGTGCTAGCACGTATGCTCTGCAAAGGTGGGATTCACCCATACTGTAAGACATTCACATCTGCCAGAGCCACTCTACAATCATTCGATTGTAAATGGAGAGAATTGTGTGGTTTATCGATGTTATTCAACTCGTCCTGAAGTCAAAATCTAAAAGTCAGCTGAACTGCACCTCTAAGGTGCCTATTTCTCACCACTGACTGTAAAACAAGCTCAGGCATAGGTTTACATATGGAAAACTCTAAAATCAGTTGATACGAATGCCATTCCAAGGTAGAAAATGGTTTCCTAAATACAGGTATCTTACCATCAGTTGAGGCATCCTCATGGATTTCTTAGATATCCCAGAGTATCTCAAATGGCACCAGATGCTTATGTTCAGGACACTGAAGGGAGCCCTCAGTGCCTACAGTGTAGGTGCCTACCTGCGAGCTTAGTGCCTGCATTTCTACTACATTCAACAGAGAATTTATCAATACAGCAAATGACATGTGAAGAGCTGTTCAGGTTCCTACATACAGCTGTCTGTTGTCTGCACTGACTAGATTACTGTTGATGTTAACGGGATCCTAGACACCTATCTTGTACAGACACACCTGCATTCGAAACAGCAGAAATTAAGAGTGCTGAATCCGCTTTCTCCAACAAAGCAAGTCACTCTGTGCTTTACCATACTAAGTGAGGAGAAATAGGTATTTTCATGGTGCTGTTCATCTGATCTCTTTAAGTGGCTAATTTATGAAGAGATGAATCATGCCCTAGCCACCACTGACCAAACCAGCCAGCTCCCCAGTGACCGGAAAGCCTGGATGACAGTCAGATGCAGAAAACTACATTTAACCAGAGGAAAGTCATCCAAAGCAATGTGAAATCCCCCTAGAAGGCTGCTGACATTGCCAGCTGTGAGGCTAGATGACATTTGCTGAACTCACTGCTGACAGAACTGCACAAATGCCAACAGCCACGCTACAACATTGGTATGCAGGGAAGGGTCATGGGTTGGCTTGTGTTTGAGGCTCTTTCTTGGCCTGGCACATTGAGATAAGTGCACAGAGAGCCCAAGTGATGCCCTGACTGCTCTCGGGGAAGTCTGGACTCCTCCCAGAATAGGAACCGTTCACTCGCCTAAGCATAGGTTTTCTGAGATACCCTTAAGTACCTGAGACATCCAATGACACATGAACTATGGGAGGGGAACCTGGAGACCAGCTGAGATGTCCTAGGGCATTCTGCAGAGCAGTAGATGCCCCTGAATGGGCAAGTTTATTGAGTCTCATAAACCTATCCTAGTGTACAATTAAAGGCATCCCACTTTCATTAGCTTAAGTTCAACACAGCCACGATGAGATACATATATATACACACATGCATATATGCGAGATATATATACACACACACATTGGTCTGCTCTGGTGAGATGAAGTATTAGAAAAATTTCTTAGAGAGTTTTTTTCTGCCTGTTTAACTAACTCTGCTGGGTCTCTAAAACCTAGTAAGCGAATGTTGTGTTCAGGAGAGGAGAGGGCCCAAAGCACCAACAGCAGGCAATTATTCCACGTGGCTGGGCCAATGCGCAGGGGTCTTGTCCTGCAAGATGTGATATTACAGCAGCTTCTGCCTGCTTTCCCCGGGTGTTGATGCAGCAGCGATGAACTACTGGGGAGTTTTGGGAACAGGGAGGTTACGGCACTAGGGTAGGACTCCGGGGATTTTGAATTTCCCGTCTGGGTCTGCAAAGGCTTTTGGTGTGGCCTTGGGCAAGTCATGTAATCAGCGTGTGCTGGTTAATCAGTGTAGTGCCCTGGCCTGTTAAACAGGGATGATATTGTATCCTTACTCCCATTCATAATCTATCATGTGTGTTTGGACTGTGAGGCTGTAAAAGTGGAGACTTATCAGCTCGGTGCATAATCTCCAGTGCAAAAGAGCTCAATTCTCTGTGGATGCCTGCAGGGCTACTATAATAAAAATAGTAAATAATGACTATAAAATAGCAGAAGAGAAAGAGTCCTGTTGCTGTATGGCCCTTGAGACCTGAGTTTTAAATTAAAGCTTCCCAGAACATGCCGAACAGTGAGTTAAACTACTTTCTCCATTAACCTTCCCCTCCCATTATTTGTCAGGTTAATTTTTTGGCCTGTGGCCAAATTTATCATTTCAGCAGAAAAATATTTTATTACACACAGTTTCAGCTTGTTTACTTTATGTCAGAGACTTAATTAATTACAGTGCTAAACTGTTCGTTTTGTACAACAAACATACTATTACACAGCTTGATTCAATTTTCACTGCACAACAGCTGTATGACTGGATTTCACCAGGAGCCGTTTTTGCATCCCTATGATCCAATGTAGTATGTGGTGCTGCAAGAAGGATAGGGAGGATGCTCTAATGGTTTGGGCATTCATCTATGGCTTGGAAACCGCCTTGACCTTGTGCAAAGAGTTTGCTTCTCCATCTGATTATTGCAAGAAGCTTCCCCTACTATACGATGCGAAACCCAGCGAAGCCATAAAACCCATTTCAATGAGATGAGCTGCCTGGTTCTGCTTACCGAGAAAAGTGGTGAAGAATCTGAAGTACTTTGGGCACGGCCGTACCACAACTTCTCCCACCTCTGCTTCAGGCCAGCACGTGATGTTGTCCCATTGCCTTCTGCAACCTGGGGAAAAGAGAAAAGCAGATGGTAGAACAAGCGCAAACGGTATCTGCTGGGCAGAGCAGCTGTGCAAAGGTGTGTGGAGCCTACCACCTCGGTGCAGGCACCTTTTGGAAGGAAAGGCACAGAAATAGGTTATTTAAACATGTGGCTTTCAGCTACCCCAGTCCCTGAAATTCAGCACTGGTGGTGTCTAATTTTCCAGAAATCAGTACAGAAAGAACAGCAGATCAGTGCAAGAACCAGGCATATCAGAGTTAATAGGGAACAGTGCCTTTTTTTAGATTAAAAAGGCAGAAATGCCTAATTAAATATCTCTCTCCCTTGCCCTTATCTCTCCCTCTCGCATTAAAACACCTGGTCTGAACATGTGAGACACTGTTCCCTTCCTTCTCTGCTTCCCCCAAACTTCCATCACCAGCTTTTTCTTCCCCTTGCAATGAGATGACTGTGCAGGGGATGTGCTCAGGAGGAAGGGGACACTGGTGACGATCAAGGGATTAGGAGCCAAATCCCTTCCTCAGAAGCAGTTTTTCTCCTTAAAAAGGAGACATTCTTGGAGGCTGTCGCCAGGAGATGCTCTCTATGGAAGGGTGGTGCAAGTTGGTACACGCCTAGCTATCCAAGCTAGGAATGCAGGTACAACCAATGGAGCTAACTTCAGTGAGAAAACATAGGATTTTGTTAAAATTAAGTATTTCTGAAGATTTTCTGGAGAGAATAAAAACTTTCTGGGACAAAAAAAATCCACATGTCCTACCTACAGAGTTATAATACGTTGTTCTGATTTCACCCTTTTATTTCCACTTTCTCAAAAGACGTTAATGATATCACATACGTGCTGCGCTGTTGAATAATGTAACATAAGCACTGAAGCCAAAAGGAGTTGGCAGACCTGAATTAAAAAAAAAAATCGGAGGTGTTTTTGCCTCAACATGTTACATATTTTACAGCTCTTACTAGAATTTTGAAAACATTTTTTTTTCCCTTTAAATTTCCAACAGACAGGCACTTCAATTACTGCCTGGGTTAGATAGATGGGTTGTCAACAGACCTCATTTTTTTATAGCACCTCTGCTCTCGGTTATTTGCCATGACCCATTAGATTGCAACACTTCCCCAAATGTGACTAAGGCATTGCTGTTAAGGTCAACAGCCTAACAAGAGAAATTAGAATATGAAGAAGAAAGCGTTGAGAAAATACTTTTCACATGCAAGGAAAGGGATTTATGAAAACCACTGCCAAGCTGCATTTCTTGGTAATTATATCCCGATCTGAAATTCCTCCTTTAAATCATCTTTTGCTACTTGAGCTAAGAAAAAGGCTGGTGTCATCATCAGTCTGTTCAGACTGAGGCAGCGTGCTGTCTCAGATCAATAAAGAGAGCACACAAAAATGCTTTGAAGCTGAAAAAGAACCCTCAGCTCTCTTTCAAAGTTATTTTACAGGTTTTTCCTTCCTTCTTTCATGAGCAAACAGAACTTTTCAAATGAAGTCCTGAGGTGAGTTTATCGGAGCCTGAAAAACGGAATAACTGACGATAACTTCTTTGTTCATGCTCTTCTGTAGCGTTCATTAAAATTCAGTTTTCAGGTTTCTAATATCAGGTGCAAAACTCAGTTTCCACAGCGTCGTACTTATCTGCCGCCAAACAGCCAGCAGCTCCAAAAGTATTAAGGTATTAGATATTCTGCCCATGGAAAATAGATGATTTCATGACAGGATCTTTCATGTTCTACAATCTTTTCCTCCATCAACCTCAATAAATTATAGTGCACCCATTACCTCAGGACAGGTTATAATGCAAAATAAAATACAAGGTGATAGCATCAGATGGCTTTTTAAATGTCCTGAATTACGCACTTTGAGAATTTTTGTAATCTGTATCTCTTTCTGTGTTAGCATTTTTCACCACCACCTGTAATGCATGAAAAAAGCTTTTAGATGTTCACTTTTGTAACAAAAGCTCTCTTCGATTAAAATAAAGTGAAGACACACAAGACTGGCCTTGCAAGACCCACAAAGTGGATCTTTAAAAATTATTGCCTCTGTAAAGACCTCTCATATCTGCCTATTAGCTCTTCCAACACCATTCTTCCTTATTGCCCTCCCGGACGTGCTGACAATATTTGTGCAGCAGCCTGGAAGGGTCCAGATTTTAAAGGTGGCATTCATATCCCTAAATTTATGCGTCTAAAAGTCAGACGTGTAAAGCTAAAGAAGCCAATGGAAACCAGAGCTCTGGCTGGCAGTTCACGTCACCGTAGGATGGATATCTAAAGTTCAGAAAATGAATCATCCTTTGGAGGTTTCCTCTTCTCTCCGATGACTAGAAGAGAGCCTGTATGAGTGAAACATTGGAATAGGCTGCCCAGGGAGGTGGTAGAGTCACCCTCCCTGGAGGTATTCAAGGAGCGTGTGGATGTGGCATTGTGGGATGTAGCTTGATGGACATGGTGCTCTGTGGTGTTGGGTGGGTTGGTTTTTGGTGTGTTGTGGCTTGTTGTTGTTGTGTGGTGGTTGGCTTTTTTTTTTCTTTTCTTTTTTTTCTTTTTTTTTTTTTCTTTTTTTTTTTTTCCAGGTTGGACTTGATGATCTTACAGGTCTTTTCCAACCGTAGTGATTCTGTGATTCTGTGATT
The DNA here is from genome assembly GCF_030936135.1 of Gavia stellata. NCBI lineage: Eukaryota > Metazoa > Chordata > Aves > Gaviiformes > Gaviidae > Gavia > Gavia stellata. The sequence goes on from NC_082599.1 coordinate 4,012,013, forward strand.
CTGTGAGTAACTCGATTTTAATGAATTGGAACAATACAATGGTTGATACCTGCAAGATGCTTTGCATTTGCAGTCCAACGCTTGCTGCTCGCCCTGTAGTCATCCCATTACAACATCAGGCAAAAATTTGTGCCTGTCCATCCAAACCAGGACACAGACAACCTTTATCAAGTAGCCTTCCAGGAAATGGTTTTCTTTCTCCAAAACTGATAGACCTTACCCTGGCAAACTGCTGGGATCAGGGGGTTGGCAGGCAGTATTCAGTCATGTCAGCGTGACAGATCAATACCTAAAAGAAAACTATTTGAGGGCAGAAACAGCTGCAATGTGCCTTGGAAAAAGGAAATCCCTCTCTTCCCTGTGGCATCACTTGGCCTTCATGGATGTAATAAAGATGACAATTTGTTTTGCCTGATCAAATCATGTTTGGTGATTGCTAAATGCTTCTCCATTAATGAATTATAAATGTTGTCTTCTCCCTTGCACTCAGTATCTGCAGGAAGGATGCAAAGGTATTTATCAACCCTTACCCAAGGCAGCAGGTGCAAATGAGCCATGAACACACCTACCCTTCAACACCATTTCAATCAAACGAACTGCTCTGCTCATTTGCTCGTTACCAAAAGCCAAGGAATACACACTGCCAAGGGCTGTGCTTTGCTTTGGAAAGGATCACAAGTGAGTTTGGAGAAGCAGTGTAACAATAAGCATGAGACTTTTTCAAGACAGTAGCATTTACCACATCCCTGGGTAATCAGGTACCCTCTTTAAATTCTTGTCATTATAAATATACATATGTGTGTGTGTATACACATATATATATATAAAAGTGAGTCTTTTCCCTTTTAGTTATTTTAACTGTGACTTCCAGATACTCAGCTTTGTCCTGCTGTTGCCTGGTACATCACGAAGTGTTCTCTGGAGCCGAATATCTTCTTCTGGAGGGCTGCAGGGAGAAATCCTTCACAACTCTAATGAAGCTGCCTTTTAACCTTCATTCAGATAAGCAGATCAAACTGCTCATCATTGCACTGTAAGCCACACAGGTAGTGTAATTAGCAGCAGCCACCTCTCTCCCTCTTGAAGTGGGCTCCTGAAGTCTTGCTCAAGGAATGGGCTCGAGGCTGTCGGCCACATGCTGATCTTTACATCCAGCAGCTCAGCCTCCCTCTTTGCAAGCCAAATGCCCCAAGTGCAAGCCAAGGGCTGCATCAGCCTCAGCTGGGCTTTGGTGAGCACTCCTCTAAGAGGTTCTGACTCAGAAGAAGTGGCTGAAGACTCCTGACATAGTCCTGGCTGCAGTGGGTTAGGAAACCCTGTCCCAGCTTCAGAAGGTGGTAACCTTTTCCACTGCCTCCACCAGATGTGAATCAAAGCTCAGGCCCTCATTTCCTCTCCCTTTAAAAGGTTAATAAACAGAAAACAGGTCAATCATCATAAGACACAGGTATACAGTGGTTTGCAGTAAAAAAACCACCACATTTATTTGAGTCGTAGCTACACTTAAAGCAAATATACAGCCAAAGCTTATCTAGGAAGCTGCAGAGAATAACTTTCCTTCATGAATAAACATGACTTCCAGAGGTCTGGCATGGCTCTGAGATGTGACTAGGTTTGGCTGAGGAAAGAAATGAATGGCAGTAGGATAGTGCCAGGCACACAACCCAGGTGAACTCCCAATTCAGAAAAAAAAACCCCTTTCAGCACGACTCTCATTTGCACCAAATTCTCCTTAATGAATGGGGTCACTCCTGGTCTCTTCTGAAGGACATTCACACACAAGACTTTTGCTCTTTCAATCCATGTTCAGATGCAAAGATACCCATTTGATGCCTGGGGTATCTCGGGATCTCTGCATGCCTCTCACTACCCACAGGTAGATAACAGCAAGGCACAGGCGCAGCTTAATTAAGCCAAGCTGATATATCACTGGGTACCATCACAGGCTAGTGTGCTTGCAATGGAAACTCATTTTCATGCTGATTTGATATCAGCATGCAGTTTCCAACCTCTCTGGATTTAGGACTGTAAATAGCTGTTGGGTGACATTTATTCTCCCACTGACAAGCTCATGCAGAAGTGCAGCCTAGGTGCTCACCTGTGGTTTGCCCAGTTTGGTCTCATCACAACCAATTATCATTGCATCAACCTTTTGTCCCAGTTGAGCACCAAGCTTTTGCCTGGCTGAAGAAAACAGACCCCTAAAGATGGTCCCTGCAACAATCCACTAACTCGGTTCCAGACAGGCAGCTTGAATTCAGTCACAGTAGAGGCTAGGAAACCCATCGTGAGCCTTGGGTTACTAATACTGCCCCAGACTCTAATAAGCAGAGACTTCCTGAATCAGGGATAATCTTCTATTTAAATCTTAAAAGTTGTATGTAATAATAAAAAATACCTTCGATAGATTCTTTTTCTTCCATAAATCTTTTAAATTAAATGCAATTTGATTTTGCTTCTGAACCCATGGTAATTTTTAAAATTCACCACCTCCTGGGCCAAGGAGTTGCACAGTTTAAGTGTCCACTGAAAGAAAAAATACATCCTTTTCCAAATTCACTTTGAACCTGCTCGTTGCTGGTTTCATTAGGAATTGCCTAGTTCTTTTACAAAGACGGAAATATTCATAACCTAACCACAATATCCCTTTCCCTGGGGAGAAAAAAAATAAAATCCTCTTTCATATCCCTTCCTCAGGCACCTCGTTTTCATGTTGAAGTGTCCTAGTGCCTATTTAGTTCCTTCTAGCATGGAAGCAGTTCCCTATCGTTTCTCCCTTGTATCTTTTGTGGTTTTAATTCTACCCCACCCTGCTCTGCCCTGGACTTGCAGAATAGGGTTTTACCTCCTTTTTCTGGGACAGATTGGGTTTGACCAGCGCTAGCTTAGCTCCAAGTTTTCACCAAATGAATCCTCCCACCCTTCCCTGCAAAATTCAACCCTTTCCCTCCTGTATTCATTGCTGTGCCCTCCGCCCCGCCAGACCTGCTCGTACACTCAAGCATCCTGCGGGCATCTCTTCTCCCCCAGCTCCATCTCATCACCTTTTTATTTTTATCAACACTGACAGTCTGCTCTGAAGCAAACCCATCCCCTCAGAGCTTCCCTTTCAACTTTCCATGGCTTTGCATTTAATTTAGCTATTTTTTGCCTGTCATGCTGCCTGCTATCAGTCCAGCACTGCAGGCAGGATGTGACAGAGAAACCACATAGCTGAAGGAAAACCACAACTCTGCCAGGGCATGCAAAACCCTGACACTGGAGCGTTTCCTTCCCACCACCCATGTGCTCTTTGTGGTGCACTGGTGCTCCTTTATTCATCCCTCAGTGAGGGCTTTGCAGTCCCAATTCAGCAGAAAACGGACTTAGGCAATCGCAAAAAGCAAAAAGGATCCCCAGATTGAGGGTAAGTGAAAAGAGTTTACCTTGGACTTTGCCTCAAAATCTGTGCCAAGACAAAGATATTGATTTCGTTTTTCGCACACTGTGTACAAGCCGGAGAATAACAAGAACACCGTCATTTGCCATAAAAACTGGTTTGCACCTCTGCAGTGGCTTCCAGTAGAAGCTGTGCAAGCACTCAACAGGAAATGTTAAAAGATACCTTTCTTCCTAAATGTTTGCAGAAATTTGACTCAAAGACATATGAAGGAAACTTCACCTTAAGCCCCCAGACTGAGACATTTCAAACAGTGTGAAAGAAATCACCAGAGACTATTTCTGGAGGATTATTTTTAAGCACAAATATCCTCTGAGTTTTTCCATCATCAACATCTACTAGAAAACAAGTTAAAAAAAAAAAAAGTTTCTAACCTTTCAGCCTGTCTTTAACCAACAAACTAAATAAACCCTTGACTTTTATCATCCCTCCAGATCACTCAAATTGGTGAGCTGAGCCCGTCTGCCTAGTTGCATAACATGTAAACTGAAACAAAAGATCCAAGATTTAAGACAAAGATTTACAAAGTGGGTTGCCAAAAACATAACTTAACTCCTCACCAGCATCTAAACAAGAGATAGATCTCTAGTGCTCTGACATGGACCATGCTTAAAGGATTATTCCAGGGCTTCCTCATTCCTTGCTCAAATCCCCTGCTCTTGCAGAAGCTGTAGAGAACTGGATTTATAGAGAAACAGACTTTGAATTTAGGTACCTACTCTTCCTATATGGCTTTTCCCATGTTGGCACCTCCAGACAGCAATTCACAGAATCAGTAAGGTTGGAAAAGACCTATAAGATCATCAAGTCCAACCATCAACCCAACACCACCATGCCCACTAAACCATGTCCCACAGTGCCACGTCCACACGTTCCTTGAACACCTCCAGGGATGGTGACTCCACCACCTCCCTGAGCAGCCTGTTCCAGTGCTTCACCACTCTCTCAGTAAAGAAATCTTTCCTAATATCCAGCCTAAACCTCCCCTGGTGCAACTTGAGACCATTTCCTCTTGTCCTGTCACTTGTCACTTGGGAGAAGAGACCAACACCCACCTCTCTGCAACCCCCTTTCAGGTAATTGTAGAGAGCAATGAGGTCTCCCCTCAGCCTCCTCTTCTCCAGACTGAACATCCCCAGCTCCCTCAGCCGCTCCTCATCAGACTTGTGCTCCAGACCCCTCACCAGCTCCATCGCCCTCCTCTGGACACGCTCCAGCACCTCAATGTCCTTCTGGGAGTGAGGGGCCCAAACCTGAACACAGCATTCGAGGTTCCTAGTGAAGATGACTAGGCTCAACTCTAGCAATGCTTTTTTCACTGTTGGGGAGGCAAGAATGACTTTCCTGACAACGTAAGATTTAAAATGGGACTCGCTTAGGCTGTAGCTCCTCCATACCTCACTGTCTTGCCTAGCAGAAGGAGACAGGGATGTAGCGAGGAGGAAATCCTTCGAGATTTTGTGGGGCTTCCTAATAAAACAGGCCGAGCAAGGACAGGACATGAGTGCCGCAGCTCTCACTGATGGTTCAAGTGCTGTGAGAGTCAGGGGACTTTTCCTCAACTTTCCAACATTTAGTCCAATCTGCATGAATTCCTTGACTTGCTTAAATAAAATGTATACGGCTTGCTTAAATGTATATTGACTTGCTTAAATGTATATGGCAACTTGAACGGTAGCGTCAAGATGACAGCTCAGGAGACCTGGCCACTCGAATGAAGTGCAAACCCTCCCACTGACGAGCTCAGTTTGACTTGCTCATTGAAGACAAACAGGGAAGTGACAGCCCTCCTTGGCAATGTGCTTACGGCACATAATAAGCTGTGGAGAGGTCTCTCCTTTAGCAATTATGGCATGATTAAGAAGAATCTTACCCTGTTGCTACTTTAAAGGATCATCCTGTAGCTTTATGACCAAATGATGTGCTTTGCAATGGAGGAGATTTTCAGCCAATATTGTGTTGCTCTTCTTCATGGTAAATATTGGGCTAAGATATGACACTCCACTGAAAAAAGGAAGGGGAAAAATGGAAGTTTACTCTACAAACTAAGCTGCAGACTGACTGTCCTGCTACTAGAAAGATACTGCAGTCCTTACACAAAGCTGGAGAGAGCTTCACCATGTAAAATCTTTATGATGTGGCTCTTGCTTATTAAATGTGCTGGAGTTTGTGCTGGAAATGTGCTTCTCACCCATAAATATAGAGGGACATCTGCAGAAGCAGGAATAGTTGTGTGGAAGCCCTGTACCTTAGCTCTGTAGGAAGGGACAAGAGGGACCAGAAAGCTTTGGTTTCACATGGAAGCATATTTAATGGTTAGAAGGCAAGAAAAAAGAAAAGCTAAATTTGTGAGACACTGATAATTTAAAAGATTCCCATAATAGAAACCCTACTTAGGCCTGGTGGATGTAAAGCGTGGTACCTCTGACTTCAGCTTCTCATGTTCTCCACAGTTTCACTTTCCTGTGTTAAAAGGTCTGGATATCAAGAAATAAAGGCACCTAGATTACAGAAAATCCGGTACATAGTAAAATCAGTGGAAAAATCTCCACCGGCTGCAGCAGGTTTTGGATCTCGGCCATATATTGTAACAGGAGTTCGGCATAACTTATGGCATATGCAACATTTTCCCATGTACTTATCCTACATAAAAAGGGTGGATACCATCATGAAAGTGCTCTGATACACTCAGCAGGAAAAGAAAAATAAAAAACGATGAAGAAAGGAGAGATTTCTTAACCAGAGCTCTGACAGGATGTGAGGGGGACAAATACAAGCCGTTGTCAGAAACAAAAGCTCTGCATAGACGGATTTCATCCGAGCAATTATCCAGAGCTTTGAAAATGCTTTGAATTTGCTTTCCATTGGTCTGTAGCAATGGCATTTTCTCCTTATTTTTATAACCTTTGCATAACTAAGGCTGTGTGCATTTATATATTATCTCATGCTAAAAAAAAGAGTAACCAAGAAGTCTGATGGCATTTAAAAATGTTGCATATTCTCCAAACTAAAATGCCTTTTTCAGTACAAGACATGTCCACTAAATGGCTGTTAATCCCGACAAGCCACAAGACAGCTGTTCCCAAGTCAAATAAACACTGCTGTTTGTTAGAAAGCTTGCAGCCAGGACATGTCAGCAACAGGCAAAACAAAAGCAAAGCCTCCACCCCTGTAGTGTATTAAGGCAGAAAACAGATGTTGTAACTTCTTATCTCCTGATTGTGTCTGTAGAAAGGTGAGGTCAAGGCAAAAATCAGCTCTTAGCTCTACAGAGAAGAATGATGAGGTGCTGCGTAGATCTGTATTTGAATTTCATCCTGTCGCTGGTAGGTGTCTGGACTTCAGGTGGTAGGGTAGGCTCAGACAGCGACAAGCCACTGGGGAGGTACCACTATTCAACTGGGAACTAGCAGTCCTCAGTGGAGAGGTGCACCTTCCTTGGGCTGTGGGTTACCAAGCAAGGATGGACAGACAAGTAACAGCTTTGTAGGGAAAACACCTTTGGGTACTATTTCCTCAGAAAGAGACTCATGGCCTGCAAGAATGGCCATCAGCTTCAGATGGGATCAAAGCAGCCACCACAAAAGCCTGGGGGCTGCTCACATCTAAGGGTTGAAGCTGGGTTTACCATCATGGCAACATGTGCTTCCTTCTCACGTGTCAGACACCAGCTTTCCTAGCATGGTCAAGGGAAGGTTATCTTCTGAAAACTACAGGGCAGATTTCTTTCTTTGGAATTTCCAGAGAGCAGGCTCCACCTCTGTAAGAGCTGCAGCATGAAGTGTTGGTGGCTGGGAAGAGTCCCAGAGCAGATGGGGAAAGCATTAACGAAGGAAGACCATTTGGAGGTACCCTGCAGTGGCCTGTCCCAACTGAGTATCATGACCACTGTCCAATAACTGGAAGAAAAATTTCTGTTAAATAAAAGGCACCTTGACTCTGGTACTGATCCTCTAAGAGAGATAAATGAGAGTCTGGGGTTTAAGGTCTTGATGACACATGGATGAATTTTCTGCTCTTGTAGAAGAAGCCACATTGTCCAGGAATGGGGAGGACTGATGCCATATCTGGAAGTTGCCTGATGCTGTTGGTCACAGCAAGAGTGAAACCAAGAGACCCTCTGTATCACCTAGACTAGAGTAATAAAGTACAGTAAACAAAAAACTAAGAAAAAACAACATGGAAAGAAGTCCTGCAGGTCCCTTTGCCTTTAAAGAGATCATTAAGATCAAATGTAGGTATTTATTCTAGACTGAACTAAATTCTCCAGGCTTCATTGAATATGTTGATTAGATCCTCAGGGCTTGATTTAGCTGACCAGCAGTAGTCATTTAACGCCATTCCTGATGTCCCAGGATATATGTGATTTTTGGAGGGGCTGGTGGATATGGTACAAGACTTATGAGAGCCCTACACAATTCTGAAATGACAACTGGAGGCCACACTGTTTATCCAAGAGCATCTGTTAAGAACTTTGACGTGTGGCTAAGGGCTCACAGGAGTCAACTCCTGTCCAAGAGTCTGACTATTTTTCTTGACTTTTTTCTTTGACTGCTCTGAACCATGGGGATAAGTCTGCCCGGTTCCCCTATAAGCAAGGTCTTTCTTCAGACCTTCTCAGCCTGGAGGCAGGTCTCTCCTCTAGCTACACCAGTGCCACCTTACATTATTACCCGGAGTCCCCCTCGGATGTCTGCCAAGATGTGTATTTCCCCTGGAAGCTACCACCCTTCAAATCCGCCAGTTCAGTGGTTCATTTGAATTCTCCCTCCACTAATGACTTTAAACCAGTAGCCTTCTGCTAACAAAAACATCCATCCTCATGTGTGTGAAGGTCTAAGGAGGACCCACATGAGCACTTAGCAAGTCTCAGAGATGTGCCACAACCCTGATGCAGCCAGAAAACACAGCACCTCCCCAGCCTTGGATGAGTGGTCCATCCACTCCCCTTCACCACCCTCCTGCGTGCACTACCTCGAGCGCTTGTGTTACCATCAGCCATGTAGTGCCTGCTCTAGTGATGGAACACCTGGAGAGCTGCTGATAACCGGACTGTCATACAAATCCGACCAACACGTCACCTATCCCAGGAGGTCTTATGCAACTGGGAGGTGAGAATTCACTTGAACTTTTGCAAGCAAGGAACTATTAATTATTTCTTATCTTACTGCACTATAAACAGATGGTGATGAATAAACAGACTCCTCATTTAAACTTCATTAACTTTTTTCCAGCTTGATTTTTAATTTCCATATGTTCACTGCTTCTTCTCTCATCAAACACGCCTTGACTTCTTCAAGGGAGACTGACAAAGAACCCCAAGCTCCAAATTTGGCTTTTCAAGCCAGCCTCCGCTCTAGACCTGTGGAACAGCAAAAGCAGTTTACAGAGAATAAACAACATGGGCCATTTCCCACCTGGATTTGTTTGCATGTGACAATGCTGGCCATGAGCTTGCAGGACTCAGCTCTATTGCCCACTACAAGTGTGAGGCATGTACAAGTTAAGGAAATATGAACAGGCATTGGGAAGGGGATTGGCACTATTTTTTTTTCATGTTTTCCACTTTTCTGACTTTTTGATCAGGTTTCAAATCCTGCTTGCAAGACAGACAGGTCTAGATTGCAAATATAAAGTCCAGTGCTGAAGTACTCGAGGTATCAGAAGCAGCTCGACTGTAGCAGCTTCTTGGTGGCTATTGGCAATTTTCACTGACACTTAGAAAATGATGTCAGCTATCTCCATGCTACTGAACTGTGGGGAACAGACAGACAAAATGCTGGTCTGACTCTGTGAGATGCTGACAGCCTCCAGCTGTGAAGTTCTGAGCTTGTTTCACTTGCACTTAACTTCAAGAATTTAGGATCCAAATTAAGCCCAAGATCTTCTCTTCCGGAGGAGAAAAAAAAAAAAAAAGTCCTGAAAAACCGTAAAGTGAGAGAAAGGGAAATGCAAAGCCCTGCACTTGGGAAGCAATAATGCCATGCACCCATATGGGCTGGAGACCAGCTCTGCAGAGAAGGACCTGGGGGTCCTGGTGGACACCAAGTTGAACATGAGCCAGCAATGTCCCCTTGCCACAAAGAAGGTAAATGCTATCCTGGGCTGAATTAGGAGAAGCGTTGCCAGTAGGTCAAGGGAGGTGATCCTTCCCCTCTGCTCGGCACTGGTGAGACTCATCTGGGGTGCTGGGGCCAGGTCAGGGCTCCCCAGTACACGAGAGACATGGACATACTGGAGAGAGTCTAGCAAAGGGCTGCAAAGAAGATTAAGGGCCTGGAACATCTCACATATGAGGAAAGGCTAAGAAGCTGGGACTGTTCGGCCTAGAGAATAGAAGGCTCAGGGAGACCTTATCAATGTGTATAAATATCTGATGGCATTCAGGGGAAGGCAAAGAAAACAGGGAGGCAATGGGCACAAAGTGAAAAATGGGAAATTCCATTTAAACATAAGATTATTTTCCCCTGTTAACATACTTAAACATACTTAAACACTGGAATAGTTGTGAAGTCTCTATCCCTGGAGATATTCAAAACCCAACTGGACATGGCCCTGAGCAACGTGACTTGGTTGACTGTACTTTAATCAGGGGTTTGGACTAGATGATATCAAAAGGTCCCTGCCAACCTCAGTGATTTTGTGATACGAAGCCAAGGAACTACCTTAATGCAGAAAGCCGCATCCCACCTGCTCAGGTCATCAGGCTCTGGTATCTGTGGTTCAAAGGTCTCCCCTCTCTGTTCTTGAATATTTTCCCTCACACTTAAACTTCCATGCCATTAAAGCAAACTCCAGAACTGGGCCAGGATTCCTGTGCCCAAGTGCTGCCTGATATTCTCACCACTCTCCATGAAGGCTGTTTACCGTACGATGCCGTGCTTCCTGCACAGCGGCATAGTCTCCATAGCTGCTCATCCCACCCAAACACGAGTCACAGTACCTTGTTCAACTGCCATCCCTAAATGACTCTCCTGCTTCTGAAAGAGTATCCGATTGCAGGGCAAACTGATTAGCAATAATGGGATAAACAGATAATGAGCTGAGCCAACTGACCTAGACCTGATTCCTTTTCTTGGCTTCTAAACAAAAAGGAGAGGATTACTTTTTTTTAATTTTATTTGGGTGCTTCAGGTGAAGCTGAACTGTTTGTAAACTACAGCCATGAAGAGGTGAAGCTTTCTTAAAAACAAAACCAAAAAAAACCCCTCTGTGCTCCAGGATCATTACATAAAAAAGCAAGTGGAACTCAGCAAGAAGCAACGCAGTGGTGAGACCTGCCTTGCAGCAAGCCTTTAGGAGCTCAGCCACACTTCACATAGAGAGAGATCTGCCACCATCTGTGAGTTTGGAAAGCAAAACCCCCTTCAGCCATCCTCTCCTCCTAACCCTTCGGAGAGCTTCCCTACTGCTGCTAACTGTATTATCAGCTAAGCAGTCACTGTATTGCATACAGATGTTCTGGCTGAAAAAGTATCCGGAGTAAAAGCCTGGTTTTCAGTGGAGCTGGGATTGCATTCTTCACTTTTGAAATATGTCAGTAAGCATTGTCAAAGTAATGCAGAGGACTGAGGAACTCTATTTATTATAGGCTCCTAAAACTAAGTGCCTTGGAGAACCCCAGGCTGTGGAATTGCCTTATTTATTTGTTTCACATTGCAGTGGTGGGAGATGCCACCGGAGAAGCAGTCCTGTACAGCCAGAGAGCAAAGAGAAAGGGAAAGAAGACAGCCCAAGCAGCTCCTGGGCAGCTCGCAGCCTGTTACCGCAGCAGCTGCCGGCAGCGTGCAAGCTGCTTTCTGCAAAGAAATTCTCAAAAACTTCTCCTCACGCTTGTTCAGCGGGGTGGCAGAGAGAGCTCTCGCTGAACGCATTCAAATCCTGGGACTGACTTGGCTGAGCTGATCCTGCAGGTCTCCCACAGGTCCTGGCTGTTGACAATTTGGGATGACATGGGAACCCTTTGAAGGATGCAGTTGAACCCCCAAACCCCATCTGCTACCAGTTGCTTACAGTACACCGGTCTTGCAGCAAGCAGCGCTGCAGGGTCAGTGGTGGTGTAACCACACTGCGATGCTGCTGAGCAAATATCCCAGCTGTTCTGATGATGGAGCATTGTCAGGACTTGAGCTCCTGCCTCTGCATGCCCGTCACACCATTGCATTGCTTGGCACTGGCATATAGGGCAATGTGGCTTCGTATACGTTAGATATAACTTGAGCATCCCCAGGGAACTCCCTAAGCAGCTGCTGGGAAAACATCATCCACAAAAATCTGCACCCGCAGCCATTGCAGATTGATGTATGATACTATATACAGATTTATTTGGGAGAAGAGAGGTGGAGAAAGAGAAGAGGTAACCTAACGTGGATGACATGAGTTTTCTCTTTTGGGGTATTATTTCTCCCCAGATACATAGTAGCTTCCTGTGAATTTAAATTGTGGGCGCTGCCAAAATACTGCATTTCCTAGTCCTCTTTTATAAGTCACAATCGTAAAATAGCTGGACACTTTTCAATTTGTTTGTCCTTACCTTACCCCTGCTAGATAGGAAAATATTCATATTTCTATTTTAAAGGAGGAAAACTAAGGCCAAGAAACCCAGGAGTCACCTTAACCGCAGCAACAGTGCTGCTGTAGCTGCAATAATCTATGGATAGCAAGTAAGGCAAAGTTTGCAGGGAGACCAACTGTGAGACCAGCATGCAGTGGGATTAAAACATGCTTAGGGTGGGAAATTAAGGTATTCACAGCTAATGATTCACATTTGCATGACACCATTACAAACAGACATGATCTGTGTCATTGATGGTATTTTATCTAGTGCATGCCAGCCATGCCTGCCATGAGAAGGGCCCATTTCTGGCAAGGAAAGCCAGACACCTCACACATAACAACACTACCAATTTCACTAGTCCGACACCCAGGTATGTCTGTGTGTGACGCAGTCCAGCAGCACTTTCTCCTTGGCTGTGTGATAAGGGGAGGAATAACCAAAACTCCTTTTCCAACATGTCAAAACCCAACAAAAAAGTCTTCTCTATCACTTCATAGAAATGGTGCAGCCAATCCCACTGAGTTGAGTTTTAGGTCCTTTAGGAACACAGTCTGCACTGAGATTGAGATGAGGCATTTTGTACATCATCTCCTGCACTGAGCACAGACGAATCCTGCCACTTGCACAGTACAGGGTTTTTTAAAAGATTTTTTTAAAAAATGCCTCAAATTATATTGTGAGCACTCTTTGGGGGCCAAAGGGCTGGAAAGATCATCTAACAAATACCCAAGTGAAAGTTTAGCTTCCTGAAATGCAATTCTGTATGTGAACAAACAGATTAATCACTCCCAATGATGGAATTGGGACTTCACCTCATTTGGCCAAATCCCCTCCAAGCCAGTGAACACCAGGACAGGAATCATCTGCAAAGTGTGGTTATTTCCAGCACAGCTGAGCTGCTCGTTTGGAATCCCCTCATAGTAAACGAGATCTCATCAACAGGCAAGGCAATCTGAACGTGATTCATCACATCCTGAAAGAGATGCCTACACTTGGCCGGAACACGGTAGAGCTACCTAAAATCAAGTGAAAGAAATCCCCCACCAAAAGTCATTTCCATGCAATGGCTATTTGCCCCTGTGAAACAAAGCGGTCTCAGTCTACTTAGTCTTGATTTTAATGCTAAGGAATCCACAGTATGGTATTGAATGGTATGGAATTCAATGGTATTGAATCGCAGTTATCACTTTACATCTTGACTAGTTATTTCAGCACAGAGGTAAAAAGATAACAGGGCAGAGGACTGCAAGGGCAGTCCTGCTCACGAAATCCAATCCTGTGCTGCAATATGCAACTGCATCATACACACCCTTTCATAAACTGGGCAAGCTCTGCCATGGAGTCAATAAAACACTCCTTCCTGCAGACCTCCAGAAAGGCTGTTCAGTATGCTCTGATGGTTACAAACTTCCTCTAAAGTCCAGACTTTGATCTCACAACCGTTTTATTCTCCTGTGTATACACACTGCCAGATTAAACTGGTCTTCCCTGCTGTTTTCTCCCCGGCTGCATCTTCTGCAGCCCTTCCTGTGCTGAAAAGCCAACCTCTTCCCATCAGAGGTGATCACGCTTTTGTGATCCCTGTGTCTCTCCTGTGTCCCTCCTAAAGTCTTCTCAAATGTGGGTAGCTTCACTGATACTGAATCAAGCTCCTAACAGGGAATAGGGATTCTCCCATCCTGCTGATAATAAACAGCAGTCCTGTGGTCTAGGACTGCTGACACCAGGAACAGCAATTGGCACCTACTACCAGCACTGAAAACACAGAGATTTAATTCGAAAAGAAAGCATCGATTTCACCCATGCGCATACACCCACTACAAGGAAAGAGTGTTCAAAGACAAATTAGTGTTAAGACAGACGTTACTGTTTATCATTGGAAATCTACCTGCTTATCCTGAGCCGGTGATCAATCTCAGCACTAACATCAGGTGTTCTTAATAAGTGACTAATCTATCTGACACATCAAATTACATCTGTGATTAAGCCCCTCTGATCAATACAATTGATAATGGCTTCTAATTTCCAGACTGTACCGAAATGGTGTTTTTCCTTATTTCCACTTATTTAATTAGAAAGGATAACAAATCGGTTGTTAAATCTCAAGTGATTTTCTTTTTGCTAAAAGGATGTGGAATGCACAGAAGGCAATACACCTACCCAGCCATAAATCAAGGTATTACATTACGGATGGCAGGGAATCTCAATTGCTTTCCATTCTTCTTCTCTGGGGGACTGAGCCGTGTTAAAATTACATTTTTTCTGGGAGTTTTACTAGGATTTTTTCTCTCCAGCAAGACTCAGACTAAACAGTCATCACCTTCATATGATCTCATATCTTCATCTTCATAAGACTTCTCCCCACCAAACTTCCCCCTCACCCCCAACTGCCAAAATTCCAAGTTTTATTTTGCAGCTGTGCTCAGCTACATTTATCAAGTTGTGGAGCCCCACTCCAGAAAACCAGCTTTTTCTACCTACATGTGCTCACGTGCTGTGCCCTGAACACTCACTCCAAGGGGGAAACACATGCCACTTAGACACTTTGAAGTTACCTGTCCACACCACTTTCAAAACAGACTTCTCCGTAAGATGATTCACCCATTGTCACCCATTTGAGAGCCAACACTTTAGAGACGCTGGTTTCTTTCTGTTGATTGCACGGGCAGCCGTGAGTGCCTAGCTAAGAGTCAGGTATTGAGCTCTTAAATACCTGCTGATGTTTTGGGACAAATCGATGCCAACTGCTTTCCACACAGTTTGCGTTGTAAAATTTGGTTGGACATGTGTTGGCATGTGGACGTTGTTGGGCATGTGCTGTGTCCCGACACAAACTTCTTCCACACTGATGCCGTCAATGACCATATCTACCCAGGACATGAAGAGAAACACAAACGACATCTGACAGGAGTAGCAGGTACTGTCTCCATGGACAAAAAACATTTTACAGTGCTCACAACTGCAATTTCTGAATCAGTTCCATTTGATGACTATGGGTAGTGACTGGTGGAAATGCAGAATTATCCCAGTCCAATCATCAGCATTCCATCATGAAAAACGAACTCCAAAAGATTTTTATATACTAGTGCTAGGGCATTAAGGGCTTGCAGCATGACTGAGTGTGTTTTTACATCAGAATCGGGAAAAATATTTTCAATGGTTGTGACGGAGAGAAAGACTACACTGTCAGGTTCAAATTAACAATTTATTTGAACTTCACTCACAGGTCCAATACGCCACTATTGCAGGTTCTTTTATGGATACAATGGAGGAATGCACTATTGCAATTAAATACACTATTCACAAGCGCGCTAGATATTAATACCTTAAAAAAAGAGTGCACTAATCGCGATCTTAAAGCATGCCAAATACCATATGTATGTTTCTTAATCACTTACCCTCTCTCTCAGGTAAGGCCTCTCAATCCCTGGGAAGTTCCCTTGTACAGCGTCCTGGACAAGGGGGAAAGAATCTCCTACAGGCCAGCTGTATCCTTGGAAAAGCGACTCTCCCCATTTTTCTGCCCAAACCTTACGGTGTTTATTCCCTGATTTGATGGGTGGGGGCAGGCTTATGCAGGAATGTTTATCTCTGGTGCCTTCATGGCTCAGCTCCTTAGTCTATACGGTAATTTAGTGATGTCCAGCACATAAAGCTACTGAATAGTGGTGGAACGGTACTCAGGGCATTTTGTTTGTTAAGGGATCATTCAGGCTCCGTTTGGGTTTCGGCAGTGTTCAGACAACCCCGGGCTGAGCCGTTTCCGCAGCTCCCCCCAAGTCGTCTCTGCATAGATAAGGATTTGTCATGGTGAGACAAAGCTGAGTCGAATCACAACTCCCTGCATCTCGCCTTTGTGCTCCGAAACAGGTTTAGCTGGGTGATCCCATACAATGGTTTAATTCAGCAGAGAGGAAAAAAAAGGTGTTTCGGATTAAACTTTCCAATGAGAAAAATCATTTTGAAAGAGCAGAAAAAAAATATTAACAGTTCAAGTATTTATTCTTCTATTTTGAATGTATTGTATTCAATTGAATTTTTTTAAATATCCATGAAAATGAAATGAAGCATTGTGCTGGCTTTCAGATTAATGTTTTTAACTACCCTGACTTTTCCCTTTACTGAATTCTAAGAGAACTTTTCTTCAAACGGCTCCATTTAACTGTACAGGGACACTTGAAATAGTTTCTGAATCAAAGAAAAACATATCTTGGTAGATAAAAGCAGGGGCCAAAAGCCATCCTGGCATTCAGTAAAGCTCCTCCAGCGATCAGCTTGTCCCCAGGATGCTGTTGTACCATTAAGTAGCATTGTGCAGAACAGTCCTTCTGTCTGTAGCCTACCTGCAAGCAATGCCAAGGGAGAGAGGATGAGAAGACATCCTCTTCCACTTTTTCCTCTTTCAGGAGGTGGGATGCAAATATCAAGCAGGATATGCATCTTCCCACCCGTTCCCCCAGCAATGTGATCCTTTGTTTGCAGAGCCTGACAACCTACTACTGGTCCCCACACCTCCTTTGGTCACAAAACCAGGACCTGTAACTTGAGAGAGGCACTTGGAGGGGAAGAGGTCCAACTCAATGCCTCAGCTTGGGGCTTTGACAGCACTGCTGCGGGATAGGGTGGGATGGGATGGGATGGGACCAAAACCAAAAGCTTGCTTTCTCTGCCACACTGATCTCTACAACTTAAGACTGAGCATGGGTGGCTGTGTCAAAATTTCCCAAGGTCTCTGCAGGCTGCCCACTGGGAATTGTGTTAGTGTAGACCCTTTCAACATCACCCAGCCGTGTCCTGTCTTGCAGGTTGGTCTGCAGCTCCTCTGCTCACAGCAACATCCCGCAGCCTCTCTCCTGCTCTGAAACCCCAAGTGCCCAACGCGTGGTGTGCCATGCCTGCTCCTCAAAGGGAGGCACAGCTCTGTGGCTGCTGCCTGAGACTGGGATGAAGAAACCTTGGGAGGCTGGAGAGCGAAGGTGGCATCATTGACCTGGCCCTCCTCTCCTGATCACTGAATCAGGGAGTCGATCAAGGAGACCAGAGAGCCTTCCAGGAGTGCCCAACGTGTGTGCTCCATGTCATGTGAACAAGGAGAGGATCTCAGCCACCTGGATCAGCTTCATAGATACCTTGCAGCCTTGGAGCACACCCGTCCTTCCTCTGCTTTGCCACCAGGATGGGAGCAATTTTGGCATGGGGATGGGAGGGCAGTTCAACAGAAGGAGAAGGTTGCCGTGACTTCCCTTGAAGCAAACCAAGGCCTACGAGAACTTCAATCTTTCAGATCCTGGGGAAAAATTGGTTCAGGCACTTCCAGTTCAGAGTGATGGATGACTGACTGTGATTAAACACACTGAGACACCTAAGCTAGGCTTACCCAGCTGGGAGGCAGCAAGTGATCCCCAGAGAGCTATTGAAACTCTTGGTTGATTGAATCAAGACTTTGGAAGTACCTATTTCTCTCCCTCCTAATGTAAAAGCTCAACATCAGCTGGAGTGAATGCCCTGCTCCAGCAGCAGAAGGGGTGAGAAATGGCATGGGCAAGGCACATGTGAGGCTGGGTGATGCTGGCTTGCAGGCCAGGGAGAGAAGAGAGCGTCCCCATACCTGAAGTCTGGTTATCCTCAACAAGCTCTGCCAAGCACTGGCTGCGCTCCTCTTCAATCTCCTGCATGATGCTGCACTCTGGATGTGTGCTGGATGCCTGCAGAAAGGGCAGAGAAGAAGAGAGTGAGCAAAACCCACCTATCCTCAGAGGTGCGTTCCTGGGGATTCGTGGCCATCTGAGCTCTCCTGGGCCACTGCACAATGGGGATGTACATCCAGCCTTATTTTACGTTTGCCTGAGAGAAGGCAGTGTAACCCGGAGCCTTGTGAAAAAACAGCATTTCCCTCCATGCCTTCCTTAAGAAAAAAACAACCTATTTTTTTCTGATGATCAGGAGCAATTCTGCTTCTTTCTGCTCTGGGAACCCTGCCTGACTAACCTAACACCAAGAGCTATCTAGGGCAGGAAGATGGCAGTTTTAATATTCATGTCAAGAGCAGTGGGATCTGTGCTTACATGGTTTATTCCCTCTGTTCTCACATGGCCTGCCTCCTGGCTCATGCTAATTCAAAGCAAAACAAAAACCAAATCAAAGAAGAACAAAATCTCTGATGCAGATTAGGAGATTAAGGAGCTAAAAAGCAGGAAATTCCCAATGACAAGACTTTTTCCCCCAAGTGGTTCCTCCTCAGTCAGACCTAATTATTTTGTGTTTGTAATACAACAGTGGCTATAAACATTCAGGTAATTAATCATGGACTCCTTACAACATGTAATTCATGAACTGCCTCAATCATAAATGTGCAAATGACAATTTGCACTCCAAAAAAGGAACCAGGAGTTGGACAATGGGTCACATAACAGAGTGCCCCCTGGTCACCAACATGCTCTCAACTTGGAAGGAACACCTTGCTTCGTTGCTACAGCAATTGCAAACAGAAATTGAGGTCCCATTACGCACGGCGCTGCACAAAACCCCATCTCTTACAAAGAGATTGGAAATGGCATTCAGCAGGGAAAAACCTGTTGAGAAACTCAGCTGCAAAGAGACGGTGAGAGTGGAAGTCTCAGCTTGAGTTTATACTGTCACTGTTAAATGCGATGCAGGAAAAACCCTGAGTTGGGTCAGCTTCGGGGACAGATTTTGAGGATGGGATGAGCCTTTGCCTGTAAGAAGTTATTGATTCAGTGTTTGCTCTTGCTGGATTTTGGGAAAAGCATATATTTTCATGAGAAACAGGCAGAGAAAGGAAAAAAAAAAAGATCTTTTCATGTCTCGTTTCAAAGTGTGTGAGCTATTTCTCTATCCGTATATTTGCCAGACAAGTTTGTAAGGCAGAAGGCCCAGAAGTCCTTTGAAGGAACAATTGTTTGATGTAAATTGCCCTTTGAATTAAAATTATAAAACAATTTAGTGCATTAAATTTATTCTCACCATTTCTTATTAACCCAACCTGCTCTTTTCCCTGTTTCACCCAATGCCTTGTTCAGAGTGTAATTTCTTTTAGGTTGGGAATGGGCCTTGATGAGTAGTGTATAAACAATTGATTATGTGGTTTTATAGTCAAATTAAAAATAAAAAAACAAACACAAGAACGGGGGGAATTATTTGGAATTGTCTTGGTACTCAAATGTTTCTTTTCCCCAAAGGGAAATGCATCTTAGGAAATTTTATCTTGGCTCATCTAAAATACCATAGATTCATTTTGTTTTGATTTACAGTGCTTCTTGCCTCTTTATTTTAACCTTTAAAAAGCATGAGGGAAAGCGTGAGAGATTTGCAGAACACTTGCTGTAAAAATAAAGATTGAAATGTTTTCAAAACATTCTGAATTTTCAAAGGAAAGTTTTAACTCTCTGGACTTAAACTATTGCCAAATTCATCTCACATCTATAAATAACTCAAGTTTTCACTTTATAAATTAATTCATACAGCTCTAACTTTGATCAGGGTTGGCAAAGCTCTGTGTACTTCTAAAACATATTTTAATTTTTTTTAATGCAGTAAATTTTCTACCAAGCCCATTAGCAAGTACTTCACTGCTGCATCTTCCCTTCACTAAAAATGCATGCCTGAACTGGTTGATTGCATATTTACCTCAATGGCCTGATATTTACTTTTCAGTAAATGTTTTATCACCTTTGAAAAAAAATACGAAGCCGTTTCGTCGTCAGTATTCTGAAAAGTGGGCTCATGATAGACTCAGGTAAACTTGACTATAGATGTAATTGTAATTTAAGAAAGCTCATCTTTTTTTCATCCAGTTCCCATCCCTGGAGGTATTTAAAAGACGTGTGGATGTGGTGCTTAGTGACATGGGTTAGTGCTGGGCTTGGCAGTGTTAGTTTTACAGTTGGACTCCATGATCTTAAAGGTCCTGTCCAAACTAAATGATTCTATGATTCTATAAACAAGCAAACAAAGAGTGGGATGTATCTCACCTTCTCTCTCAGTGGAACACATCTTC